>NC_058086.1:67912767-68265892 GCF_014858855.1 Bufo gargarizans | reverse complement strand
CACACTTGCGTTGTCCGGATCCGGCGTGTACTCCACTTGCCGGAATTACACGCCGGATCCGGAAAAACGCAAGTGTACTGAAAGCATTTGAAGACGGATCAGTCTTCAAAATGCTTTCAGTGTTACTATGGCACCCAGGACGCTATTAAAGTCCTGGTTGCCATAGTAGTAGTGGGGAGCGGGGGAGCGGTATACTTACAGTCCGTGCGGCTCCCGGGGCGCTCCAGAATGACGTCAGAGCGCCCCATGCGCATGGATCATGTGATCCATGCGATCACGTCATCCATGCGCCTGGGGCGCCCTGACGTCACTCTGGAGCGCCCCGGGAGCCGCACGGACGGTAAGTATGCTGCTCCCCGCTACAGTTTACCATGGCTGCCAGGACTTTAGCGTCCCGGCAGCCATGGTAACCATTGAGAAAAAGCTAAACGTCGCATCCGGCAATGCGCCGAAACGACGTTTAGCTTAAGGCCGGATCCGGATCAATGCCTTTCAATGGGCATTCATTCCGGATCCGGCCTTGCGGCAAGTGTTCCGGATTTTTGGCCGGAGCAAAAAGCGCAGCATGCTGCGCTATTTGCTGCGGCCAAAAAACGTTCCGTTCCGGAATGGAAGACATCCTGATGCATCCTGAAGGATGGACTGTCCATTCAGAATGCATTAGGATAATCCTGATCAGTATTCTTCCGGCATAGAGCCCCGACGACGGAACTCTATGCCGGAAGACTATAACGCAGGTGTGAAAGGGCCCTAAGCCCTATTGTGTTTTACATCTCCCACCGGCATCTTTTTGATTAATATTTTGTTTGTAAGTATACGTTCTTGAAACCACAAGACACGGTTAAATAAACGGCTGTATGATTATTGTCTGCATCCGTGTTATATACCAGCAGTTCAGGATGAACACTTAGCCCCAGGGGACATAAAGGAATGACCTATTTGGCGCTGCCTGCAATAATTGCATGAGCAATTAACCCTATCCTCTGTTTCAAGAAAGCAATGTCATACTTCACAGGCCATCAAATACTTCATTCCACCTCTTCACTATCTCACTACTTTTTGACATCTTGCTGGTAACATGTTAATTTGACTAGTGTCAAGACCTTAGGCACGGCTCAGGGTTATCTGTAACTTGTAAAGCCTAGCACAAAGCTAAGTCAATAGCTGCACAGAGGTATTTCTTGAAAACCTTGCATTTCCAAAGAGAGCTGGAGAGCTTATACTATATTCTGTTAGGGTCCATTTACACGGCCCAAATTCCAAGAGCGCCCATGGACGATAAAGCAACTCGAGTGCTGGTTTGAAAGGCCTTTACATAGTCTGATGGAAAGTACATGGGAGGCTAAAGGATAGTCCACAGGGGAGGGAAAGTACATGGGAGGCCGAAGGATAGTCCACGGGGGAGGTAGGGGATGGAAAGTACATGGAAGGCCTATGGATAGTACACAGGGGACGGAAAGTATATGGGAGGCCTACGGATAGTACACAGGGGACGGAAAGTACATGGGAGGCCGATGGATAATGACGGGGGGGGACAAGGGGGTGGGGGTGGACGGAAAGCACATGGGAGGCCAAAGGATAGTGCACGGGGGACAGAAAGCATATGGGAGGCCGAAGGATAGTGCACGGGGGATGGAAAGTACATGGGAGACTAATGGAAAGTGCACGAGGCAAGAGCACTGGTTACAGAGGTTTGAGGAGTCATGTCAGTAATTTATTTACCTGTGAATGCTGGAAAACATCATTAGAAATAGAGGCCAAATCATTGGTATCCTTAATATTACGGACATAGTCAGCAACCGCTTTGATCACAACATCACAAGGGGGTAACACAAGCTGGTGAGCACGGACCTAAAAGGGAAAAAATAATGTGAATATTAAATCTATCAGTCAAAATAACAGCTGCACTGCGATTAGTTGCAATAGGTAAAGATACATCCCCACCAAATGTTTTTCCTTTTTTCTAACTAGAAAATCAGCCCCTTTCCTGTAAGATTAGTCACAACCAGAAGCTGGGACTACTTTTGTGTTGCAGAAACATAAGATGTGCTCCCTGCGGATTTCACCCTGTGCAAAGTGGAAAACCTGTGGCAAAAATCTGATATGCTATGCCCCGAATTCACCAGGATTCTCTTCATTACACTCAGGGAGGTATCTCCCAGGCAAAAAACAAAACAAAAAAAAACATCTCACTAGCACCACTTTTTGGAAGGGGTTCTGCACTTTGTTTAAACTGATGATCTATCCTCTGGATAGATCATCAGCATCTGACCGGCGGCGATCCGACACCCGGGACCCCCGCCGATCAGCTGTTTGAGAAGGCAGCGGAGCTGCAGCAGTGCCATGGCCTTGTCACCGTTTACCGCCGGCCCAGTGACGTTACGACTAGCACCAACTGGCCTGGGCGGGGTTAAGCTCTGTTCACTTGAATGGAGCATAGCCCCGTCCAGGCCAGTTGATACAAGTCGTGACGTCACTGGGCCGGCGGTAAACAGTGAGAAGGCCGCGGCACTGCTGGAGCTCTGCTGCCTTCTCAAACAGCTGTTCGGTGGGGGTCCCATGTGTCGGACCCTTGTTGATCAGATGCTGATTGATGATCTATCCAGAGGATAGATCATCAGTTTAAACAAAGCGCAGAACCCCTTTAAGGAGACTAGCTGTGTATGCATACTTCCAAGAGAAGAGAATCATGAGATCAGTGGAGGTCTGATCAGCAGCGTGAGGCTCAATGGAGCTCTGGGAAGAGCCGAGGCTTCCTCGCAGCCCACCAAGCACAGCGCCGACCCCCACACCTCCATTTGCTTGAGTGGGGGGTGAGCTACGCCTTGGTTCTGTGACCGATGAACCCGATTTTATTCACTCCTTCTGGGGCGAACTCTGATTATCTGGAGATGGTTCGGTGAACAGTGTGGAAAGGAGGAATAGACATCTTCAAGGTCTACACTGGACCTGCTGCACAAACCGCATAGGACCTCGCTGCAATACCACCAGTGTGAACAGCTTCCAAAATCCCTTTTTTGGGTTATGAACTATAAATATAAGCGTTTGATTTGCACCTTTACTTCCGGTTCTTAATCTTGCTGATTTTCAGTGCGTGTGAATTGTTCTATATAGGGGCCTGACAGATTTCTCCCTTTTTTACCTGCTCACCAACAATTGAAAGTAGTGCAACATCCTCTATTAATAATTTTAGTTGAACTATTAAACTTGGCACAACCCTTAAAAAAAAAAAAAAAAAAAAAAACACTCAAAAACCCAACAACTGGCACAAGACGTGGCACTGATAAACCTGCCTGCACATACTGGAATGTCACCAGCATCACAAAGCATCCACTACCCCCTACTCCCCTTTAGGTTTTCGAGTCCTGGCGACTGAAAAGCAGCCATCGCTGTTTAGTGACCTGCGGCCTTACATTCCTATTCAGCCACATCCCGTACAAACATTTTAAGTGCCTGTAAACAAGCGGCACATTCGTCACGGTCATTCAGCTAACAAACTATTACAGCAATGAACAAGGATCCGCTGCTCCGACTGCCTTCTCTCAAAGCAGAAACCAGGACAAAAGGCGCCTGCCCAGGTCACCAGTGTCAACCCCTGGTGGGTCTCTAAAGTGGCCCAGACACATCTCACAGTGTCATCTAGTGACAAAAGCCACTGAAAACAATTGAGAGGCAATTACCATTTTCTTGCCATTGTTTGTCTCGTCTTTAAGCCCCCTTTACACGGCTCACTTGAGCAGACGACTGAGGGGAAGGAAGCGTTCCTCCTTAGCAGGATAATAATCCTATTATCTGATGAATTTCATCGGGTAATCGGCGACACCTTCACACCGGCAGATTATTGCCAACGAGTGTCCCTATGAACACTTGTTAGCAATGATCTGCCTGAGGTTTGGGCAGTTTAAAGGGGCCTTTAGACATTGGAGGCATATTGCTAGGGACCCTCGCCTAACTCCAGAACGCAATTTATAGCGCACGCCATATTAGTGCAATACTCTGCGACTTTTTGAGCTTTTCCAAGGTCACAAGAAAATGGGAGTGGCTTAGTGGGAAGCCTGGGCTTCTTGTGGACCACCGCATTTACTATATCGTTCTCTTTCACCAGAAACTATAGCCGAAGTATATACCAGCCCCATGCTGGCGTAGACTTCAGCTCCTGGCGCATGGAAGGGGAGGGATATGTCTCTCACGTCAGCGCAGGGATCAAGACTGGTGTATGGTCTGGGCAGCACGGTCGCTCAGTGGTTAGCACCAGTGATGGCCAGTTCGCAGTGTTCACCAGCGAATACATGCGAGCTGCCATCTTAACTCAAGTCCGGCAATGTACAGGTAAGTCCTTGCCTGTGCGCGAGCCGGTCTGAAACAAATGCGGTTACCGGGAGCTGGCAGTTCCGAGAACAGCCAGATGAAGGCCCCCGGCGGCTGAACTCGGAACTGCCAGCTCCCGGTGACCGCATTTGTTTCAGAACGGCTCGCGCACAGGTAAGGACTTACCTGTGCATCGCCGGACTTGTGAGTTAAGATGGCAGCTCACATGTGTTCGCTGGAGAACACTGCAAACTGGCCATCACTGTTGCCTTGCAGAGCTGGAGTCCTGGGTTCGACAGGACTGCATGGAGTTTGCAGAGTATGTTGCTACATAGTGAGAATAATAAATGGATAAAAATGGGTACGCCAGTCTTGATAAATGTCCCTCAAAGAGCTAAAATCTGGAGGCAGAGACTTGGCAAAGCTCAGCATTGCAGTCACGGGCTGTAGGCCTGTAACCAAAACGCAGCCGGTTCTAGATTTGTTAGAAAGGTATCGTCATGTTCTATACCAGTGGTGGCGAACCTATGGCACGGGTGCCAGAGGTGGCACCCAGAGCCCTCTCTGTGGGCACCCGCTCCCTGGTATGGTGTACCAGTATGCCTTAGACTTTTCCTGCCATTCATCAGAGCAGGGCTCACTATGAATGGCACAGGCAGCGCACTGAATGTAGGCAGGCTATTACAGCTACATGATAAAGTACATGGAAGATATACTATATTGGCATTCAGGTTAAAGTGCGTGTTGGCACTTTGAGATAAATAAGTGTGTTTTGGGTTGCAGTTTGGGCACTCGGCCTGTAAAAGGTTCGCCACAACTGTTCTATACAATGTCTGATTTTCATTTTTTACATCAATCGTGGAATAATCCCTTTGAATAAACTCTAGATAAGGTAAAATGTAGGAATCCCATACGGTGTACAGTACACACAAGTTCTTCACCTACTTTCAATGAAGCCAATGGATGATCTGGGCCAAGTAAGCTCCAATGGAAAGCGGCTAAATCTTCATCCGGCAAGATGTGGTTCCCTGAAAAACAGCAAGAAGAATAAGAGGAATCCTGATCAGTTTCAGCTTTAAAGTTACGGTACTTCACTTATGGTTGCAATAAATATGTGAGGCTCCGGTCACATCCTATAAGGTGGGGGCGGTAGTGCCACTCTGGTTTACCAGCTTGTGCTAAAAGCCGTGTAAGTATCCCCCCCATTGATCACATTATTGATAAATGTCACTGTACTGATCAGACTCCAGTCCTCATTTTGGTGCAGACATAGGATATCAGCAGTGTATGTTTGGCACAGGCACTAGAAAAGTTTCTGGCGCATATATTCAACATATCCATATACCCCCATGGAGTGCAAAAAATACGATGCTAATTTTATAAGAAGCATCCAATATATTAAAAACTACATATGAGATTTTTTTTAAGATAGGAATACGTATGCCACTGCAGTGGCTTATGTTGGAGACATGCTCCCGGAAAATCCTCCCCAACGTATACGTTTGACGCACACTGTGAGCGGAGTGTGAAATTTTTTTCCAGAACGAGAAAAGTTTCATGGCGCTCAGGGCGTTGAAAACGTAAGAGGGAAGCGAACAGCCGTAGGCCACCTGCTGCATGATTTTTATCCCCTGTCCTGCACCTGGATAGGACAGCAGATTAAGGCCTCATGCACACGACCGTTGTTCTATTCCGTTGTTCTTTTCCGTTGTTCTTTTCCGTTGAAAACTCTGCTAATGCACGGTTTGCCATCCGTGTCCGTGATTCCAATCCGTCAAAAAATATATAACCTGTCCTATTATTTTCGCGGAAAACGGTTTGCGGACCTATTCAAGTCAATGGAACTGCTAAAAAATGCGGAGGCACACAAGATTGTCACCCGCGTCCGTTTTTTTCCTATCATTTGCATGGCAAACCTGTGAGACTTTTTTTTACATTCCTTTATGTCTGGTGGTCCACTGAAAATAAAGGAAGACACGGAAACAAAAACGGATCACGGAACAACGGAACCCCATTTTGCGGAACGGAACACAACAACGGTCGTGTGCATGAGGCCTTAAGGAAATGTGCGAGTTAAAATCAGATAGTAACACAAGCTGTGATATCATGAATTGTGAATGGTGGACCCTGTCTTATCTGTACACAGAGGTGATATCATTACAGGCAGGATTAGAATGATAGATAAGCAGGTAACTGCAGTAAAGTCATGTGTACAGACCAAGAAGTGGGGGCTATCATTCGACATTGCGGTCAGTGTGAAAACTGCAGGATTTTATGTTTTTGTTTAAATATAGTGACATGGAAAGATAAAAATATAAAAAATACTTAATATGTTAAATATACAAACGTGATTTAAAATACTAGGTCGTTTTCTGATGACACATTCCCTTTAATAAAGAAGGAGTTTGTCCTACTTTTCTTCAGTCTGGACTGATGCATGGACTACCCTACTGCACTGAGCACCACCACCGCCATCATACGGCTTCACTCGCTACCGTGTATATTGGCTCGTGAATGGCCTCCACCTGGACAGTGCTGACGGTTTATTCTTTAATCGCTGACTGTGTGAATAGACCCTAAAAGACTGCGGAACTGCGAAATTGCAGAACTTATGCGGACTCATTCATACGGTCAGGTGAATGAGCTCATTCACATGACCGTATGAATGAGTCCGCATCCGTTACGCAATTTCACAGTTCCGTTCTGTGGCCTCGCAATTGCGGACAAGAATAGGCATTTTCTATGACTGCGGCGGCCATGTGCGGTCCGCAAAACACTACGGTCGTGTGAATGTAGCCTAAAACTGAAGGCAACACCCTGGTAGGATCTCTTTGGCTCCTCCATTTTATTTGCACCAATTTTTTTTTATAAACCTCCTTCATTGTCTGCTCAAGTTATGAGGGTGCTCTGGGCCCAGTATCAGCTAGGCCCAGAACCAGTATCACCATTAAAGTCTTCAAGAAAAAGATTCCCTAAAGTCTGCTCTATCTTGACGGAAGCAAACTAGAGGCTGAATTTTTACACAGGAATGGAAATAGGACAAACGCAGCGAGTATTACAGTATGTACGCTGCCATCCAAGCATGAAAACTGCTCCTCTAGGAACCACTTTCTACCATTGTGACCCAGTACACTTATACATGCAGACACCCAGCGCACCGGCCTCCTAGTTACAATTACAGGCAAATTTCAGAGCGCGGGGAACAATGAGGCACTTCTGGCTGAGGCCGCAGAATGAGCTGGGCCGCCTCCATTGGAGATTAGCACCTGACACCCCACTGAAGGATTCCGTAACCTTGACAACGGAGCAGGCCTCACCGGGCAAAGCTGTAATGATCGTCTCACACAGACATGCTCTGACCAAAGACTACGCACAGGGAAAAAATAAAATGGCAATTTATTTCAATGCCGCCTTTAATGATGGTATTAGCATGACGTTCACACAAGGATTCTGTCAAATGATGGACGTTTAGGGCCCTGGATCCTTTGCAGATGCTTCTTTGATTTTCTTACCAGGTTATGTACCATGTCACATTACTGTTCCCATACAGATACGCAACGCAAGTCACATTTTGGATCTGTAAGGCTACTTTCACACTAGCGTTCGGGTGTCCGCTTGTGAGTTCCGTTTGAAGGGGCGCACAAGCGGCCCCGAACGCATCCGTCCAGCACTAATGCATTCTGAGTGGACGCGGATCCGCTCAGAATGCATCAGTCTGGCAGCGTTCAGGTGTCCGCCTGGCCGTGCGGAGGCGTTCGGATCCGTCCAGACTTACAATGGAAGTCAATTAGGACGGATCCATTTGAAGATGACACAATATGGCTCAATCTTCAAACGGATCCGTCCCCCATTGACTTTCAATGTAAAAGTCTGGACGGATCCGTTCAGGCTACTTTCACACTTTTTACAATATAATGCAGACGGATCCGTTCTGAACGCTAGTGTGAAAGTAGCCTTAACTGTGCATTAAAGAGGTATTCCGGTAGGTACAAATTATTATAACTATCAGATCAGTGGCGGTACTACCGTTGGCGCCCTGCTCTGTTGCTTCAGAAAAAATTCCTTGTGGGATTTCTCTGGACCAACACTCTTTTTATTGTGTGTTTTTTTTTTATATATTCCCATCTAGGACATTGGGGTCATATCTCTGGGATATGCTCCCAATGTCTGATAGAGGTGGGTCCCACACCTAGGACCTGAACCTATCCTTAGAATGGAGCCCACAATGTGACAGAGCGCTCGCCACCCTCCATTCATTTCTATAGGTACGTTCAGCTATTTTCGGAAGTCCCATTGAAACAAATGGGAAGTGCGCCGTGCAAGCGCGGCCACTGCTCCATTTACTTCTGTGGTGAATGGAAAACCCTCCAGCACTTTGCAGACGCCGATAGGACCCGCTTTTCTGATGACTGTTTGAAGTTGTGAGCTGACAACTTTTTCTTGTACATAAGGGTGCATTCACACGACTGTATGTATGTTGCAGTCCGTAAAACAGGTACCGCAAAAAATACAGATGACTGTTTCATCTGTTTTTTTTTTTTTGCAGCCCCATTGTAACAATGCAGACTGCGGAAAGGACACACAGACGTGGACATTGCAGTCCCAATGAAATAAATGGGACTCCATCAGACCCGCAAAAAAATGCAGATCGGATGCAGAGCAAAACTATGGTCATGTGAATGGATCCTCATCCAGTTCAGCTCTGCCTGTGTACATTGCCCCCACAAGGGGCTCCATTAGATGTCCAAGTCGCAGTAAAATAAAAATAAAATAAAAAGTGACTTATTGGGCGACATACATGCCAAGAATATTTTTTTAAAAATAAGCAAATATATATCATAAAAATAGAAAGAAAAGAGTCACGTAGTCGGCAAGTGGCCGGAATGGATGCCAGAGGTCAATCATTACATGCACAACTGCTTATATTTTAACTTTAAAGACCCCTTCAAATGGGCTGACAATTGAGGCACTTATCTAGGAGGAGAATTCCTGATAATTGCCCTGTCTACATGTGCCACCAATTACACGATGAATGAGCAAATTCTCGTTTAGCGGACGAAAGTATTGCTATCGCGGTCTCCTAAACCATAGTTTCTGGGCAGCATGTCGTGCTGTGCAAACAAAGTAAGCGGGAAAAGGAAAAACTCTCCTGTCTTGTTTGTAAAATGGGTGGGTAAAGGAAAGTTCCTTTAACCCCCTCCCCTGCCCCTGGGGTCCCTGGATGCTGCACATGGGGTAGAAAGGATCTTAAAATGTGCCAATTTTTTTTCTTCTGACAGTTAAAACTAGGGATAAGTGAATCGACCATTTCCTGAACTCTGGTTCGGTTCCAAGGTACCACTTGGAACCAAACCAGAATGCGGGAAAAAGTTTATTACATAACAAATTCATTTAAGTTATTGCGCAAAGTCTTGCGAGAATTCGCTAAGCAATAACTTCGGCTCATCGGAGCCAATACATTCTAATGCTGTACAGAGCTGCTCCGTACAGTATTAGAACGGAGTTTTATGCCAATCGACTTCGGATGTTTCATCCGGAGTTGATTCGCTCATCCATAGTTAAAACCATATAACAACACTTATCCTGTTTTTCTAATCTGTTTTAATTTTTTTATTCCATTTCAGGAACATTATTACGGGGGCGGCCATCTTGCCTGAGCCGTTTTGCAACAGCATTTACAAAGCATTAAGAAAACAGCTTTTACGGCAGCCCTATGGGCCTCAGACACAATGGTCTGGAGCTGACCCTATTGACTTCTATGGGAGTGTTTTCTAGGCATGCTCGTTGACCTGTGCAGAGGTCAGAAGGGAGAAGATAAGCTGTGATATCACCTATGGTCAATGGCAGATCCTGTCTTTTCTATACACAGAGGTGATATCATTACAGGCAGGATTAGAATGACAGATAAGAAGATAACTGCAGTAAAGTGATCTGTACAGACCAAGGAGTGGCAGCAATTATTAGGCTTAGTGGCTAGTGCGAAAACTGCAGGATTTTATGGTTTTTATTTAAATATATTGAAATGGAAAATTAAAAACATCAGCAAAAATTCTTTAACAATATGTTAAACATAAAAACGTGATTTAAACAATTGTTCATTTCCTGATGACACATTCCCTTTACTTGCTTCTCTCTAAAGCCTCATTCACACATCAGTGTTTCACGGACGTGTGCTATACGTGTTCTCCATGGACAGCACATGTCTCCATTCATTTTAAAGTGTGTATTTAGACATCAGTGTTTTAGCGCGGATGCATGCTCTATTTTGTCTGTCACGTCCATTATAGTCTATGGGTCAGTGAAAACCACGGATGCCATCTGTGTTGCTGTGTTGCATCCGCGTTTCATGGATCATTAAGAAGAGATGCTTTGAAAATTATTTTTCAGCTGTTCAGTGTCAGTGAAACACGGATGCAACACGGAGAGCAAAAAAAAAAAAAAAAAAGACACACTGACCCTATACAAACAGCTTCACGGATGCATCACTGACCACCTGCTCGCGGATTTGAGCTCGGACACGGATGTGTGAATGAGGCTGAACTTCAATATTGTACCTAGAATTATGTTCCTGGTATCTAAGCTTTAAGTTAAAGCAATTGCCTCATAAGAACATCATCTTCCCTTATCCACAGGATAGGAAATAAGTGTCTGATTGGCGGGGGTCCAAGATGATTGCACAAATGGGGGCCAGTTGCTGCTTCATTCAAGTCCGCGGGGCTGCCCGGAGATAGACAATTGTCCTCCTGTTATCACACAGCTGAATGGGGCAGCTGACGTGCATACCTATCTGCCACTCAGCTCCTGTTCTCCAGATTGGTGGGGGACCCGGTGGTCGGACCCCTGCCAATTAGACACTTTTTCCCTAACCATTGGAGAGGAGATAAGTTGTTGTAATGAAACCACCCTTTAAAATGGCACAAGATCTAAGTTCTAAGCCTTATTTTCTAGTCGTAGACATTACAGCAAACCAAAGACGTTACCTAGAAGAGCAGCAAATATGGGAAAGCGGTTGGGATTGAGGTCCAGTTGCTTGGCCACTTCATGCATCAGATACTGGCTGGTGGTGATACTTTTCCCATTGCGACTCAGCTTTAGCGCATGGGCACTGAAGTAGTAAGGGATGTTGCACAGAGCGTAGTCTGAATCGTAAGCAACAAGGCCATGGAATCCATTTTCTCGGCAGAAACTAATAACTTCTTGGTGATGGTCTTCAATGCTCTGTGCGACCTGCAAGGAGAAAGAAAGAGGTTACAGCAAGACCGAAGATCATTAAAAGAAACCGCTAATAGAAGGTGGGTCCAGGTACTATCATGGGTAATGATAACATTACTACAGCCATACAGGACTGCCTTCTATTAAACACACACTGTAAAACTCCTAGACACGTGGACTGGAGGAGCCACGTCCAGGGGTTATTACAAGACACAGACAATAGGCATGTATTAGGAGAAGTATCGGTGATTCGATTCCACACCACAAGGTAACCACACACTTTAAAGGGTTAACAGCTGATCATAAGTATCCAGTGCCTGGAGCGAGTCAGGCAAAATTCAACTCGGGTTCGATTAAATCTTTTAATTTTTTATTATGTTTTACTATTTTATTTTTTAAGAAAATAAAACCTTTGGGGGAAAAAAATATTAATCTTTCCAACTCCATATTTCTGTCTACAGTGCTGTGTGAGGGCTTGTTTTTTCGCGGGGCAATTTTTTGTTTTTTTTGGTACTATTGTTTGTAGGCAGCAGATCTGCCACTGGCAAACCCCTAGACAGTATGGGGACGAGCGATGGCATAGTGATCACTTCTCCCCATGTTGCGGGAGAGATTGTTGCCTGTAATAGCAACGGTCTCCTCTGCTAGCAAGCAGGCGATTGCCGGGAGGGAACGCTTCACTCCCAGCAATCGTCTACCAGATCGGGCTGTGTAATACAGTATTAGGCTACATGCACATGCCATGTGCTTTCCAAAATTTGTGGAACGGAAGGGGCTGCCCATTATAGAAATGCAGACAAAACAGACAAAAATAGGACATGTTGTATTGTTTTGTGGGGCCACAGAACGGAGCAACAGATGCAGCCCCATTGAAGTGAATGGGACCCAAACAATGGTCATGTGCCTGAGGACTTAAGACCACGTTCACACTGCTCGTTGAGGCTGTTTGAAGCCACGCTCTGCAGTTCTGTTCTATCTCCTGACAAGATTAGCACAGCATGCACGCTGTGTCCGATGAAAGCAAATGTCCAGCTCTCAGTGTCCAAAACCCTTGACACCCTGACCTATTCCCACTCCGAGATGCCTGGAATGTCACTCATGGATCTAAACCAACTAAACAAACAAAATGGAAACTCCAGTATAAAAAAAAAAAACTATTATGTTGGGTCCACTCACACATCCGCAAGTGTTTTTCAATCCGCAAATTGCGGATCAGCAAAACACGGACACCTGCGGACCGCACATGCCAGGCACTTTAAATAGAAAGACTTTTTCTTGTCCGTGTACAAAAATAGGACATGTTCTATTTTTTTGTGGAACGAAGTGCGGATGCGGAACGGAAGTGCAGAAGCGCACAGCTCACTGTGTGCTGTCCGCATCTTTACCGGGCCCATTGAAAATGAATGGGTCTGCATCCGTTCCGCATAATTGCGGAACGGATCCAGACCATTCATACGGACTTCTGAATGGAGCCTTACTCGTATCCTCTTACCAGAAATGACAGCGGAGGCCAGAGATCTTTACTAAGATATCTGATAAAATTTTGCTTGGGTTTGACCAAAACATTTCCCATCGTCTCTGCCAACAGTCGCTTATCATCACACCCGCTCGCCCCAGATGCCAACTCCCAAAAGATAATCTGATTGTATCAAACTGCAATCTAAAAGTAATGGCACGAACTGCCAACTGCGGCTGACTGGATGTTATAATCAAGCGGAAGCGTGCCTTCATCATATCTGCCGTCATCGCTCTAAAATCTGAGAAGACATTCACGCCCATACAATAGTCAACAGATCTACATTTAAAGGGGTTGTCCTCCTTTTACTATGTAACGACCTATCCTGAGGACAGGACATCATTTAGTAAAGACAGGACAACCCCTTTAAATAAAAGGAGTTGTCCTGTCTTTACTAAAGCTTAGAGAAACCTATTGTCATATACCCTAATACAGTGTTTCCCAACCAGTGTGCCTCCAGCTGTTGCAAAACTACAACTCCCAGCATGCTCGCACAGCCAAAGGCTGTCCAGGCATGCTGGGAGTTGTAGTTTTGCAACAGCTGGAGGCACACTGGTTGGGAAACACTGCCCTAATAGAAGCATGTCCCCTGTTTAGGATCGTCATCTCTTGGCCAGGCTACAGAGAGCGCCTGCATTACAGATGCCCTTTAAAGGGGTTGTTCCACCATAAGAACTTATCCCCTAGCCACAAGATAGAGGTTAAGTGTCTGATCAGTGGAGGTCCAACTTCTGGGACCCCCACCGATCATAGGAACGAGGTGGCGGTGACATGTAAACTGCTGGTCCATTCAACTCTACATCCCGGAGGTCAGCCACCCACCAAATCAGAGATATTTATCCTCTATCCAGTTCTTATGGTGGGGCAACCCCTTTAAGGGGGTTATCTGGATAAAGATAATGATGATCCATCCTCAGGATAGGTCACCATCATCACATCAGCGGAGGTCCGACTCTCGGCACCCCCACCGATCAGCTGTTTCAGGAAGTGACCTGTCTGAACACCTGTTAGCACAGCATAAGGCCTAGTAGAAAAAGTGGAATCCAATGTGTAGTGGTGTAGTGGTGGACACGTGCACATGAAAATTCATGCAAACAATGACCACGGCTGCATCCACACTGATGCAAATGGTTAATATTGCAACACATACTACTAGGGCCGAAACGATTACTCGATTGAATCGAGTAATTTGACACCAAAAAAATCCTTAATGCTAATTTTTTGCATCAGGGATTCGTGTGTGTCATGTGACCACGGAGCGGGAGTGAAGCGCTTGCTATTACTTACCGCTCTGTGGTCACCTGCCAGCCCATACCGCGCTGCACTGGATCCTGACACATTGTCCAGTCATAGTGCACGTAAGCACGCACTATGCCCGACGTTGTGTGACATCAGGATCCAGTGCAGCGCGCGGAGAAGAGGAAGGAGCTGAGGAGCGGCGCCCCTACAGGAAAAGTAAGTATTATTTCACTGGCGCTGGGGACATGGCACTGAAGGGGGACAGCCGGCAATGGGGGACATGGAGGGGCTGATCAGATGGCACTGGGGGACATAGCAATGGATGAGGTGGGGGAAGTGGAGCTGAAGGCACTGGGGTGGGGGAAGTGGAGCTGAAGGCACTGGGGGAACTGATGCACTTAGGCTGATTGCACAAGGGGGAACGAAGGGTGTTGGGACTGATGGCAGGGGGGTCTGATGAGTTTTTATAAAGGAAAACAGTCTATTCATTCATTTTTTTTTTTAGATTACTCGATTAATTGTAAAAAATATGGACAAAGACCTTCCAAATAAAGCATGTACTGAAGCATACAACTGTTTTCCCCCCTCAATAAATTCATAAAACCTGTGCATAAAACTGAAAACGTGGAAATCTAGTATGGGCCCACAGATTAGTATGAGCGCCATAGTTATATTCCATGAGACTCTTCTATGTGCATAAGTCCTTGAAGAGGACCTGTCACCACAAAAGTCAAAGTAATCAGCAGACAGCATGTATATGCACTGACTCAGTGCATATTGGGTGGATTTTGTGTGGTTTTCATGGAGTTTCCGCACCAAAATCCGTTTTACATGTGGAGTTCGAGGCGGGTCTGCCCCAGATCTCAACCTTTGCATTGCAAAGGGTGAAATCTGTAATGAAAATCCGCACAATTTACTTGATGTGGATTTCAAGCTCCGCACCGCAGTTACATTTTTGCACCATGTACATGACAATTTGAAAATTGCAAACTTAGCTGGTCCTTCGCACTGCATGATCATAGTGAGTAATGCGAATGGAGCGAGGGTCACGAAGGCACCTTGCGCGGTACTCGCCTGTCTCCCACAGTCCCATAGAGTCTGAATAGCGTAGCTTCGACCTGCTCAACAGGAAATCCACACAATCTACAAGCGGTGGCTTGGGACCACCGATTAATTTTTTTTTACCTGTCCAGTGATAATTGAATGAATTCCAATTGAGGGGGGACTCCTATAATGTACCGCTATATTGTAACGGGTCTTTTAAAGGGGTTGTCTGCTTTTCTATATTGATGACCTATCCTCAGGATAGGTCATCAATGCAAGACTGGTAGGGGTCGAACATATGCACTAGTCATAGGTGTAATTACACCTGATCACCACTGCAATTGCTGCAGCGAGCAGGGAAACAGTGAAGAGAAGACAGCACTCGTAGGAGATCTGCGCTCTCTTCAAACAGCTTATAGGCAGAGGTGCAGAGAATCGAACCAAGCCGATCTGATATCGAAGGTGTTGTCCCATCTTGGACATTAAGGGCACATCGCTAGCATATACCCCCAATGACCTGCACCTATATATAGAACGGAGCCCGCCAAGTGCAGGAGGGTGCGCCGCACATGCGCGGTCGCACTCTATTACTAGGGGACTACCACAAATAGCTTGCTCAGCGATTTTCAGAAGTCCCATTGAAATAAATGGGAGACGCTCTGGGAAAGCTCGTTCACCACTCCCTTAACTTCTATGGGGCTTACGAAAATAGCTGAGGTAGCAGTGCACTTTGCTATTTTTGGCAGTCCCATAGAAATGAATAGGTCTTAGCGATATGACCCCAATGTCCAAATCAGGACAACCCCTTTAACCCTGCATCATACAGGTGAAACTCGAAACTTGAAAGGTGAAACTAATATAAGATATTTCAAGCCTTTATTTGTTATAATTTAGATGATTATGGCTTACAGCTTATGAAACCCCAAAGTCACCACTATCTCAGGTACCCTTTGCTCAGGGCGTATGGAATAATTACTGTATTTTTCGCCCCATAAGAGGGGAAAAATGCCCCTGCGTCTTATGGGGTGAATACTAACGAGCGCTTCCATTATGGAAGCACTCATTAGCATCAGAGGACCGGGAAGCGGCAAAGGCTCTGTACTCACCGCTTCCTGGTCCTCCGCTGTCAGCTGTGAAGGGTGCGCACAGCGTGAGGGTGCTCTGTGACCTCGCGCTGTGCGCGCAAGTTCACAGCACAGCCGACAGCAGGATGAAGAGGATCGCGGCGGCCGGGAGCAGGAGAAGTAGTTTTTTTTATTTTATCATCTGAGGCAGTGGGGGCCAATATGAGACTGGGGGCTGATCAAATGAGGCATGGGGAGCCAATTTGAGACTAGGGGTCTGATTGTGGGTCATTCACTTTTGGGTGTGAGCGGAGGTCTGATTGTGGGTCAGATCTGAGGTCTTATTAAAATTGGGGATCCGATTGGAGCTGTGATCTGAGGTCTGATTAACATTGGGGGTCTGACTGCTGGTCTGACCTAAGGTCTAATAAAAAATATTTTTTCTTATTGTCGTCCTCTAAAAACTAGGGGGTTCTTATGTGCCGCACCGTCTTAGGCTACATTCACACGTCAGTATTTTTCTATAATCCAAATTTCGGTCCGTTTTTTGCAGATCCGTTGTTCCTGAAAATGTTTCCGTATGTCATCCGTTTTTTTCGGATCCGCAAAAAACGGAAACATGTATACATTTCAATAATCAAATAAAGTTGTTTGGATTTCTTTGAAAAAAAATAAAAACTAAAAAAAATTTGCTATGTGTTTCCAGGAACGGATTCCGCAAAAAACGGAAGACATACGGAATGACATCCGAATGTCTTCCGTTTTTTGCGGAACCATTGACTTTGCATTGTACCAGGATCCGATTTTTCAGGAACATAATAGGACATGTTTTATATTTAAACGGACATGCGGAACGGAACAACGGAAACGGACAGCACACATTGTGCTGTCCGATTTTTTTTCCAGGACCCATTGAAAATGAATGGGTCCTGATCTGGTCCTGATCTGTTCCGCAAAAAACGGAACAGATCAGGAAAGAAAAAACAGACGTGTGAATGGACCCTTACAGGGCAAAAAATACGGTAGCTGACTAGAGTGTGACAATTTGAGCCTAGAATATTGAACCTTTTCGTAATATTCTAATTTTCAGTTGCATTAATGCAACTCCTTTTAAGTTGCATTACTGAAATAAATGAGCTTTTGCACAATAGTCTAATTTTTTGAGTTTTACCTGTACATTACTCTTCTAAATTCATATAGGGCAGCTCAGTAACGTGCTCTCAGTGCCCGGTGCCTCTGTTTAAAGGGGTTGTCCAGGATTAGAAAAACTTGCAGCATTACAGGTCTGCACCAGTGACTCCAATGGAGCTGGGCTGCAATACCAGACACAACCTGTGGACAGGGGAGGTGCCGTTTTTGGAAGAATGCAGCCATGTTTTTCTAATCCTGGACAACCCTTTTTTAAATTGCCCCCTAGTCCGGGTTCCTTTCCCCCTATATGACGCTATTCAAGCCTAAGTTCAGAATTCTGGCATTGTCTGACCTAGCTTGTTCCTGTATTTTTATCTTTATAAAGTCAAAATATATTTAGACTTTATCTATATAGAGTCGAAAGAAAAGCATCAGAAAGGGGTTAATGGATTATCATCCACCCTGCATCTCTCCCAGCCACCACCATGGAATAATCTTGTAGATAGGGCGGGGGCAGCGCCATCCTGATAATGCTAAGCTCTGGTTACTAATCTCCCTGCTCTGAAGGTCACATCCTATAGACTATGCTGTAGAACAAAGACGCAGACATGAAGCAATTCTCGCAGGTCACCCATTATAGAAGACGAAATAAGAAACCAGGTCTTGGCCAAGCCAGATATCAGCAGAATCTATGGAAAAACCAAACCTCGTCCATGAGATACTCAGTAAATTTCTACACCTTTAAAAGTGCATTTCCGTACGCATTTATATACAGGTGCAACCAGCAATGCACGCCAAAAAGTTGCAATGTGTCCTTCTCATGGTTTCAAATGTTCTGAACACGCCCGTTTTCAGAAAAGTGCCGTGCTACCCACAGGGGACCCCTATTTTGACCAACAGGAGGAAGGGCACCTTTGCTGCTCAGATTAGCAGTTGGCACTTCTAGTTACCATGTCCATTACCTCACTGGCCACAACGTGTGGCATTTTAAAGGGGTCAGGGAGGCCACCGACTGGATGAGTGGACCTTTAATGAAATCTCCAGCATGTCACAAGAGCCCTTCCAATCTGCAGACTGAAGACCACGGCTCTGGACCATATGGATTAATAACCCATAACTGGAGGTCCCTGTTCTTTTGGGCCTCCCTTAGGGTCACTCATCATCCATGGCCTCTGTAGCCCAGAAACACTTCTAATGATAACTGGAGTGGAATTGAGAAGATCTGCTTCACGCAGAAGGCCATATGGTGGTTCTGTGTAGGACCACAGACGGAATGGGTTCCTGTCCTGCGAGATCATGAAAGTTTACAAAAAGGCTTTCCTTGGTCCTTGGTCTTAAGTATATAACAACTCCACAAAGCCATAATCTGGCCATAAACACACAAGGTAGGTTCAGAGTTTTTGGAGGAATTTTTCAGGCAGATTTTCCTGCAGGTTTGCCGGCCAAAGCCAGAAGTGGATTTGAGAGGAATGGGAAATATACAGGTGAAACTCAAAAAATTTGAATATTGTGCAAAAGTTCATTTATTTCAGTAATGCAACTTAAAATTGGAATTTTGTGAAAAGGTTCAATATTCTAGGCTCAAAGTGTCACACTCTAGTCAGCAAATTATTCCATACCCCCTGAGCAAAGGGGACCTGAGATTGTGACTTTGGGGTTTCATAAACTGTAAGCCATAATCCTCCAAATTATAACAAATAAAGGCTTGAAATATCTCGCTTTGCATGTAATGAGTCTCTCATTAGTTTCCCCTTTTAAGTTGCATTACTGAAATAAATTAACTTTGCACGATATTCTAATTTTTCGAGTTTCACCTGTAGAGGAAGGACTTTTATTTCTCCTTCCTGCTGGATCCACTTCTGACTTTGGCTGAAAAACATGCAGGAAAATCTGCCTCAAAACCTCCTCCAAAGAACTCTGTGTGAACCTACACCAAGGGTTCAAAAGGAAACACAATCCTTCTAAACATGACTGTTACGGGCAGTAGAACCACTGTGTCAGCCAACAGGTTTGACTTTGGGCTAAACCAAAGAGTGTTATCCTGACCGTCCCCTAAAGTAGTCCCAGCGTGGTTGACAGCAGAGCCATGGGGGTCAGGGACACTGGTGCGAAGCAAAACTCGTAATCTGCAACATGCCCAAGGTCGAGGCAGAGTTCGTACAAATCCGAGAAACAGTCCAAAGGTCGGGGCAAGTAGCACAGGGTCAATATGGTGACCAAGCATGAGTCAGGTAAGGTAGCAGAGGGTTAGAATCCAGTAGTCAGGCAACCAGATTATAGCACCTCTAGGCCCCTTTCACATGAGCGAGTTTTCCGCACGGGTGCAATGCGTGATGTGAACACATAGCACCCGCTTTTTTTTTTTTTTTTTTCACGCATCAGTTCTGCGTTGCATGAGAATCGCAGCATGTTCTATATTCTGCATTTTTCACAGCCCTGGCCCCATAGAAGTGAATGGGGATTCAGTGAACAACGCATTGTATCCGGAAACAAGTGCGAATGCAATGCATTTTTCACTGATGGTTGCTAAGAGATGTTGTTTGTAAACCTTCAGTTTTTATCACGTGCGTGAAAAACGCATCAAATCGTATTGCACCTGCGCAGAAAAAAAAAAATTAACAACTGAACGCAATCGCAGATTTGGCTTGCAAAATGGTGCTAGTTTCACTGAACGCATCCGGACCTAGTCCTTCACGCTCGTGTGAAAGGGGCCTAAGGCTACATGCACACGTTCAGGATTCATGTGCGGAGAATCCGCACTGAAATCCGCAGGTCTTCACTGGCAAATCCGTGCGGTCAATCCGCATTAATTGGTGCGGATTTGCATGCGGATTTGCGTGCGGATTTTCCGCATGCGGATTTCACTAAGTGAATGAAGAAAATCCGGTCAGGAAAAAAAAAATTAATTGACATGTCGCGGATTTTAAAATCCGCACCGCAGGTCAAAATCCGCGCAGAAAAAATCCGCATCGTGTGCATTGAGAATTTCAAATTCTCATAGAATACAATGTACATGACCTACGGTGCGGATTTTCCGCACGCAAATCCGCATGCAAAATCCGCACGCAATCCTGATCGTGTGCAGGGGGCCTTACAGGATCTACTTAGTCGATTGCTCAGGCAGAGAATGAGACAGCATGGTATACATAGCAGAAGCTGATTACACATTAGAAACAGAACCAAAGGCGGGTTTAACCCTTGCAGTACAGCAGAATGAGGCAAGGTTCAAAGAAGAATATCCCCAAAATACACAACGAACACTGATGCCTGGGTCTGCTGCCGGAGCGCTGGACCTGCGACAGACACAGGGGGAGTGGAGCGGCGTCTGTACCAGCCCTAAGTAGTGGGACAGCGGTGGGCACGGGCCGCTGACGTAACAACCACTGGAGAAGCCTCACTGTCACAGATTGTATACACAGCTTCAGAAATGTACACGACTGAAAAATCGGATGCAACAATCTAAGCAAAGAGCCATTCCAATCAATGGCAGCATACGCACTATATGGTATTGTGCCAGGCATCCAGTAACGAATCGGAGTGGTGCCAAGAAGAGAAGACGGTGTTAATGCCACGCTGGGAATGGGCGTGCACAATACTGTAAAAGATCTCAGTACTATCAATGTCATGTACTGGGGGAAGTTCAGAGCAATGAATTCAGACAATGGGGATCAGGTCCCTCATACAGCCCAGGGCAATGAGATGTGGCCGCCCTACTTTACACACCTGCACAGCCACTTATGCTGCCACTAGTGATAATCTTGATTTCAAAGCGCTGCAGGTTCCGGTTACAAACACGGATAGAGAGAGAATCAAAGGTGACGAACACGCCTTGCCAAACATAATAGTCAGCGATCCACAAAATAACCGCAGGCTGAGAGGGGAAGACGATGGCGGATTGTACAGACGTAATTTGGAGTATTCATACACCTATCTGTGCCAACATTCATGACCGATCTACTGGTCGTACTGGTGTAGTGTACAGCCATACATATGACAGAGGGCGCATTCATATGTTGGTCACAGTTATTTTTGCATTCACATGCTGAGGTAATTACACTTTTTTCAATGTGATTTTTGCCAAACCACAGCATACGGCCTCTTCCAGTGAACACGTGGTGTCTGTGGTCTCCACAGACTGCTCACGCATCCATTGACTTTAGGCCTCATTCACACATCTGTGTCCGTGATGACATCAGTGACAAGATGATCAGTTGTTTGTCCGCGAAGGATCCGTGTTTGGTCCATGTGTTTGTTTTCTGCCCTCTATGTGTCATCTCTATTCCACAGGCAATGCTAGGCTGAAAATACATTTCCTAGTGTATTTCCAAGGAACGACCCATGAAACACAGACGACATCCGTGTCCCGTGTTTTTTCACAGACCTATAGCATCTGTAAACACGGCCAAAAATAGGGAGTACTTCCGTAAAGTAACCACGAACCACCGGACTGGTACGTGTGCTGTCCGTGATTAAGCCCTCATGCATACAACTGTACTTTTGGTCCATGTCTGATCTCCATTTTTTGCGGATCGAACACACAGACCCATTCATTTCTATGGGTCCACATACACAAAAAAAACAAAAAAAAACGACAGCACATGGATGTCATCCGTGTGGCCGGACCACAGATTATAGAACCTGCCCTATTCTTGTCCGTTTTGCAGACAAGAATAGGCTTTTTAGCAGTTGGTCCCGCGAAAATTGCAGGATGACCACGGACTCTATCCACATTTTGCGGATCTGCGTTTTGCAGACCCCAAAACGAATATAGTCGTATGCATGACGCCTAAAGCCTAGTTTACACATCAGTGTTTAGACCAGTGATTTCCATCAGTGATTGTGAGCAAAAACCAGAAGTGTAGTCTACAGTGAGATAAGGTATAAGGCCTCACGCACACGGCCGTCCATATTTTGCAGCCCAAAAATCGCAGAACCGCAAAACAAGTGCATGCCGCCATTTTTTATTTTTTTTTTTACTCCTAAAGAACTATCCTTTCCTTGTCCGCAAAACAGACAATAGGACATGTTCTATTTTTTAGCATGACTGCACACGGTGTGCTGTCTGCATCTTTTTGCGATCCCATTGTGATGAATGGGCCCGCATGTGATACGAAAAAAAAAAAAAAAAAAACACAGATCAGATACAGACCAAAACTACGGCATGTGCATGAGATATTCGCTCCTGTTCTGTGTTTTGGCTCATCACTGACCAAAACACTGAAGTCTGAACTAGGCCTAAGGTCTCACTGTGTGTATTCACACCTCAGTTGTCTCCTATGGACCGCGGTGACACCACAGAAGCACGCCCTATTTTTGACCAACACTATGGATCCCTCATACACATTACAATCCGTGAAAAAAAAACACCCACACAACACTGATGCTATCCATGTTTGGTCTGTGGTTTTCACAGACTGTTGCTAGGAGATGCTCTGGGAATTCATTTTCGGCCTAGCAGTGCCTGTGTAACGCGGATGACACGGACCGACCACACGGATGAAACACCGACCATATAGTCAGGGGTGTGTGGACGAGGCCTACTTTCATGTGAACTGAAGACCTGAGCAGTCTGAGGCTGACTGGTTGCTATGGACGCACTGCCTGACAACCCCACTGAAGGCGCTGTTAGGGAGTGTCTCCGTGGCAACCAGTGACCCAGCTGATCAAAGCTGAACTGTCAATGTGCTGACAGCACAATGCAGCTTCGGAGCCGTCGATTCATGTCATTCTCCATCACGGCCTGCATCATCAATGGGACTTTTTCTAAAAAGACATTTAAAAAAAAAAAAAATTGTGCCCTGCTGTATCCCAGCTGACGGAATCGCACGTAACCCGCACTGCGCCCCGGGTCAGAATAAAATTAATTGACAGATATTTTTTTTTTTATACGTCTGGCATTGCACATCACATCTCATCTTGGGGCTTCTATATAACGGTGTATAAGATTTTGGGGCGTGGTTTGCCATAATTACACCAAAATGCTGCCTTTTCCCCATAATTGGAATATCAAGGGAAAAAATGCGGTCACGACACAGGTGGGGTTGCCAAACATCCAGCCACGCCCCCCCCTCCAAAAAGGTGGTCAACCCCTTTCAAGGGGACATGTCACCTCTCCTAACATGTCTGTTTTAGTGCCTGCTTGCATCCCCCTTGTAATAACAATTCTGGAGCATCTAGTCTCATGACTCTCACACAGATGGTACTTACCGCTCTCTCCGGCACCCGTGCCGCTTCTGATGCCCGCACGGCCGCCGTAGCAACTCCCTGTTGTATGGATCAAAACAGCCAGGGACCGGAGGTGGTGGCATGAGGCAATAGCAGGCCGCAACGGGGACGAGCCCCCCTAGAACCCACCCCTGCGTTGCCAGATGTTTTGATACGCATTACGGAGAGATGCAGTGGCGGCCGTGCGGGCATCAGGAGTGACGCGGGTGCAGGGGAGCAAGATAAGTATAACCTGTATGCGGAGCCCGAGCATTAGAGGGTTGGATACCCCCTTGAAGAGTCTGTAAGAAATACAGGTGACATTGTTGACCTCACTTTTAGAATATAGAGCAGACAATAAGCAGTTGTCATGGCAGCTGGATAACAGCTTTCATTTTTGTGCAGTTGCTAGGGACACGGTACTACAGTATGGAGGCACTGGTCCTAAATGTATAGAGCTCCATTCACACTTGTGTACACCAATCTGTATTAATTCCATATAGAATGAGACCTGAAGACACAGCCAATGGCATTCCATGGAGCCGGTCACATCATCGTATTGTGACACACACAGGGGGGCGGGTCCAAACCGCTAAGTGCAGCCTAGCCCCTCCTCCCTCTCCTTGATTGACAGGGCCCAGCGAGATGAATATATAGGACTCTGGCCCTGTCAATCAAGGAGTAGGAGGGGCTGGCAGAGGAATCAGGAGGAGCAACACAGGAGGGTGCACAGAGTAGCTTGGACCCGCCCTTGGTGCACTTAAAGGCTCATTTGCATATGGATTAAAAAGCACTTTTTCTCCAGAATGAAGCAGCAGATTGCGAAGTAAAAGCTATCACTACATACGGCAGAGCAAGCCCTACAAGGCCTTGGGGGAGATTTATCAAAACTGGTGTCAAGGAAAACTGGCTTAATTGCCCAAAGCCACCAATTAGATTCCACCTTTAATTATTTTTTTCCTCCGGCTGCGCATGCGCTGTGCCCCCTTATTCGCTTTGTCAGTTTATGAGATAGGTGCGCAACAACCAGTAGACAAAATGCAGAACCATAAACACAGAAATGCCGGGGGTCGGACTACTGCCGGTCCTGTGCTGGGTGTTTATAGACCGCAGGTAAAGCAGGAGAGCCGTAGGCAGTCCCGCCGTTTACAGGATCCGAAAAAACTTTCCCGTGAGCAGACTTTTATGACCAAACTTCGGCCTTAAAGCTGCTGTGAAACTACAACTCCCAGCATGCCCACTTAACTCAGCTGGTTTTGTAACTCCATTAGAAGTGAAAGGAGGATTCTGGGAGTTGTAGTTTCAGAACAGCCGGAGGTTGCTGATCCCTGACATATACCATTACAGCCATGTGTGGCACGACTACTGAAAATTATCCGTGGCAGATCCGTGAGCACAAATCACATCCACGAGCAAGAAAATCCACAGGTAACTCGGGTGAAATCTGCGCTAAAAACGTGTCATTCTAATTTCTAGCGCCAAAAATCCACACTATTTGGTGTGCAACTTGCCACTGATAAAAAACCCACAGCAGACCCTCTACAGGTGGCTGCACCCTTATAGGGGGTGTTCATTCATCCTTGGGGATCTTTTCTGCAGACCCCCATAATGTGGCCGGACCTGTGCCAGGAATCATATTTAGCTGACCCCCACCGCTGTGATCCAGCGCCATCTCTCCCCACTACGTGCTGCAGGTGTGCCTGCGTCAACATCCGGGTTGACGTGGGTCACCTGACTGCAGGCCGCGGGAGTGACATGTCACCCATACGTCACGTGACCAGGGCGACTCATTTCGAACCCGAGACCCACGGTGCCCGAGAAGGAGCTGGAAAGCAGCTCCCCGAAGACATGCATCCTCAGCCCGTACAGAATAATCTCCAAGGATCAGAGGGGAACAGGGCACTGCCAGCCGCCTCTCAGCATCCAACATGGCCGATCCTTCCTCACCCACGTCTGTCATTATGGGGCGTCCCTACACTTCACAACTCAACAGGTGGCAGCACGGGGGGGCACCATGAACACAGATCAGGGGCTGATATACCGCAATCATTTATACTGCGCAGCCTGGCATCACTCTTTAATCCTGACAGTGCCATGTCTAGGGTCAGGATTATTATTTTTTTCCCTTGCAGGAGGCCACCAGGCATCTATCTGCCTGGCAGGGAGTTCCGACAAGCCTGGTGTGCCACCCTTGCTCTGGATCAATGCACTATGTAAGTAACTAGGCCTGGTGCCCACACACACGATATCATCAAGAGCTTCTCTTCAGTCTAATAGAGGAGTGTATATCACATGTGCCCACTGTGGGTGGCAGGGGCCATTGGCAGTCGATGTACTATGTTGTCAGCCATCATCATTGACTGGAACACAGCCTGCAGCACCATTCTGGCTATGGCACAGGTGGGTTGTCCCATACGACTGGCACACAGCACCATTCTGGCTATGGCACAGGCGGGTAGTCCTGTGGCATGGTGCCAGTCTAGGCCCAGGCTGCATGCAGTGCCCGTAGCTGACAGTAATGACAGGTGGCACTGCTGTCCCTCCTGGTGCACAGGGCATCCTTCCCAGGCCGCCATGTTGAGCTCTCACCTTGATGTGGAAGCGGACTAGCGCCAGGCGGATGCAATGGGCCATGCAGACGGGGGGCAGGAACCAGACTTTGGGGGGCGGGGTGCCCTTGTTCTGGACGTGGCTGATGATCTGCTGCCCGGTCTGCCGCTCGTTGCTCTGCCGCTTCACCCACTCGTGGAGCCGGGCCTTGTCCAGGGCGCCGTTGAAGAAGACGAAGAGCTCGATGTTGCCGGCGTAGCAGGCCTTGGCCAGGGCCGCCAGGTAGCCCAGCATGTGGTTCCACTGGCCCCCGCTCACCCAGTCCGTGTAGAAGCCGCCGTACAGCCGGTGCAGGCAGTTCTCGGCGTCGATGAGCAGGCGGAGCGGGGTCTGGGGGGGTCTCTGGCGGCCTCCCCCGACTAAACTACCGCGGGCCAGCTTCTGCAGCTCCACCGGGACTACCGCGCCCGGGCAGCGCTTCTCGATGTAGTCCTGGAAGCCGTGCACCCCCATGATGCTGCCGGAGGCCGCCGCTTCTGCTGCTGGTGAGTGGGGCGTAGTGTCGGGTGTTCTAGTGGCGGAGGAGGAAGAGCGGGGGGGTGTTGGATGGTTTAGGGGGGCTCTGCATGGCCGGGGCCGCCATGTGCTGTCTCACAGAGCCATGTCCGGGGATGTGTGCGGGAGAGGAGGGGGCACAGGAAACCGGAACGGGAGGGGCGCCGGCCCGGAGCGGAGGACGGGGGGCGTTCCACCCGGGGAGGGCGGCCTGACACCTGTGTGATAATGCCCTGACAACCCCAGCACTGCAGTACTGCTGGATGGTACAGCCCTGACAACCCCTGTACTACAGGATAATACAGCCCTGACAACCCCTGTACTACAGGATAATACAGCCCTGACAACCCCTGTACTACAGGATAATACAGCCCTGACAACCCCTGCACTACAGGATAATACAGCCCTGACAACCCCTGTACTACAGGATAATACACTCCTGACAACCCCTGTACTACAGGATAATACAGCCCCGACAACCCCTGTACTACAGGATAATACAGCCCTGACAACCCCTGTACTACAGGATAATACAGCCCTGACAACCCCTGTACTACAGGATAATACAGCCCTGACAACCCCTGCACTACAGGATAATACACTCCTGACAACCCCTGTACTACAGGATAATACAGCCCTGACAACCCCTGTACTACAGGATAATACAGCCCTGACAACCCCTGCACTACAGGATAATACACTCCTGACAACCCCTGTACTACAGGATAATACAGCCCTGACAACCCCAGCACTACAGGATAATACAGCCCTGACAACCCCTGTACTACAGGATAATACAGCCCTGACAACCCCTGTACTACAGGATAAAACAGCCCTGACAACCCCTGCACTACAGGATAATACACTCCTGACAACCCCTGCACTACAGGATAATACACTCCTGACAACCCCTGCACTACAGGATAATACAGCCCTGACAACCCCTGTACTACAGGATAATACAGCCCTGACAACCCCTGCACTACAGGATAATACACTCCTGACAACCCCTGTACTACAGGATAATACAGCCCTGACAACCCCAGCACTACAGGATAATACAGCCCTGACAACCCCTGTACTACAGGATAATACAGCCCTGACAACCCCTGTACTACAGGATAAAACAGCCCTGACAACCCCTGCACTACAGGATAATACACTCCTGACAACCCCTGCACTACAGGATAATACACTCCTGACAACCCCTGTACTACAGGATAATACAGCCCTGACAACCCCTGTACTACAGGATAATACAGCCCTGACAACCCCTGCACTACAGGATAATACAGCCCTGACAACCCCTGCACTACAGGATAATACACTCCTGACAACCCCTGTACTACAGGATAATACAGCCCTGACAACCCCTGTACTACAGGATAATACAGCCCTGACAACCCCTGTACTACAGGATAATACAGCCCTGACAACCCCTGCACTACAGGATAATACAGTCCTGACAACCCCTGTACTACAGGATAATACAGCCCTGACAACCCCTGTACTACAGGATAATACAGCCCTGACAACCCCTGCACTACAGGATAATACAGCCCTGACAACCCCTGCACTACAGGATAATACAGCCCTGACAACCCCTGCACTACAGGATAATACAGCCCTGACAACCCCTGCACTACAGGATAATACAGCCCTGACAACCCCTGTACTACAGGATAATACAGCCCTGACAACCCCTGTACTACAGGATAATACAGCCCTGACAACCCCAGCACTACAGGATAATACAGCCCTGACAACCCCTGTACTACAGGATAATACAGCCCTGACAACCCCTGTACTACAGGATAATACAGCCCTGACAACCCCTGCACTACAGGATAATACAGCCCTGACAACCCCTGTACTACAGGATAATACAGCCCTGACAACCCCTGTATTACAGGATAATACAGCCCTGACAACCCCTGTATTACAGGATAATACAGCCCTGACAACCCCTGTATTACAGGATAATACAGCCTGACAACCCCTGTACTACAGGATAATACAGCCCTGACAACCCCTGTACTACAGGATAATACAGCCCTGACAACCCCTGTACTACAGGATAATACAGCCCTGACAACCCCTGTACTATAGGATAATACAGCCCTGACAACCCCAGCACTACAGGATAATACACTCCTGACAACCCCTGTACTACAGGATAATACAGCCCTGACAACCCCTGTACTACAGGATAATACAGCCCTGACAACCCCTGTACTACAGGATAATACAGCCCTGACAACCCCTGTACTACAGGATAATACAGCCCTGACAACCCCTGTACTACAGAATAATACACTCCTGACAACCCCTGTACCACAGGATAATACAGCCCTGACAACCCCTGTACTACAGGATAATACAGCCCTGACAACCCCTGCCTGTACTACAGGATAATACAGCCCTGACAACCCCTGTACTACAGAATAATACACTCCTGACAACCCCTGTACTACAGGATAATACAGCCCTGACAACCCCTGTACTACAGGATAATACAGCCCTGACAACCCCTGTACTACAGGATAATACAGCCCTGACCACCCATGTACTTCCTGTGATACTGTATAATACCCCAGCACTGCCTGTACTACTTTATGATACACCCCTGACAACCCCAGCCTGTGATACTGAATAATACAGCCCTGACAACCCCCACCTGTAATACTGGATAATACAGCCCTGACAAGTGACAACCCTTGTACTACAGGATAATACAGCCCTGACAACCCATGTACTACAGAATAATACACTCCTGACAACCCCTGTACTACTGTATAATACACTCCTGACAACCCCTGTACTACTGTATGATACACTCCTGACAACCCCTGCCTGTACTACAGGATAATACAGCCCTGACAACCCTTGTACTTCCTGTGATACTGTATAATACCCCAGCACTGCCTGTACTGCTTTATGATACACCCCTGACAACCCCAGCCTGTGATACTGAATAATACAGCCCTGACAACCCCCACCTGTAATACTGGATAATACAGCCCTGACAACCCCCACCTGTGATACTGAATAATACAGCCCTGGCAACCTCTGCCTGTGATACTGGATAATGCACCCCTGACAACCCCTGCCTGTAATACTGTATAATACATCGGCTGACAACCGCTGCCTGTGATACTGGATAATGCACCCCTGACAACCCCTGCCTGTAATACTGTATAATACATCGGCTGACAACCGCTGCCTGTGATACTGGATAATACACCCCTGACAATCCTGCCTGTGATACTGGATAATACAGCCCCTGTGATACTGTTATGACACACCCCTGACAACCCCAGCACTGCCTGTAATACTGGATAATATACCTGCTGACAACCCCAGCATGTAATACTGTATAATATACCCGCTGACAACCGCAGCATGTAATACTGTATAATACACCCGCTGACAACCCCAGCCCTGCCTGCGATACTGGATAATACACCCCTTACAACCCCTGCCTGTGATACCGGATAATACACCCCTGAAAACCCCAGCACCACCTGTAATATTGTATAAAATACACCCCTGACAACCTCTGCCTGTGATACTGGATAATGCACCCCTGACAACCCCTGCCTGTAATACTGTATAATACATCGGCTGACAACCGCTGCCTGTGATACTGGATAATGCACCCCTGACAACCCCTGCCTGTAATACTGTATAATACATCGGCTGACAACCGCTGCCTGTGATACTGGATAATACACCCCTGACAATCCTGCCTGTGATACTGGATAATACAGCCCCTGTGATACTGTTATGACACACCCCTGACAACCCCAGCACTGCCTGTAATACTGGATAATATACCTGCTGACAACCCCAGCATGTAATACTGTATAATATACCCGCTGACAACCGCAGCATGTAATACTGTATAATACACCCGCTGACAACCCCAGCCCTGCCTGCGATACTGGATAATACACCCCTTACAACCCCTGCCTGTGATACCGGATAATACACCCCTGAAAACCCCAGCACCACCTGTAATATTGTATAAAATACACCCCTGACAACCTCTGCCTGTGATACTGTATAATACACCCATTGACAACCCCTGCCTGTGATACTGGATAATACACCCATTGACAACCCCTGCCTGTGATACTGGATAATACACCCCTGACAACCCCTGCCTGGGATACTGGATAATACACCCCTGACAACCCCTGCCTGTGATACTGGATAATACACCCATTGACAACCCCTGCCTGTGATACTGGATAATACACCCCTGACAACCCCTGCCTGTGATACTGGATAATACACCCACTGACAACCCCAGCCCTGCCTGTAAGGCCTCATGCACACGGCTGTTCTTTTGGTCCGCATCTGAGCCACAGTTTTTGCGGCTCGGGTGCGGACCCATTCACTTCAGTGGGGCCGCAAAAGATGCGGACAGCACTCCATGTGTTGTCCGCATCCATTGCTCTGTTACGTGGTCCGCAAAAAAAATATAAATAACCTGTCCTATTCTTGTCCGTTTTGCAGACAAGAATAGGCAGTTATATCAATGGCTGTCCGTGCTGTTCTGCAAATTGCAGAGCGCATACGGACGCCATCCGCAAAACACACAACGGTCGTGTGCATGCAGCCTAATACTGTATAATACACCTGCTGACAACCCCAGCCCTGCCTGTAATACTGTATAATACACCCAGTGACAACCCCAGCACTGCCTGTGATACTGGATAATACACCCCTGACAACCCCTGCCTGTGATACTGGATAATACACCCGCTGACAACCCCAGCCCTGCCTGGGATACTGGATAATACACCCCTGACAACCCCTGCCTGTGATACTGTATAATACACCCACTGACAACCCCTGCCTGTGATACTGGATAATACACCCGCTGACAACCCCAGCACCACCTGTAATATTATATAATACTCCCTCTTATGACCCGCCAGTGCCTGTAATGTGTATATACTGTATATATTACACCTGCTCATAGCTCCAGCACTGCCTTTAATACTGTATAATACACCCAGTTCTGCCTATAATACTGTATAATACACCCATCTCTGCCTGTAATACTGTATAATACATCCAGCTCTGCCTGTAATACTGTATAATACACCCAGCTCTGCCTTTAATACTGTATAATACATCCAGCTCTGCCTGTAATACTGTATTATACTCCCAGCTCTGCCTGTAATACTGTATTATACTCCCAGCTCTGCCTGTAATACTGTATAATACAACCAGCTCTGCCTGTAATACTGTATAATACATCCAGCTCTGCCTGTAATACTGTATTATACTCCCAGCTCTGCCTGTAATACTGTATAATACACCCGCTCACAACCCCAGCCCTGCCTTTAATACTGTATAATACACCCAGCACTGCCTGTAATACTGTATAATACACCCAGCTCTGCCTGTAATACTGTATAATACACCCAGCTCTACCTGTAATACTGTATAATACACCCAGCTCTGCCTGTAATACTGTATTATACTCCCAGCTCTGCCTGTAATACTGTATAATACACCCAGCACTGCCTGTTATACTGGATAATACACACTGACAACCTCAACACTGCCTGTGGACTGTATAATACACCCAGCTCTGCCTGTAATACTGTATAATACACCCAGCTCTGCCTGTAATATTGGATAATACACCCAGTGACAACCCCAGCCCTGCCTGTAATACTGTATAATACACCCAGTGACAACCCCAGCACCTCCTGTAATATAATATAATACTTCCTCTTATGACCCTCCATTGCCTGTAATGTGTATATACTGTATATATTACACCTGCTGATAGCTCCACCACTGCCTTTAATACTGTATAATACACCAAGTTCTGCCTGTAATACTGTATAATACACCCATCTCTGCCTGTTATACTGGATAATACACACTGACAACATCAGCACTGCCTGTGGACTGTAACATACACCCAGCTCTGCCTGTAATACTGTTTAATACACCCAGCTCTGCCTGTAATACTGTATGATACACCCAGCACTGCCTGTTATACTGGATAATACACACTGACAACATCAGCACTGCCTGTGGACTGTATAATACACCCAGCTCTGCCTGTAATACTGTATAATACATCCAGCTCTGCCTGTAATACTGTGTAATACACCCAGCTCTGCCTGTAATACTGTATTATACTCCCAGCTCTGCCTGTAATACTGTATAATTCACCCGCTCACAACCCCAGCCCTGCCTTTAATACTGTATAATACACTCAGCACTGCCTGTAATACTGTATAATACACCCACTGACAACCCCTGCCTGTAATACTGTATAATATAGTACATCCTCTTATGACCCGGCATTGCCTGTAATGTGTATATACTGTATATATTACACCTGCTGATAGCCCCAGCACTGCCTATAATACACCCAACACTGCCTGTTATACTGGATAATACACACTGACAACCTCAGCACTGGCTGTGATACTGTATAATACACCCGCTGACAACCCCAGCCCTGCCTTTGATACTGTATAATACACCCAGCACTGCCTGTAATACTGTATAATACACCCAGCTCTGCCTGTAATACTGTATAATACACCCAGCTCTGCCTGTAATACTGTATGATACACCCACTGACAAACCCTGCCTGTAATACTGTATAATATAGTACATCCTCTAATGACCCGGCATTGCCTGTAATGTGTATATATTACACCTGCTGATAGCTCCAGCACTCTCAGTCTGTAACCCCATATAATACACACATAATGGTGACACTTCCAGCCTATAATACAATATAATTCAATGCACCCGCTAATAACGCGAACCCCGCTCGCCTGTGACACTATATAATTTTCCCGCTGGCAGCCTATACTGCGATGTAATGTATAATGCACCTTGTCATGAACCCGGCACTGCTAGCCTGTAATGACATACTCCTCCTGCCGTTAACCCTGACACTCCCAGCCTGTAATAACATAATGCATGCATAACCCTGGTAATTTCAGCCGATCATAAATTATAATATATAAAACCTAACACAATGCATGTGTTCCTAATCCACGGCTGCCAGTTTGGAATATTCTGCATAAAATACACCGACCTCACATAATAGAAGCAGGAGTAGTCTCTATGCAGTTGATAGCAGACCCACATGGGTCAGAGACACTATTTCGGGGCACCGAGGGGTAAGGCAAAAAAACGTAGTCAAAAATACAGTCCGAGGTCAGGTCAAGAAGAATATGAGAAATCCAATAAACAGTCCAAGGCTAGGGCATGCTGTGAAGGGTCAATATGGAGGTCAGACACAGATCAGGTCTGGTAGCAGAAGGTCAGAATCCAGGAACTGAGCAGAAGCCAGTACATGGGCAGACAAACAGATACAATACACCTTTGCAGGAACTAGCTAGAAAACCTATTGCTCTGGCACTCTATCATAGGGCAAGGTGCCTTTGGTACTCAAAGGCTGGTGTGAATTAGGGTACTGTGCGCTCGCCCTTTAAAAGGCATAGGAGGCCTTGCCGACAGGAAGCAGCTGCAGCCTGCAGGGGATCGGGACAGCGTCCATTCCGGCAGCCATAGAGTGAAAGAAGGGTGAGTGATGTGGTGCCCATGCCTCTAGGGAGAGCGGGACAGCAACGGGCGCAGGCTGATGATGCTACACCAACACATTCCTTTCCTTCATATAGTCATAGCATTAAATGATACCATGATTAAATGTCTTTTTACAGTGGCACTGTGGTAGAAGCAGCAAAAATGGGCAAATATAAGTATCTGAGTGACAAGGACCAAATTGTGATGGGTCAGGACATCTACAAAACAGCAGGTCTTGTAAGTTGTTTCCAGAATACAGTGGATCAAGGAGGACCCATGGTGATGGGTTCTTGGTCAACCAAGGCTCATTGATGTGTGCCTATGCTAACCCTGCCGCGAAAGTGCCTACAATGTGCACATGAGCATCAGAACTGAAACATGGAGCAACAGAAGAAGGTGGCCCGGTCTGATGAGTCAAGTTTTCATCAGGTGGACAGTCAGGAGCTTGTGTGTTATTCACCTGAGGAAGAGATGGCGCCCGGATGTACTATGTGAAGAAGACGAGACTGTGTGACGCCCTGCGCAATGTGCTGCTGGAAGTCCTGGATCCTGGCATTCATGTGGACGGTGCTTTTGACACCTACCTAAACATTGTTCAGACCAAGTACCCCACCATGGCTGTTATATTCCTTAGCGGCAGTGGCCTTTTTCGGCAGGATTATGCCCCAGCCACACTGCAAATGTTTTTAGGAATGGTGTGAGGAATATCACGTAGAGTTCAAGGTGTTGACTCGTCCTCCGTGAATTTCAAAATGGTCTGTGGGATCTGCTGGAATAACAAGTCTGATCCACGGAGCCTGCTTAAAGGGAGTGCCATCAGAAAATGACCTACTGTTTAAATCACATTTTTATGTTAAAGGGAACCTGTCATGTGGATATTTGATTATAATCTAACTAATTATATACAATCATTAACTACTAAAAAGTACCTTAGATGTATTCACCTACTGGTGTGACAGATGGTTACCTCATAATATACACACAAAGATGCCGCATGCCGCATGCTAATGAGCTGATTTGAGTCCAGCGTGATGTCATTGAGTCCAGCGTATATTTAATTCAGAGCTATAGCCACTCCCCTGCCCACCTGCTGCTGATTCATATGGAAAATAAATGTCATTCAGCAGCAGGTGGGCGGGGAGAGTCAGGAGCTCATGAATATTCATGACTCATCATTATCAGCTGGAGCTTTTCAATACAAGATGTTGGCAGATTGACTGGGTCAATTAAAGAAAGCGACCCAGCATTTTGCTAAGAGAATCAGTCACTTATTTATGTTGCCCTTAGTTAGGACACCATAAAACTGGTGACAGGTTCCCTTTAAACATATGCTTTTTAGAATTTGTAGTGAGTTTTATTTTCACACTGGCCACTAGGCCTAAACTATGTTAAGACTTCCTGTCTTTTGAGAGCAGCTATATGGGCCATAGACAAAATGGACAGCAGGCGACCCCATTGACTAGGACAGTTTTTTCTGGCATACTCAGTAAGGAGCAGATAAGCTGATATATATCACCCACGTTGAATGCTGGATCCCGTGTTATCATATACAGAGGTGTTATTTGCCATTGTAATTCAGGCTCTGGATATAGTGAGATAGTTACTGAAAAACTACCCTCTGGCCCAAACTTGTAATCTGCCTTAGGGTCCATTCACATGTCCGCACTTTGGGTCAGGATCCGTTCCGCAATTATGCGGAACAGGTGCGGACCCATTTATTTTCAATGGGGACTGAAAAGATGCGGACAGCACACAGTCCGCATACGCATTTCCAGTCCGTGGCTCCGCCAAAAAATATAACATGTCCTATTCTTGTCCACAGCTGCTAGGCATTTCTATTGGGGTGCCGGCCCGGTGTTTTACGGATCCGCAAAACACTGCCACTGCGGACGTGTGAATGGACCCTAACTGGGTAGATTACTGGTGGACTGGTCTGTAAATTACCCGTGGACTGGTCTGTCAGGGGGCCACCTGATATTAATATACATGAGCTGCACTCATGAAGTAAACCCTGCAGCTTCAGTGCAGTTCCAAGTATATCACCACTCAAGGACCTGTGATGACATCATAATCACAGGTCCTTAACCCCCTGAGAGTACAGTCAGTGCAGTTCCAAAGTTAGGAGCGGTTAAGGACCTGTGATGATGTCACTACAGGTCCTTAACAGTACATTAACAGCTCTGAATAACTGTTCTGTTTTGGGGACTGCAGGACGTTTTCCTACATGTGCTCTGTGGTTTCTTGTGTGTGTTCAGTTTAAGGTAACAGTTGTTTTCATGGACAACATTAGTTCCTACAACAATTTGGGGGCGAGGCTAGATTCTCTCAGACGCCCATACATTCTAAGCACAACCAGCCGCACTGCTCCAATACTGTTACTCTGCTTCTGTAACTGCTTCCCTTTCCTGTCGTACATGTACGGCAGATGTCAGATTTTAAAGATGGTGCCCGCTCAGGAGCTGAGTGGGCGACGTAGCTGCCGTGTGTCTGCTGTTTAACCCAGCAGACACTCGGTGGCAGAGTCTGTGATCGGCAACAGTGCTGATCAGACTTTTATTTAACCCTTCAGGTGTCATGGTCAATTGCAACCACAGCACCTAAGCGTTTATTTTATGGGAGCGATGCGCTCTTGGTGACTGAATAGGTCTTCGCTATGAGATCACAGGTGCCGTTTGGTTGCTCTGGCAGCCTTGAGCCTTCTGGAGGAACTTGATCGGAGCATAGTGATTTTCCCATAGACTGCAATGTTAAATCCTTACTGTTTATGGAAGAAGCAATCTGACAATAACATGTTAAAGTCCCTGAGGGGGACTAAAAATAACTTAAAAAAGGTAAAAAAAAAAAATATATATATATAAAAAGCCAAAAGGTATAAAAATTTTAATCACTTCCCTATTTTAGAAATAAAAATAAACAATGAAAGAAAATCACGATATTTTGTATCAATGTGTCCCAAAACGCCCGAACTATTAAATAAAAATGTGCTGAACCTGTACAGTGAATGACTGATTTGCAGTTTTTTTGGTCACGTTAACTTCCAAATTTGGATGAAAAATGATAAAAAAAAGTCATACATATCCCAAAGAGGCATCGTTGGAATACACAGATCATCCTGAAAAACATGAGCCCACACACAGTTCTGTAGATGTAATTATGAAATGTTATGGGGGTCAGACTATGACGATTCAAAGATTCGTACCAATTCGTATCGCTGAAGATAACATCATTTTTACCACAACGGGACCGCCTTAAAAACGAATTCAAACTATGGCGGAATTGTGTTTTTCCCCAATTCTACCTCATTCAAAATTGTTTTAAGCTGTAACGGATATCCTGGCACCCCGACCGGGTACCTCTGTCGATAGATGCTCCTAGTGCTTTCCAAGGACTCCAAGCACTCCACTTGACACCGAACGCACTGCAGACCCCACGAACCGCCAAAGCTTTGTTGAGGTCTCACCGTCTCCTACCCACCCTGGACCTACGACAAGGCTCCAGTGGGTGAACCTCTCCTAAATCCTGAGAGCAGGAACAGCTCTAACAAGAGCTAGTAGTTATGCCAGGGGAGTATAGCAAATCTCCAGCGTATAGCAATCACCCAGTGTCGATCAGTTACCCAAACACCAGCCTCAACAGGATGAAGGGTAAAACAGATACTCTTTATTGAGGGCTACCCGCCCGTATTTATGCAGGTCCCCTAGGGGACCAGATGGAAGACTGTGACACAGGACAGATATGCAGCAATTCAGGATACACAGACACAATACATCCCCACAATGCATCATGGTTTCCTCCTCTCTGCCCTGGAGACACTCGAGGAGCAATTCAATTATCTCTCAGGACAAAGGGAAATCGCCAATACACATGTGGAGACAACAGGACAGAAATCACCATTTAAACATACAATGTCACACCCTTACAGTAAACACAGACATTTAACACATCCCCAGATAGCTCAAGTCTGAGTGCATATTATTAGGTGAATGGCATGCAGACTACACGAATACACTAAAATTAGCTATCTGGGTACCCTCACATAACATACAATACAATTCCAAAGACAGAAAAATACATGAACTTATATAACTATGCCGCTATTGCATAAAACCGGTGCATACAACATGGGACCGTAATCACATTGTAAGAGGCTGGCAAGTAGTCCTCTCCAAGCACTCGTGGCAACCTCAAAAGAGGGGAGTTTGTCGCATAAGCTTTCTACTACATTGTGTTAAATAGTCATTAGTGACACTAGAAAGTACAACTTGTCCCACAGAAAACAAGCCCTATACAGCTATGTGAACGGAGAAATAAAAAAGATGATGGCTTTGGGGAGGGAGCGAAAAACCAAAATAAAAAATTGCCCCATTAGGAAGGGGTTAAGTGGGGACAATGCTGCTGCCAGTGGGGGAGGGGTAATCAAGGAGCAGTGGTGCTGGGGATGTTTTTTGTGCTGCACAGTGGTATCAGAGGTATGTGTTGCTGTCCCTGACCATGCTGTCTTTTCTTGCATTTTGTTTTGCACTTTTTCGTGCACTTTTCTTTTCTTTTTTGCATTGATGGTTTACATAGGGATATGACCAACTTAAGCAACATTTGCCGCAGCTTTCATAGCGCACCACCATGGGGCCACCTTTAGGTCTCCAGGGCCACTTTAAGTTCCCAAAATAAAATAAAAACTGCCACCCAGCATCTTATTTCGTATTCCTCCTTGGCTGAAAATACTCCTCCAAAATGCTAAGAAGCATTTTTGTGGTGTGACTATAATGCATGTGACGTCTTTGTCGCTGGGTTAGGACTAGTATAAATCTGTGTAGATCCGCTAAGAGTATATACGTGTCCTATACGCAGGATGCACCCGCTCTGTGATACATCATGACCCGGGAGCGCTAACGCACTGTGACGTGGGGTCATTTGAATCTTCAGCCTGGTATGTTTATTACTGATTGATGGACAACTTCCAGCTTCAGGACTGGAACCATTAGTTGCTGTGGAAACCTCTCTTAATAAAATTAGGATCATCTTTGCTTCAGTCCTCTGCCACCATCATGATGCAGCCTGAGATTCCTGCTCCTGCTTGATCGCCATGACATTTTGCATCAACGAGAAGATGAACGCTGCCTCCACTAAGAGCGGCGAGGCAAATCAAGACACAAAGGAGTCCCCCGCTCGTTCCTTGCCTTGTTCCTTTGAAAAAAAGCCTGGCAGCCATCTTCCTCTGCTTGATCTCTTAGGATCTGATAGAAGTCCTGATACAACGTGTGGACTCTTGTCACAGAGAATGGAGCGGCTGTCATCAGACGGCAGCTCTAGTCTCGCCAGGGGCCGATTGGGAACTCAAAGTGGCCCTGGAAGAAACTGCCCATGTTGTAGGCGGGGCCAAACTGGCAGAAGGTGTGGCCAAGACAAGTAGGCGGGTGGGGGGGGGTTTCGGGGCAATCTGTAGTTTTTATTGATACTATTTTGGAGTATGCCTTTTTGATAATTTTTTTATTCTGTTATTTTGGGAGATGAAGCAACAAAAAAATGCCGAATGCGCAGTTTAGATTTTTTTTCCCATTATGGAGTTCACCGTACAAAATGAATACTTTTATATTTTAACAATAGGGGCATTTTGTGCGCAACAATGGCAGCCATCTTTATGTTTTATATGGGGAAAGGGGCTCATTCGAATTTTTTATTTTTTTAAATAGTTTTAAAAACCTTTTTCATTTCTTTTCATTTATTTACGTCACCCTAGGGCAGTGTTTCCCAACCAGCGTGCCTCCAGCTGCTGCAAAACTACAACTCCCAGCAAGCCCGGACAGCCTTTGGCTGTGCGGGCATGCTGGGAGTTGTAGTTTTGTAACAGCTGGAGGCACGCTGGTTGGGAAACACTGCCCTAGGGGACTTTGATCGCTGTTCCCATAGACTGAACATGTATTGAGGAGGTCAGGAAGGGGTTAAAATAAGTCATTCCCCCATATAACTACGGCCTTGAGCGTTGTAATATTGATTGAGAACACCCCAGTGTATTTAAAAATTGTTATTCCCCTTTTATCCAAATTGTCACTGGCGGTTCTCGAACCTGGGACCTTCTGTATCAGAAGGAAAAGCCGTGAACCACAGGCTCGACAGCTTTGGGTAAGTAGACATGATCACGCCCGACCTCGACCTCTCCTAAAGTATAGAGGGCGCGGCAGTTGCAGAGAGAGCAGAGCCTCTAGGTGTAACGACAACGCCCCCGTTGCTCCTAGAGGCTCATTTCCATATATTGAAACATAATTTTCCTCAGTAACGCGGGCACATATGAACATGGGACCAACACAGATGTCTTCAGCTGCCAAGTGCACATGTAACAGGCCAGCCGGTGTCATAGATACAAAACTGCTGACAGATGCCCTTTAAAAGTTGTATTTTTTATTAATTACATATGCCTCTCTGTGGAGCGATAATTCATTTTGATTGACATTTTTGCAGGCGGTTTGTCACAGACCATTAGTTTGTGGGAGCGCTGGCATGCCATGTGACGTCCCCCCTGAAGCCGCGGCTGCAGACCGCTGCTGTCGATGCTCAGTGGTATGTAAGTGCTGAATGTAAATCAGAACATATCAGATGGAAATGAACAGCTGGCGAGGAAGATGTGAAGTAGGTCATGTGCTGCTTTTGTTATAAAGAGGCCCGAGGCGACGTTTTATTCGCATATTGAATACCCTTTTATTGCTCAAAATTCTGATCCAAATGATTGTTTTTGTCATTTTGTGAATTGCCATTAAAACTCAAACGCAACAGGACTGAAACATAATTATAATAAAAGGACTCACATCGAAAGCTTGATCATTATATACATTTCTGTTTTGTGTTACACCTCGGTTAGGCTACTTTCAAACTGGCGTTTTGGCTTTCCATATGTGAGATCCGTCCAGGGCTCTCACACGCGGTCCAAAACGGATCAGTTTTGCCCTAATGCATTCTGAATGGATAAGGATCCGCTCAGAATGCATCAGTTTGCCTCCGTTCCGTCTCTATTCCGCTTTGAAGGCGGACACCGAAACGCTGCTTGCAGCGTTTTGCTGTCCGCCTAATGAAACTGAGCCGAATGGATCCGTCCTGACACACAATGTAAGTCAATGGGGACGGATCCGTTTTCTCTGACACAATCTGGCACCATAGAAAACGCATCCGTCCTCCATTGACTTTCAATGGTGTTCAAGACGGATCAGTTTTGGCTATGTTACTACACGGATCCATTCAGAACGGATGCAGACGGTTGTATTATCTGAACAGATGCTTTTGTGCAGATCCATGACGGATCCGCACCAAACGGGAGTGTGAAAGTAGCCTTAAAGGGACAGAAACCTTGGCTGGAACGTTCTCAGGGCGCCCTGCACCTTCAGATATGCTACTCTTTGGGTGAACTGTGTAGACCAGGGATACTCAACCTGCAGCCCTCCAGCGGTTGTAAAACTACAACTCCCACCATGCCCTGCTGTAGGCTGATAGCTGTAGGCTGTTCGGGAATGATGGGAGTTGTAGTTTTGCAACAGCTGGAGGGCCATGGGTTGAGCATGCCTGGTGTAGACCATATGACAAGGGATCTTGCGCAAGGACATTAGTACAGCTCCATATACACCCACAATCACTGTGCCTTTGATTTTACATAGGGAGGCACGCACAGATCTTTCTCACAGATTAAGGGTCCAGTCACACATCCGTGTGTGTTTTGCGGATCCGTGGATCCGCAAAACACGGACAGCGGCAATGTGCGTTCCGCATTTTGCGGACCGCACATTGCCGGCACTAAGAGAATATGCCTATTCTTGTCTGCTATTGCGGACAAGAATAGGACATGTTCTATTTTTTTCAGGATCGGAATTGCGGACCTGGAAGTGCGGGTCCGCAATTCCGGATCGGGGCCGCACAACGTGCGGCCCCATAGAAATGTATGGGTCCACAATTCCGTTCCGCAAAATGCGGAATGGAATTGCGGATGTGTGAATGGAGCCTAATACTGGATCCGTACTGTACTATGTGAACACAGACTAATGATGGTCCCTGATAGCATACACCCCAGTTCTGGATATAGCCTTGGGGGCATTCACTGGTCCTTTTATCCCATAATTAGAGAATATCGAGTGTCTCTTATTAACCCTTTGACTGAAGATCAATACTGTACTAATGCCTCCAGCAGCGAACACTGTTTAAATGCCAAAACAAATAGGTACTTAACAGTATTAAAGTAGCGAGGAGTTTCCTAATTGCTGTACAGTCTTTACTTAATGATGCCAGACCAAAGACCATTACATCTTTTAAACGTGTTAATTAATTTTTTAGATCAAGAACATTAATCAGGTCATTTGAAAACCTGTGCTGGAGCCCATCCAATACTTAACTATAGCAGATGTTCCATGATGGAGAACAGGAAGAGACTGTGGACGGTAGCAGAATGTTACCGTCATATTGCGGGAGATAGAAAAAGAAGAATTCTGGCAAATATTTTATATTATTTTTGCCAGTAATATAGAAATGTAGTTTGTAAAGTAGCAGATGAAAAAGTGGATATTTGGTTAATTCACAGAAGTTAAAGGGGTTTTCTGGGATTTATAAATTGATTGCCTGTCCTCAGTATCCGACTCCCGACACCCCCACGATCAGATGTTTGAAGCGGCTGTGGCTCTATGGTAAGTACTTTTGACTCCTCCCAATGGGAGTGATCTGTGGTTAGCGGCAGGTGCTCTCTACATGTATTATTGTACTTAATAGGGCTTGTCGGAGGTGAGAGACTCCCATTAAGTGCATTTTAGCCCCTTAAAGATGTAATTAAATATTAGCCTCAAAGAGGTTTTCCAGGATTACTATGGTGTTTATGTACTCATCGAGTTGCTTAACTCATGTACATCTTCCCCAGTTTGGATGCTCCTGAACCATTTTCACCATGTAAACCAATCACTGTGGTCTGTTTCCATTCTGTATGTAGCACTTCCTGTTGTTGTATCCAACCAAACCCATAATGCACTTCTCCTTTCTCTGCCACACCTCCAGCACTGCCCATAACAACACCCAGCTAGTTTATAGCCCCTCCCACCCAGCTAGGTACATAGAGACTCCCTTATCGCTGCCCCTAACAACATCCAGCTAGTTTATAGCTCCTCCCACCCAGTTACATAGACACTCCCCTATCACTGCCCCTAACAACATCCAGCTAGTTTATAGCTCCTCCCACCCAGTTACAAAGACACTCCCCTATTACTGCCCCCTAACAACGCCCAGCTAGTTTATAGCTCCTCCCACCCAGTTACATAGACACTCCCCTATCACTGCCCCTAACAACATCCAGCTAGTTTATAGCTCCTCCCACCCAGTTACATAGACACTCCCCTATCACTGCCCCTAACAACATCCAGCTAGTTTATAGCTCCTCCCACCCAATTACATAGACACTCCCCTATCACTGCCCCTAACAACACCCAGCTAGTTTATAGCTCCTCACACCCAGTTACATAGACACTCCCCTATCACTGCCCCTAACAACACCCAGCTAGTTTATAGCTCCTCCCACCCAGATACATAGACACACCCCTATCACTGCCCCTAACAATGCAGATTGCAGATTTAATTATTTGATTTCCTGGACATTATTAGGGGGGCGGCCATCTTGACTGAGCTGTTTTTAACGGCATTTAGAAAACATTAAGAAAATTGCTTTACGGCAGCCCGTCGGTCAATAGACACAGTGGTCAGGAGGGGACCCTATTGACTTCTATGGGAGGGTTTCATGCTCTGTGACCTGTGCAGAGGTCATTGTACAAAGAAAGAATAGATAAGATTTGACAATCATCTACTGTATTGTGAATGGTGGATCCTGTGTTATCTATACACAGAGCTGGTATTATTACAGGCAGGATTAGAATGACAGATAAGCAGATAACTGCAGTAAAGTGATCTGTACAGACCAACAAGTGGCACCAATTAGACATACTGTCCAGTGCAAAAACTGCAGGGTTTTATGATTTTTGTTTGAATATAGATATTGACATGAAAAGTTAAAGGGAGTCTTTCACCTAAAATCACCATTATAGAACACTAACATCAGGACCTCCATTACATTCCCCGTATTACAATGCTACCATATTGAATATTGCAGCGCCAGCGCCGTTCATCGGATTCATCACTCCTGCGCACTTCATTCCCCATTATGGGAAGAGGCACAAGAGCGTTTAATGCGCATGTCCGGCCCGTACATCCCGATCTAGCCGGCCTTGTGCCTCTGCCCATAATGGGGAATGAAGTGCGCAGGCGCGGCTAATCTGTTGAACGGCCCTGGCGCTGGATTTCCCACTAAGAGGAGGACGTACTCAGAAGAACCTAGGGTGGGCCAGAGGGGGGAAAGGTGGAGGGGTTTGGTATGAAAAGCACCGAGGGGCCTGGGCACCAGCCACATGAACGCCGCCCCTGGCACCTTCAGAAGTGAATTAACATATTGAATAAAAGTGTTTTTCTGAGAAAATCGGCGATGGACAGCAATAAGGAAGGTAGCATTCTAATATGGGGAATGTGATGGAGATCCTGATGTTAGTGTTCTACAATGTACTATGTTACTCCCTTTAAAAGTAATATCACCAAATGTCGTAAAAAATATATTAAACCTAAAAATGTGATCTTTTTCTGATGACACTTTCCCTTTAAGGACCACAAACGTGTTTCCCTCCCTGTGTGTTCCACCTTCAGTGTTGCTGTGTGAGACCTTGAAATTTGCAGGATAAGACAGTTGTAGTTAGTTGTACATAGAATGTATAGAATAACTTGATTTAGGCTTGTTTTTAGGGGAAGAAAAACAGGTATTTCACTTTGAAGGGGTTTTCGCTCTTCAGCAAATGACATTTATCATGTACAGAAAGTTAATACATGGGTATGAGCACCCTGCAAGCCAGCATTGTGGTCGTGCGTGCCCAATATAGGAAAAAGTGTCGGCCTTTCCGGTGGCTGAGACCACAGGAGGCACATAGGTCGGCTCTTTTTTCTATAGTAAGCAAGCGCGACCACCGCTGCTGGATTGCAGGGTGGTCGTAACCCCTGGAAACAAGCATGTGCATAATGCGATGGAAAAATGAATCCAGCCAGCAAAGGAAGCAATTTGGACAATCACAATACATTAGTAAGTGACTTGTGTTAACTTTCTCTACATGATAAATACCATTTGTTGAAGTTAGATCACAACTAGAGCAGCGGTCTTGACCTTTTAAAAAAATAAAATAAAATAAGATTAAAAACATGGCATTCTAGCCTGAATAAAGCTGTCATATGCACCCCACCCCTCTGTAGTCACATAGCCTGAGCAGGACTCCTTCAATACAGTATTGTACCTTTCTGTGTAATTGAACAGAAGTAGGGCTGATCGGTAGGGGGGTTAAAGGAAGCAATTATTTCGTTTCCATCTCTATAAAGTCGACGTCCTTTTGTAGACGCTGTGTCCGGTATTGCAGCCCGGCCTGCTTGTATGGGAAGGGACTGAGCAGTCCTACAACTCAGCCTGGTAAACAGCGGTCTCCTTCATTCATTTGATTGTCAGGGATGCTGAGGCTCATAACTCAACGATCTGATACAGACGGCCTATTTTAAGGGGAGGCTATCACTTTTGTAGTGCAGGAGAACCCCTTTAGTATAAGGTTGTCCATAGGGGAATCTCCAGGCATTTCCTGAGTTTCGAGATTGGATGGGAAGCATCAGAATGGGATTGGCAGGAAATCACTCAGGGTTCGTTTCCCTTCTTTTCTCTTTTTTTCCCAGCTTTGAGCCTTTTGTAATAAATCCTCCCTGCAACCTCTTTAAAGTAGCTCCAAATGAGCAGTTCCACTTGTAAATAACCTGTGAAACTTTTCACGCTTTTTAAAATGTGGCGATGTGTTGCACAGAGCTGTTAATCCACAGAGGACTGCAGCCTGTCCAGCATCATCTGTTTGCCTAGGTTTGGACAAGTTTCACATTGGTACGCTTCCTGCTATGGAGTAAGGTTTTCTTTCCAGTAATTACCTCAACCGACCTAAGAACAGCTTGCGCATTGTTAGACTGCTTTCACACTTGCGGCAGAGTGATCCGTCACTGGAACTGCCTGCCGAATCCGTCAAAACGTATGCGAACTGATGGCATTTGTTAGACTGATCAGGATCAGAAAAATGCATTAAAATGCCAGATACGTCTTTCCGGTGTCATCCGGAAAATGGATCCAGCATTTATTTTTTTCACCTTTTTGACGGATCCGGCATTCCGGTATTTTGAATACGGGATCCGGCGCTAATACATTTCTATGGGGGGAAAAAAGGGAACCGGCATTCAGACAAGTCTTCCGTTTTTTGGTCCGGAGATAAAACCGTAGCATGCTGCGGTTTTATCTTTGTCCTGATCAGTCAAAAAGACTGAACTGAAGACATCCTGATGCATCCTGAATGGAATGCTGTCCATACAGAATGCATGGGGATAAAACTGATCAGTTCTTTTCCGGTATGGAGCCCCTAGGACGAAAATCTATGGCCTCTTTCACACTTGCGTTGTCCGGATCCGGCGTGTACTCCACTTGCCGGAATTACACGCCGGATCCGGAAAAACGCAAGTGGGCATTCATTCCGGATCCAGCCTTGCGGCAAGTCTTCAGTTTTTTTGGCCGGAGCAAAAAGCACAGCATGCTGCGGTATTTTCTCCGGCCAAAAAACGTTCCGTTCCGGAACTGAAGACATCCTGATGCATCCTGAACGGATTTCACTCCATTCAGAATGCATGGGGATAATCCTGATCAGGATTCTTCCAGCATAGAGCCCCGACGACGGAACTCTATGCCGGAAGACAATAACGCAGGTGTGAAAGAGCCCTTTGCCGGAAAAGAAAAACGCAAGTGTGAAAGTACCCTTAGAGAGGGAATTAATTCACACTTATGACCACCTTTTATACCACCACTCTAATGGCCACATCTCAAACCACCACTGTAATGACCACCTCATATACCACCCTTCTAATGACCACCTCTTATACCACCACTCTAATGACCACTTCTTATACCACCCCTCTAATGACCACTTCTTATACCACCCCTCTAATGACCACCTCTTATACCACCCCTCTAATGGCCACATCTCATACCACCCCTCTAATGACCACTTCTTATACCACCCCTCTAATGACCACCTCTTATACCACCCCTCTAATGGCCACATCTCATACCACCCCTCTAATGACCACCTCTTATACCACCCCTCTAATGACCACTTCTTATACCACCCCTCTAATGACCACCTCTTATACCACCCCTCTAATGACCACCTCTTATACCACCCCTCTAATGACCACTTCTTATACCACCCCTCTAATGACCACTTCTTATACCACCCCTCTAATGGCCACATCTCATACCACCCCTCTAATGACCACCTCTTATACCACCCCTCTATTGACCACCTCTTATACCACCCCTCTAATGACCACCTCTTATACCACCCCTCTATTGACCACCTCTTATACCACCCGTCTAATGACCACCTCTTATACCACCCCTCTATTGACCACCTCTTATACCACCCCTCTATTGACCACCTCTTATACCACCCCTCTTCATTGTTGCAATCAACTCTCTGCAAGATCAAGAAACTGTCATTGCCAACCCTGATGCTATCGACATCATCCCTTTATTTTTCATATGAACTCCTCTACTTTTCAATATTAAATGGGTTATGTCATCACTAATTTTAAAAAGATGAAAATGTCATGAAAATTCATCATACAGTACATGACAATCTCTTTCTAACCAAGCTAGAACCAGCCCTGTACCTCACATGGATCCACAGATCTCCCCCTTCGTTAAGTGTTCTTGCATGGCAAGACCACTTACTGTTATCTCACATATATATTCTTATTATTATTGCCAAATTTAAAACCCTAACTGTCCTCAGGACATGATTTCTAAACTGCCACCGCTCCCTCATTTCCAAGCCCACCTACACAAAGCGTCTGCTAATGTTTTTATAAATGTATGTTTTAATGTAACTGTGAAGCACTTTGGGCAACAACATTGCAATTAAATGTGCTATATAAATAAATAAAAGTTGAAATGCATTTCTCACTCTATCAAGCTTGCCATGTGCACTTTTTAAATTTGATCAATCAATTGGTTAGTGTAATGTTTACTATCTTTACTCACTCCAAACACTCCACACAGTTACTCTGCCCACTCCATAAAGTTACTCTGCCCAGTCCAACCTTTCCAGTTACTCCAGCCACTCCAACCACACAACAGTTACTTCGCCCACTCCAGTTGTAGACTACTGGTGGAGGCAAGAACACTTCACACAATTTCCCCAGAAATTGTAGCTTTTCTAGTTCCTATTGTTCTGCTAGGCTGGCAGCACAGGGGGGTGTCCTTTTCCAAAAAGCCTTTTTGCTGGAGTTCTCTCCCTATCACAGTGAGGTGAGGTGGACAGAGAAATAATTCAAAGAACAAACAGCAGGTGGCGTCATACAGATATGTTTTATTGACTAGCTCAGTGGCTATGCAAAATTTTTAGTTAGATGCCTGTCTATAGGCTCTTATAACTAAACTCTCAGTTTGCAGGATGACATGTACTTGTCCCCCACATTTTATTTTATTTTACTCACTTATATAGCTCTGACATATTCCACAGCGCTTTACAGACATTGTCATTAGGGATGAGCGAATTGACTTCGGATAAAATACTGTACGGAGCGAGTGGTACCTTGGAACCGAACCCGAGTTTGGGAAATGTTTTTTTTTTTTATAGTATTAGGGTCCATTCACACGTCCGCAAAATGGGTCCGCATCCGTTCCGCAATTTTGTGGAACAGGTGCGGACCCATTCATTTTCAATGGGGCCGGAATGTGCTGTCCGCACTTGCGGATCCGCAAAAAAATAGAACATGTCCTATTCTTGTCTGCAATTGCGGACAAGAAAAAGCATTTTCCATGAGAGTGCCGGCGATGTGTGGTCCGCAAAATGCAGAACGCAAAACACATACGGACATGTGAATGGACCCTAAATCAATTTCTGAAGTTATTATGCGAAGTCTTGTGAGACTTCGCGAAGTAATAACTTTGGCTCATCGGAGCCAATGCATTCTAATACTGTACAGTATTGAAACAAAGTCCGAAGTCGATTTGCTCATCCCTAATCACTCGCTGTCCCCAGTGGAGCTCACAATCTAAATTACCTACACCAGCCTTCTATTCCCAGGCATGCATGCTTCAGATTTAAACAGGCACAATCGAATCAGCCGATGACACCAGCTATAAAACTAGATGACAGCCTGAGTCAGAGCACTTGTGTTTTTTTTTGGTAGCCTGTCCTTCAAAAATAATTTCAAAAAAAACTTCATTTTTTTTTTTTAAGCAGTTTTTTACAATATTCCTGGAGCATTTGGACAGTAGAAGCTCCTCAGTCGCCCACCATTCAACCTTCAACATGATAACTGTCCTTCATTCATGACATAACAGAAGATCAAAAAAAAAATGTTTTATTTAATTTGTGTATTTGTATACTTAAAATGTTGAACTTTATTAGTATACCTTAAAAAATTGGAACGAGAGTAATATCCTATAGCAACTAATGTTCACAATAGGGGTTATCCCTTGCATAGCAAAATATGCAAAATTTTAGCACTAATTCCGGCCAGTAATTACTCCCACCCCTTTCACTTTATATGGGGTACATAAGGGGAATATATCTGCCGTAAAAAGGCTTGCAAGGTGAAAAAACCCCTATCAATTGTGGAGCATCCACCATACCACAAATAAATCAACAAAGACCGAGCACTGAGGGGGGAGGATTACTATTTTTTGCAGGGAGAGGAGTGGGCAAAAGTGCTATATGCAGTGTTTAATAAGGCATTATTACGGCTCACATTGCATAGCTTCTCAAAAGCCCACAAATACTCCTATTAACTCCCCAAGTATTGCCACCCTCTCACAGATAATTCAGTGCCCGGGGCGGCACATCGCCCTATACCTAGCAGCTATAGTCTGTGTATGTCTATATATTGCCCATTATCTACTCAACGCGTTTCTTAAAACAAATCATTAGGAGCTGGGGCTTAGACAAACAACACTTAACAAACAGACACACAGCGCTGCCCCTCTCACTTGTGGAGGCGGCAGCGTCGGCGCTAGGATGGCCGTGATGCGGGCGCCGGGAACAGCTGTTTAAGTCACTTATGCCACTCCCATCAAAGGCGGAGCTCATCCCCAAGGCGGCCAATGAAGGGGCTAGACGAAGTGCTCTGGTCGAACACCTCGGGGTGCTCTACCGAGCACAATGGAAGTCAATGAGAGAACCCGAGCATTAAACCAGGCAGCCCTTGCTCTGAAGAGGGGAGGGAGTCTGGTTCATAAGAAAAGGTCAGAAATTGATAGAAACACCACTGAAATGGTTCGGGAACAGCATCAGGAGGCTGTCTGGATGCATCTTGGACTCCCAGGTCCGAGTAGTACGCCACTTTTACAGATTGACAATAATACACACCAAACTGAAGATAAAATCGATTTTAGAGGAAAAATTGTTAGGAAACATTATTTTCTGTATATTTACTTGTACTTGCCAAAAATTACACGGAAGAGGTACTCCGATACAACCTGTATATCACATAATGGAGAGCCTCATTCACATTGTGGTACAATTGTTCAGGTAGTGGGACTCCTACACTCATAAAGCCTATGCACTGAGTGAAAGGGCTTCCAAAAATTACAAAGAACCGGCACTTCAATAGACCCTTTATTACACATAAAGGAGGGCATCATAGACCCTTGAAAAATTATGATCGATTGCCTGCTGGTGACCCTCAAAAACATTAAGAGCAAAGGGCCTTCTGGTGACCCTCTAAAACATTACGGGCGAGGGCCTCCTGCTGAGTTGACCATCTAAAACATTATGGGTGAGGGTCTGCTGCAGAGCTGATTCTCTAAAACTTTAGGGGCGAGTGCCTGTGCTGATCTGAGCATCGAAAAAATTATGGGCGAGTGCCTGCTGCTGATCTGACCATTGAAAAAATTATGGGCGAGTGCCTGCTGCTTAGCTAACCACTGGAAAAATTATGGTCGAGGGCCTGCTGGTGAGCTGACCCTGTAAAACATTATAGGCGAGGGCCTTCTGGTGAGCTGACCCTCAAAAACATTATATGCGAGGGCCTGCAGGTGAGCTGACCCTCTAAAAGATTGTAGATGAGGGCCTGCTGGTGAGCTGACCCTCTAAAACATAATATGCAAGGGTCTGCAGGTAAGCTGACCCTCTACAACATTAAGAGCAAGGGCAGACTAATAAGCATGTTGATATGATGGAAGAGAAGGAGGACGAGAAAAGGAAGATTGAACCATATACCCTTTTTTGTGGTGGAAGGGAATACAGTGTATTCAGTACATTATAAAAAACACATTTAAAGTGCCTTTATGTTCAGCCGCTTTCCTCTGGTGGAGTAGAGAGGGGGAATCCAGGCCTTTTTTCATTTTTATAAGAGTCAACCTGTCAGTATTTTCAGTTGACAGGCGGATACGCTTATCAGTTATTATGCCCCCAGCAGCACTAAATACCTGCTCTGACAAAACGCTGGCGGCAGGGCAGGCCAGCACCTCCAAGGCGTAGAGCGCCAGTTCGTGCCACATGTCCAGCTTTGACACCCAGTAGTTGTAAGGCACAGAGAAATCATTGAGGACGCTGACATGGTCTGCTATGTACTCCTTCACCATCTTCCAAAAATTTTCCCTCCTTGTGACACTAGGCCAAGCATCAGGGTGAGGGTGCTGGCAGGGTGTCATGAAACTGTCCCAGGCTTTAGAGAGTGTAGGCCTGCCTCGTCTCCCCTCCTCTGTTGCCCAAGGAACTACGTACTCTGCTGCCAGCAATGTCAGCTGGAAAGTTTTGGAGCAATTTTTCCACAAGGACCTTCTGGTATTGCACCATTTTGCTCGTCCTGTCCACCACAGGAATGAGAGATGAGAAGTTCTCTTTGTAGCGAGAAGGGTGAACAACCAGTAATCGGTGTTGTCCAAAATGCGTGAAACGTGTGGGTCACGGGAAAGGCAGCCTATAACATAAAGTCAGCCATGTGAGCCAGAGCCTCAAAAGGCAAGACTTAGCTGTTGTCATCAGGAGGATGACTCTCAATCTCTTCTGCCCATCCACGCTGAACAGATGGAATAAAACTTCCATGGGTACTACCCTCTGTAGCGGAGGCAACAGTCTCCTGCTCCTCCTCATCATCATCATCCATTTGCACTGAGAAGACGAACTGAGGGTGGTCTGGCTATCACCCTGTGTAATGTCTTCCCCCATTTCCACCTCTTCCACATGCAAAGCGTTGGCCTTAATTGTGAGCAGCGAGCATTTGAGTAGACACAGAAGTGGAATGGTGGCGCTGATAATAGCATTATCGCCGCTCACCATCTGTGTTGATTCCTCAAAGTTTCTTAAAACCTCACAGAGGTCAGACATCCATGCCCACTCCTCGCTTATGAAGAGCAGAAGCTGACTGGAAAGGCGACAACCATGTTGAAGCTGGTATTCCACTACTGCCCTCTGCTGCTCACAAAGCCTGGCCAACATATGGACCATTGAGTTCCAGCGCGTGCTCACGTCGCACAACAGTCGGTGAGCTGGCAATTGTAAGCGCTGCTGCAGCGTTGACAGACCTGCGGAAGCTGTTGATGACTTGCGGAAATGGGCACACATGCGGCACACCTTCACCAGTAGCTCAGGCAAATTGGGGTAGGTTTTGAGAAACCGCTGAACCACTAAGTTAAAGACGTGGGCTAGGCATGGGATGTGAGTGAGCTTGCCGAGCTCCAAAGCTGCCACCAAGTTATGGCCATTATCAGACACAACCATACCTGGTTCTAGGTTGAGTGGCGAGTGCCACAGCTCAGTCTGGTCTCTTATACGCTGCCACGGCTCTGCAGCGGTGTGCTGTTTGTCACCTAAGCAGATCAGCTTCAGCACGGCCTGGTGACGCTACCCTGCTGCAGTGCTACACTGCTTTCAGCTACAGACTGATTGCTGACTGGTGCTGCAAGAGGATAATTCTGAGGTGAAGGTAGGGGTTGGAGCCACTAACGTAGGTGGTGGCGGAAACCCTGATGGAAGTAGGGCCGGCAATCCTTGGCGTCGGTAGCACCTGTGTCATCCCAGGGTACAACTCGCTCCCGGCCTCCACAACGTTCACCCAGGTTGCCGTCAGGGAAATGTAGCATCCCTTGCCGAAAGCTCTTGTCCATGTGTCAGTGGTAAGTGGACCTTCCCAGTAACTGCGTTGGTCAGGGCACGGGTGATGTTACGGGACATATGCTGGTGTAAGGTGGGCATGGATGCTCAAGAGTTTGGGAATCAGGGCACAAGATCTCATGTCCCTCTTCAAGCGGGCTTGTCGAGAGGCCGAAATGAAGGAATGGCGCTGAAAATAGCTCCTCGGAATATCCGAGTGTGGGATCACTTGTTTGGCCAGACTCTCCACGGTGGGAGGAAGGAGGATCAGGGTGAGGATTGGGTTGAGCAGACTCTTGGCTACTGAGACTGGACTTGGTGAAAGACAGGGTGGTGCTTAACCGACTGGAAGCATTATCTGCTGCAATCCAACCGACCACCTGGTCGCACTGGTCTGACTTCGAGAGCATTGTCTTTCGCCACCCTGCAACCTGGGACATGAAGCTAGGTATCGGGGATGATAGTTTTTCTTGTGCTCTGGCAGCAGGCACAGTTTCAACGCGCCCAGGGCCACGGCCACTTCCCTGTCCCTTACTGCTCGCCTTCTTCATATTGAATGTTATATATGCTCGAAAGTATGTCACACCTACAGTAGCGTAGGATTTGTAAGTGTATGCGCAAAAAAATGGAAAAAGGTATTTGGGATGTGGAAACGTCACACAGGAGATATACCGCAAATAATGTCGCTGATGTCAGCAGCGGCTAATATAAAATTACAGGGAATGTCACAGGTATTTTGGATGTGGAAACATTACCCAGGAGATGTACCCCAGGTAATGTCACTGTCCGCAGCGGACACCGCCTACGGAAAAAGTACACTGGATGTCACAGATATTTTTGGGATGCGCACACATTACACAGGAGATGTAGCACAGATAATGTCACTGTCTGCAGCGGACACCGTCTACGGAAAAAGTACACTGGATGTCACTGATATATTTGGAATGCTCACATGTTACACAGGAGAAATACTGCAGATAATGTCGCTGATGTCAGCAGTGGATAATATAAAATTACAGGGATTTTCACAGGTACTTTGGATGTGGAAACGTTACACAGGAGATGTAGCGCAGGTAATGTCACTGTCCGCAGCGGACACCGTCTACGGAAAAAGTACACTGGATGTCACTGATATTTTTTGGATGTGCACGTTACACAGGAGATGTACCGCAGCTAATGTCGCTGTCTGCGGTGGCCTAACTATTGCACGCTATTTAGCGCAGGATGCGCTAAAAATAGATATTGTTGCCACACACAACAGTCCTTAAAAGGACTTTTGGGTCTGTAAAGTTTTAGCAATTTAGTGCAGGTTGCGCAAAAAATATATATTGCTTCTGCCACACACAACAATAATCCTCCCTACACTATCTGTCCCTTCTTCAGCACAGCTCTCCCTGACTAAGACTGAGCCGAACACGTGTCATCTATAGCACCCGATGACGCATTCCGGCCAGCCAATCACTGTAATGCTAGTAACCAACATGGCTACTGCATTACAGTGAAGGGCAGTACTCACCTGTACGTTTATTATCTGCATCGCATTGCGCTCGAGCCCATACGGTATTCGGCCGAATACCGCCATGTGCCGAGCATCGAGATGCTTGAACCGAACTGGTGTTCGGCCGAGCATGCTCGATCAACACTAGTCCTGAGCCCATGGAGAAGTTACATTAGCATGCCCTGCAGGTCCGGAGTCCACACATTCTCCTATTGTAAAGCCCACAGCTCTCACACTCTGACAATCTGGAATCCTGCAAGCTCGCTTCATCGTGACATTGTTGCTTGGAGACCAGCGTAAGGCAGAATTCTGATTGTTTCATCGAGGACTATGAAACTGCATCTTATAATACACTGGTGGAGATTTACACAGCTTATGTCATCATATGAAAGTGAATTTTCCATAATCCTTGCTTAAAGTGGTTTTTCCACCAAAGGGATGACATATTGCTGCCGCAATTCTAACATCCTCAGAGTGAACGAACACAGGTTCAGAGTATTGACCTACCTAAGGATGTACCTTGATACCAACGGACACAAGTACATTTGAATGGAGCACTAGTGCTTTTCTATAATCGGTGGATGGGCAGGAAGTAAGCAAAAGGGGTAGGGGTCCTCAATCCCTTCGTTCTTGTGATTCCCAGAGCTCAGCTTTCTCATTAAGTCCCATAGACTGGACAGGCACTGTGCCAGCTTGACTACCACCCTACTCAAACTTCTCCTCACTGCACTGGAGAGGCTTGGGAACCCCATTCTAATCATATTTATGGGAGCCAGCAGTGGATAGGTGATAAATATCCATTGTGGAAAACCGTTTAAAAATAAGGTAACTGAATGTTTATTTACAGTGGTTTTTCAGGACTCAAAGGGACTGACCCATCTGGAATGTTATAGTGTATCGATAAAATATGTCATAAATGTTCGATAGGTGCAGATCTTACCTTTGGGACCATAAACGGAGAGCACACTGCGCATACACAGCCCATTCTCCTCTTACTGCTAATGGGCTTCCAAAAATAGCTGAATTAGCACTGCATGCTCCATTCATGGCGGGGCCCCGATCATTATTTAGAAGTGGGTCACAGAGGTGAGACTCACACCTATTGGATATTTATAGCATATCCTATCAATATGCCATAAATGTCCCAGATGGGAATACCCTTTTAAATAGTGTTGACCTCCTAGGTCATCAACATCGAATTGGTAGGGGTCCGACTTCAGGCACCCCTGCTGTTCAGCTGATTTATAGTGGCTGTGTTTGGTATTGCATCCTGAGGCTAGGTCATCTATATTTTAGATGTCTTAAAGGGGTTACCCATTTTAGGCATTTATAGCATATCCCATCCTGTGGTCCCATGCCTATAGGTAGAAAAGGCAGGTCTTCTCAGCTGTTTCTAAAGCCCTCATAGATTTGAATGGAGTAGGACAGATAGATGTGTGGTCACCTCTCTATTTAATTTGTGCCTGGATGCAGCCATTTCTCTTGACACAACCAGGGACAGGGGACCTTTGTTCACTCAGCAGGTGGACGTGTCAGTGGTGGAACTCCTACCTATCAGCTACTCATTGTATATCTCATGGATATGCCATAAACCCTATTAGCAGGCCATTTGTGTTACCTCCTTGAAGGTTTCATTTGGTAAAATGCCAAAATGGTTGTTAGGCAACTGGATTCTTTCTCTACTGCTCATGATCTTTGCTCCCTGTATCCAGTCATGGCAGGCAACCAGCACCTGCCAGTAAAGTCATGCCTGATAGTCTACTTAAAGGGAGATGACCCTCCAATGTGTTGCATGCTTTTCAAAGGGGTATATGACACCCAGATCAATATTAAAGGGGTATTCCCATCACATACAATGAGGGCATATCGCTAGGATATGCCCCCATTGTCTGGTAGATGCAGGTCCCACCTCTGGGACCTGCACCTACAAGGAGAATGGAGAGGGGAGAGCTGTGGCTGGAGGACCCCGGGTTTCTAGGGGTCCATCCACCACCAAGCGCTGCTCCCATACAAGTGAATATGAGCGCACCGCGCACGCGCGGCCCCTGCTCCCATTAATTTCTATAGGGCAGACGGAAATAGCCAAGCAAGCGCTCGGCTATTTTCGGTGGCCCCGTTGAAATTAATGGAGGGTGGCTGCGCATGCGCAGTGCTCCCTCTATTCATTTCCCTGCTCCGTTCTCTTTGCAGGTGCGAGTCCCAGAGGTGGTGGTATCCTAGTGATATGCCCCCATTGTATATGATGGAAAAACCCTTTTAATTACCACCTAGAATTTGCGTAAAGTAAAGAAAATGATCAAATGCTGCTTGGGGATATATCACCGCTGAGGCCAGTGAATGGCTTCATTGGTACATGTGACCATGGAATTGGTGGGGGTACCAATCTGAGGATATGTCATCAATATTAAACGCCTGGACAACCCCTTGAGGTTCAAAATTCCTTACAACAGATCCCATAGTGCCACAAGCCATTTTATTTAAGATTTTTGGGCAGATTTCAGATTCCATGAGAAGTAGTTATTGGTCCTCTGTCTTTTCTCTTGCAATTTCATATTTTTCATCAGAATTATATGTCAGAATTGTGCCTCAATTTCGACAGTAAATATCACATGTTATGCCACATCCCTTTCCCATGAAGCCTTTCACCCTTTCCTGTGAAGCCACATTCCCCTGTTGGGCTCGGGACAGATAATTTCTAAAAACCTAAATGCACCACATTTTGGCACAGAATATTTATACCAGAATCTAGCCACACTCACATTAGTAAACGTGGGCCATTAGCAACTAAATCAGTCACAGTAAACTGAAATTTCCTGCTTTATGAACCTCACCAGTTTTGCTGTGTAGACTGGGGCAGAATCAGCAGGGGAAAGGTGACAACCATGTGGTAGTGCTGAAGGCCTGGATAAAACAGGATAGCAGCACTGTAGACATAGAGAACACTTTGTATGTATCAGGCTGAACTCACATCCTGGAGACTACAACAGGCAGAGAGTATAGCGCTCACTTGCTTGAAATGATCTGGGGATCTGCTTGGAATACAGCACTAGCAAGATCCAAAAGAAGAAAATAAAATCTAACTTCCCATGAAAAACGTATTTATTTTAGTGCAGTAAAAGCCTGTACAGACATACACTGCAGGGGACACAGTGTCTACGCATTTCGGATCGAGTAATACAGATCCTTGCTCATGATCCTGGAGACTGCAATAAACTATGACATTTCTCGGCCGATTAGCTTCACCACAAGTGCCATAAAGCAGACACATCACGTTGCAATGTCTATACAGACTATACTGGAAGAAAGTGTGTGATTCCAATATGGCTGCCCCAGGGAAGTTTTTAATAATAAACATATATAACATTTAAAAAAAGAACACATTATTTCTCTACTACAGAATTATAAAAGCCAAAATTAGTAATTCCATCCACATAAGACATTTTTAGAGGCTTTTATAACTTTAATGTGCTAAAGCTTAGTAAGTTTAACAGTAGATTATGTCTCAAACTAGTCCCTAGAACCCAGGTCCTCAGCCTGTAGTACAAGCATCCCAGAAGGTACACATCATGACTCTAGATAGATGTGCTCACTGTTCTCTTGCGTGTCCATGATCATATTTTTGGAGGTTTTTTTAACCCCTTAAGGACCTGGCTCATTTTCACCTTAAGTATGTTTTGCAAATCTGACCAGTGTCACTTTATGTGTGAATAACCTTTAAACGCTTTTACTTATCCAGGCCATTCTGAGAATTTTTTTTGTCACATATTGTACTTCATGACACTAGTAAAATGGAGTAAAAAAAAATCTTTTTTATTTATAGAAAAATACAAAATTTACCAAAAATTTGCCAAACTGACACCCTATTGTTGTGTGCCATTCCCAACCGAATGATGGTAGAATGGGCGGACCAGCACATCAGACCATGTGACTGCCCCTTTATTAAAAGTTATATTACCCAGTGGCTTCAGCAGGAAGATGCATGTGGTGACCGTGTGCCACGTGTACTAACAAAGTGGAGAACAACTGCGCATGGTCTGCCTTTAAGAAAGCTAACCACAGGAGGACATGACCTTGGACAACCAGGTAAAAATAAGCAAAAATAGGATATTTTGGCGATGATAGCTTATGAAGTGTTCATTATTTCAAATTACTGGTACAATGGGAATAGAAATGAGCAAATCAATTCTACCGATTTGGAATTCATCCCCAATTTCTCTAAAAATTCTGATTCTAATGAACCCGAATTTCTTGTGATTTATTTTGGGTGACTCACAGAGAAAGATACTCACCTACAGGTATAATACTTCTCTGAGTGAGGCCAGTTTTCCTTCCAAAAGGACAAGACTACTGAATGTTTCAGTATTATACTTCTTTAAGTAAGATATGCAAGCCAGTTTTCCTTCCAAACGGACAAGTGTACTGAGTGTATCAAGAGGAAATTGCCCTGGTTAGCTGAGTGGCCTACAACAGAATAATAAAGGCCAAAATATAGCGACTCCGTGCTCTTTATAAGTAGGGAGACCGCCTAATATGCATAAGGAGCATTGTAGTCCAGCCAACTCTGCTCTGCACTTCTGGGATACATATGTGCATATTGCCATATCTTACATTTGCTGGCATCAGATACGCTTAGGGTTTGTTTCTTTTTGGAAGGAAAGCTAATTTGGATATCTTTTCCAGAAACCTAAAAGGTAAGCAAATTAGCTAATTAGCTTTTCTTCCAAAAAGAAAAGAACACTAAACTTATCTGATGCCAGCACATGTAAATCATGCTAATTAGTTTATATGTTTCCCAGAAACGCAGGGCAGTATTGGCTGGACTACAGTACTCCCCATGCATACTAGGTGGTCTCCCTAATGAGAAAGAACTTACCCAAGAGCACCCTCTCCCAAAGCCACTCAGTTAACCAGTACAATTTTCTCTTGATACACACAGAACTCTTGTCCTTTTGGAAGCAGAGCTGGCTTGCATCATTCTCTTGCCTTTTAGGACTGATTTGTCTTTGTTTTTTTTTAGATAAACAATAAGATTCCTAGGAGACCTCAGAGTGGTATATATCAATGTTCAAGGCAACTAGAGCATATTTGATTGATTAGGCCCGCAGAATTGATTTGGAGCTGAATTGAATTTTTTTAAACATTTGGTTAAATGGAGATAAAACTAATTTTGCTCATCTCTAAATAGTAATTAATCTGATTGTGGTTATACAGAACATAATGGTGACTGCAAGCCAATTTCAAATTTGAGCATTTATTTTTTTTGGGGGGGGGGGATTTTTAAGAATATAATCCATTAAAGGATCATATGGCTACTTAGTCCAGCAATGTGCGAGACCTGAAATTTTGGGCTTGTATTGCACTTACAGATTACAGATGGGGGTTGTCATCGAAATAATTAACCAAACAGTGTGGAGTAAGGGCTTGTAATGTCAAACTCTAAATAATTCAGTACCTGTCATACTAATCCCTGACCCCCACTGGGAGCTGTTAACTACCTTTATGGTATTCCCTGTATCAGTTCATTTAGCGTAATGCATTGCAACAGTCTGTTGGCCAGAAGTTGCTACCGGCTTTGTTTCCATCTGAAGCTGCTGTAATTTTCACTATTAAAATCTGCTGCTTTTCTGGTCTTCAAGTCAGTTTTCTTCTCGAACATTTTTCTTTTACGTGCATGATTTCACTAAATAACCACTTCAGGCACAGTCTGCAGAGATTCAGAGTTTAGGCCACAGGTTTGAATCCTGAGGAACATCTACATGGAGTTTACTTTTCTCCCACTTTCCAAAACGTACGTGGTTTTAAAGAAACACTTCAAACATTTTTCTCACAGATTAACAACTTTTATGTGAAAATTCTAATTTTATTTGAACAAAAACAGGTGGATGATTTTCTGGGTATAGTTTTTTGAACTCACTGTATGGATTCTGCTTCCTGGCTCTAACTTTCTACTTTGTTTGGACTTTTTGCATGGCAAATAACTCTTAGACCATTCACTCCAACCAGAGAGGGAACGCATTAGAGAGACTCATTTAGAGCATCACAAAATACAATGATCGATGCAATACTCTCCTTTGGACATTTTTTAATGTAGGCCGTTCTGGAGAACAATTGAACTGCCAGGCCAGTTCTACACCTACTATTAGCATGAGGATTACCCTTCGGATAACATCTTCCCCTCACAGCAGCAGTCAACTGACAATAGAATGGATTACCTATCTATATAGGAGTTTTTATCATTTGTGCTGACTAATACAGAAGGACAATATTTTGTATTTCAAGGGGTTTTCCAAGTGTTTCTTTACTGATGACCTATCATTATCTGATCTGAGGGGGTCCGATACCTGGGACCCCCGCTGACCAGCTGTTTGAGAAGGCAGCGGTGCTCACAGTAGTGCCAGGGCCTTCTCCAACTTTTCTTAGGCCATGTGACGTCACGTTCATCGGTCACATGGCCTAGGCGCAGCTCAGTCCCATTGAAATGAGTGGGGCTAGGCTGCGATACCAAGCACAACCGTTATATAATGAATGGCGCTGTGCTTGGTGAGCATAGAGAAGGCTGTGGTGCTACTCGTGTGCACCGTTTAATTTCTTAATTTACCGGTATTTATTTATTTTTAACAAATTTTATTGAGGAGAAACAAAAGGGTACATATTGACACAATTGAAGGCCATCAACCCCTTTAATTTTCAACTCTATGGTATTGCCCAAACGAAAAAGAAAAACTGACAAATATTCTAAAAAAAAAATGGATATTGAGCTTAAAAAAGACCCCTTTCTGACGGAAGTGTCTGTCTTTTGAATTGTTCTTATAGGATGTTCATTGTGGGTTTATGATTAGGGAAATTTGATTGTCTAGCTCCAATCTGGGGAGAGGGACTCAAATCGTATTAAATGTGCATTCTCAAGACGGGATCATATAACATATGCACGTAATTCCATTAGTATTTCTCCCGATATCCACCATAACAAAAAATTGGCCCATTTTGCAGCACGGTCAACAATATTCACAGTATTTCATGGAAAGCAACGCTGATCTTTTTTCTCCAGAGTTGCAGATTAAACAGTAATTCCCCAAACAGCTTAGTTAAGTGCAGACTAAAATATTTCAGTACAAGACTGTGCATTTCTACATGCGAAAAATTCACAAAAAGACACCTTCTGTAACCAGCGGGGTGACGGTTTCCAAGGAGACTCCAATCCTTCGACTCTTGGGAATAATTGGAATAATAGAAGCATGAAAATAGAATTTACGAGCGCAAGGGCAATGGGTAGCGAGCATTTGCATCGGCGTTAACAAGGCTGGCTAGCAGGGTTTGCATATGGAATCAGCTTAGGAGAGAGCGGTTGGGATACATGTTTAATTAATGTCAACCTAGTGTCAAATGCTAAAATCATCTCTGCAGAATGTGCTCGTAGCGCAACAGATCAGAAAGTGATTCCCTGTAGAAAGCAGCGCACTGAAGGATGGCACACTATCATCTACAGACCGATGTGCAACCTAGTTAGACTCAGGCTGATGATTATCGTATCTCATTGTACAGCGCTACTTAATACGTTGGTGCCATATAACTATCAAATGATTATGAAAATAGGATTGGATTTTCTCCAGAAAATCTCAGCACATGGGACATACCGTGCATATACTTAAAGGAAATGGACCTCCTTGGAAAATGTATTATAAAATATGCATAAACTCTACTGAAATAGTGGAAATGTGCGCTTCGTTACTTACAGGGGACATCATGTGTTTAATTTATTAGATGCAAGTCTGTAGAACAGAAATATTATGTTTGTGCATTTTTTAATGTTCTGAAATTTTTTAGATTTAACCCCATTAAGCTAGCTGACGATAGCGATGTGCTAATGTTAGCTAAACCTAACTAGCCTATTCCTACTTTTATCTATGCCCCCGTTACGCCAGAAATTTAACTTTTATAATATGCTAATTCGCCTCTAGGAGCAGGGGGGCGTTGTTCCTGCTCCTAGAGGCTCCGTTCTCCCACTTTTGTCTCCTCCCTCTAAGTCCTGATTGACAGGGCCAGGCCGCGCTCGCATCCGTCTGCCAGCCCTGTGCTCTGGTGAGAAGTGAGCCACGAAAATGTGGTGGAGGGCGCACTGCGCATGCCGAGCACTGGTTCTACTATTTCCATCGGGCCCATAGAAGTGAATGGGAGCTTTGCCAGTTCATGAGCAATGCGCTTCCTTTCACTTCTATGGGGAGAGCGCTTGGTGATGGCTGGACCGGAGTCCTCCAGACATAACTTTGCGGAGCTCCGTTCTCGATATAGGTGCGGGTCCCGGCAGTGGCTGGATAACTCCGGTCTAGCCACCACCAAGTGCTCTGTTCTCTATATAGGTGTGGGACCCACACCTATCAGACAATGGGGGCATATCCTAGCAATATGCCCCCAATGTCTGAGATGGAGACAGCCCCTTTAAGAAAGTGAACAGTCAATACACTAGCTGAGATGAGACAACCCCTGTAAGGAATCTGTTTTAATACGTAATTGTATTTACTATAAAAGGACAGTTTTTTTGGTAAAGAAGGCTGTATTATGGCATTCCCCTTTTATTCCTCCTGGAAATGTACAAATTTATTGGCAACTGGGTGTTACCATTCCCCGTGTCAAAAGACACTGTGTTAGCGCTGACTGGACAGCGTCAGTATGTGTAGGGACATGATATTACCCAGTTGTCAATCTATTCACACATTCCAAGAAGAATAACAGAGGGACAGCACAATGCAAAATTGTAAGAAAGGATGCTCCAGAAGTTTTGGCGAATCGCTTCGGATGAATCATGCAAAAACGAATCTCCATTTTACTGTGAAAATTGGCAGCGGAAAGACAGGAAGGAAGTAGATAGATGATCACATGACCCTGGGAGGGGGAGGGGGAAGGGCTTGCCCTGATTGGCTCAGAAGCTGACAGACAGCCTAATCAGCCAATCAGAGGCAGCATTCTGACAGGTCCTGCTGCTGAGACTGCATAGAAGGTCGTTCTGGGTTTTACTTCTGACCTGTGAGCATGTGTTGTGGCTGTGCCTGCAAAAGGAAATTGCAAAGCAGATACAATCCAGTAGTCAAGCTGTGCACACTAAGGTCCCTTTCACACGAGCGAGTTTTCTGCGCGGGTGCAATGCGTGACGTGAACGCATAGCACCACACTGAATCCTGACCCATTCATTTCAATGGGTCTGTGCAGATGAGTGGTTTTTTTTTATGCATCAGTTCTGCATTGCGTGAAAAATGCAGCATGTTCTATATATAATGCAGCCCTGGCCCCATAGAAGTGAATGTGAAGTTGAAATGAAATGGAAGAAAGTGCGGATGCAATGCGTTTTTCACTGATGGTTGCTAGGAGATGTCGTTTGTAAACCTTCGGTTTTTTATTACGCGTGTGAAAAACGCGCCAAAACGCATTGTACTCGCGCGGAAAAAACTGAACAACTGAATGCAATTGCAAACAAAACTGACAGAACTTGCTTGCAAAATGGTGTGAGTTTCACTGAATGCACCCTGAACGGATCCTGACCTAATCCGTCACGCTCGAGTGAAAGGGGCCTAATGGGACAGAGCAGGGAGATAGAATTAGGTAGATTGTAGGATTTTATCAGGGAAGGCTTAGCAGAGAGTAAAGGACTGGTCAGTTGTGAGTTGTTTCATAAAGCTTGCTGGCAAATTCTGTCCTGTCACAAATTCTATTTTTCTCTATATGGACAGCCAGCCAGCTTTTGTTTTTGCAAAACTAAAAACTTCAAGTTTCTACAGTTCATAGGGTTATTGCCCAGCACCCCAATAGCATACATTCTGCTGCAAATGCTGAGCAATTACCCCCTTTAGTTTTTTCTAAAAACCTCAATTTACTGTTTGAAATTGGGCATTTTCAGCAAGTGCATCAATATGCCCGTGTTGTTGAACGCATTGTATTACTGCAAGATAGCATTCACTTACTAATGCTAAGGCATTTTACTGAAATAACGCTATTAGTATACTCGTGTTATTTATCGCATTATGTTATAGCAAGATACCGTTCAGTTACAGCAAAGAGATTTTACTGCAATAATGCCATTAGTATACCTGTGATATTGAATGCATTGTATTACTACGAGATGGTGTTAAGATACAGCATAGTTGCAAAGGCATTTCACTACAATAATGCCATTAGTATACCTGTGTTATTGCGCACAATAAAAAAAAAAAAATTGTACTGGCACACATTATACGTGGGTATTTTTTGTACTAGCACACATTATAAGGGGCATTTTTGTACTAGTGCACATTATAAGGGGGTATTTTTGTACTAGTACACATTATAAGGGGGTATTTTTGTACTGAAGCATGTTATAAGGGGGTATTTTTCTACTGGCACACATTTTAATGAGAATTATTACTACTGGAGGACTATGGGGAACATGATTTCTAGTACGGGTACAATGGGGGCATTATTACTATTGGGGATACTGTTAACACTAGGTAGATAATTATTTCTATAAGTGGGACTTTGGGGAGCTTTATTACTGTGGGGGGCACCCTGGCACAATTACTTTACTATTATGGCTACACTATTAGTGTCAGGGACACTATTTGCTTGGCCCTAGTTATTTTTTTAGGGCACTGTATGCCAATAATTACTGAAGGGGACACTATCTGTGTGGTCCTAGTATTTTCAGGAGGATTATCTCTTTCTGCAGTATGGGTTATCTATTTCTGCAGTTTTTCTTCTTTTAAATATTCTCTCCTCTTTTACCTTGTTTATTCCCTTTATGTATTTAAAAGTTTCTATCATCTCCCCTCTATCTCGTCTTTCTTCCAAGCCATACCTACTCTTACCAGGAAAGATTAAAGGACCTTAATATGTATAGCTTGGAAGAAAGACTGAGACAGAGGGGATATGATAGAAACTTTTAAATACATAAAGGGAATCAACAAGGTAAAAGAGGAGAGAATATTTAAAAGAAGAAAAACTGCTACAAGAGGACATAGTTTTAAATTAGAGGGGCAAAGGTTTAAAAGTAATATCAGGAAGTATTACATTACGGAGAGAGTAGTGATGCATGGAATAGCCTTCCTGCAGAAGTGGTAGCTGCAAATACAGTGGAGGAGTTTAAGCATGCATGGGATAGGCATAAGGCCATCCTTCATATAAGATAGGGTCAGGGGCTATCCATAGTATTCAGTATATTGGGCAGACTAGATGGGCCAAATGGTTCTTATCTGCCGACACATTCTATGTTTCTATGTATTGGCAAGCACAGTGTGCACAGTATTGGGAGTGGCAGGATGAGCTGTTCAGAAGGTAGGAGGAAGATGAAAAAGTAGGAAACTAAGATGTCTGTTTGCCATACTCTGCAGAGACGAGAAACGGCTGAAAGAATGGAGAAGATGAGGAAAGACAATATCTACATCAGAGGAGACATCACTGGATGTAAGAGGTATGTGGCACTGTATTAGTATGTGTATTGTATGTAATGTTTTCCAAATATGTCTTTAACAGTAGGGCTGGAGGAAAGGGATTAGGTTGAGAATTTGGCATGCTTACATTTTTACCTAACAATTTTTACCCACAAAGCCGTGCATTACTATACCTGTTTTAGTGAACATGTTGTATTCCTTCAAAATACCCTTCAGTTACAGCTAAAGGATTTTACTGCAAAAACTGCATTATTATCATTATAAATTGTCATTACCAGTGTTCAGTGTGTTTGTAAAAAGGAAAGGGACATTTAATTGCACCTTGTGGCAGGCGCAGCACTATGAAGTGCCTTTTGCACTGTGACATTAGAAGAATTTTGGTATCTCTGACTTTTTAGTCTAACCAGACTGTCTATTACTCTGTAATTCCTCTATAGAAACAGTAGGTTTAAAGAGCACACCAAATGCTGGAAATAACTTCTTTATTAACTTCAACTTTTCTTCATATATAACACTGCCGCCTCCGCAGCAGATAGTCCATGTACAAAACACGTGTTGAAAAGATATCACAAAATGGCGGTGTGCATAAGATGGTGGTTCAAATGTTCAATCTATGAATTAACACATGTGGAATTATATACATAACAAAAAAGTGTGAAACAACTGAAAATATGTCATATTCTAAGTTCTTCAATGTAGCCACCTTTTGCTTTGATTACTGCTTTGCACAATCTTGGCATTCTCTTGATGAGCTTCAAGAGGTAGTCACCTGAAATGGTTTTCACTTCACAGGTGTGCCCTGTCAGGTTTAATAAGTGGGATTCTTGCCTTATAAATGGGGTTGGGACCATCAGTTGCGTTGTGGAGAAGTCAGGTGGATACACAGCTGATAGTCCTACTGAATAGACTGTTAGAATTTGTATTATGGCAAGAAAAAAGCAGCAAGTAAAGAAAAACGAGTGGCCTTCATTACTTTAAAGAGGACCTTTCACTCGTATACAAACTAAAAACTAACTCTATCTGTGGGCAGAGCGGCACCCAGGGGTACCCCTGCATTTACTAGTATGCCTGGGCGCCGCTCCGTTAGCCCGGTATAGGCTCTGTTGTCTCAGCTCCGTCTGTTGTATTGGACTGATTTTTTGTAGGAGGCGTGTCCCTTGCTGCAGTGCTGGCCAATCGCAGCACACAGCTCATAGACTGGCTATGAGCTGTGCTCTGCGATTGGCCAGTGCTGCAGCAAGGGACACGCCTCCTACAAAAAATCAGTCTAGTACAACATACGGACTGAGACACCGGAGCCTATACCGGGCGAACGGAGCGGCGCCCAGGCATACTAGTAAGTGCAGGGGGACCCCTGGGCGCCGCTCTGCCCACAGATAGAGTTAGTTTTTAGTTTGTATACGAGTGAAAGGTCCTCTTTAAGAAATGAAGGTCAGTCAGTCTGAAAAATTGGGAAAACTTTGAAAGTGTCCCCAAGTGCAGTCACAAAAACCATCAAGCGCTACAAAGAAACTGGCTCACATGCGGACCGCCCCAGGAAAGGAAGACCAAGAGTCACCTCTGCTGTGGAGGATAAGTTCATCCAAGTCACCAGCCTCAGAAATTGCAGGTTAACAGCAGCTCAGATTAGAGACCAGGTCAATGCCACACAGAGTTCTAGCAGCAGACACATCTCTAGAACAACTGTTAAGAGGAGATTTTGTGAATCAGGCCTTCATGGTAGAATATCTGCTAGGAAACCACTGCTAAGGACAGGTAACAAGCAGAAGAGACTTGTTTGGGCTAAAGAACACAAGGAATGGACATTAGACCAGTGGAAATTTGTGCTTTGGTCTGATGAGTCCAAATTTGAGATCTTTGGTTCCAACCACCGTGTCTTTGTGCGACGCAGAAAAGGTGAACGGATGGACTCCACATGTCTGGTTTCCACAGTGAAGCATGGAGGAGGAGGTGTGATGGTGTGGGGGTGCTTTGCTTTTGGGGATTTATTCAAAATTGAAGGCATACTGAACCAGCATGGCTACCACAGCATCTTGCAGCGGCATGCTATTCCATCCGGTTTGCGTTTAGTTGGACCATCATTTATTTTTCAACAGAATAATGACCCCAAACACACCTCCAGGCTGTGTAAGGGCTATTTGACCATGAAGGAGAGTGATGGGGTGCTGCGCCAGATGACCTGGCCTCCACAGTCACCGGACCTGAACCCAATCGAGATGGTTTGGGGTGAGCTGGACCGCAGAGTGAAGGCAAAAGGGCCAACAAGTGCTAAGCATCTCTGGGAACTCCTTCAAGACTGTTGGAAGACCATTTCAGGTGACTACCTCTTGAAGCTCATCAAGAGAATGCAAAGAGTGTGCAAAGCAGTAATCAAAGCGAAAGGTGGCTACTTTGAAGAACCTAGAATATTTTTTTTGTTATGTATATAATTCCACATGTGTTAATTCATAGTTTTGATGCCTTCAGTGTGAATCTACAATTTTCATAGTCATGAAAATAAAGAAAACTCTTTGAATGAGAAGGTGTGTCCAAACTTTTGGTCTGTACTGTATATAGTTCAGTATACAGTTCTAAACACAGTACTAGCAATATGAACATTATATAACAGTTTTAACTACCTATTTTGGCCTCTTGTTCACATAAAACGCAGCTCTCAGTGGAGTGAATGACTCTTCAGCTCCTGTCTCTGGTGAATAATAATTCCAGCAGCTCCTGCTAGGGGAATTCCCAGACAGGCTGTCTGTGAGGCTGGCTATGATTGGTGAAAACTCTTACTATACGAGAAGCTGGCTGTGATTGGTCTAGACTTCTGCCCAGCAACAACAGATTAACACTATGCATCCTCTGTATCTTTAGGTATTGAGGATTTATCTTTCTTTGGACGTTCTTCATGTAGTGGTGTAGGATGGCATCCTTTGCAAACGCTGCTTAGTAACATGGCCTTTTCTTAGGCATCTGAAACACAGTTGGTTATCCAGCACAAATTTTTTATTTTCTTCTTGGGACTTTTCCTTCAATTGTTGGCACTTATGTATGGAGTGGTTCTCTCCACAGAACATACACTTGAAGGTAGTCTGAAGATTTGTCGGTTCTGTCTATCTACTGATCCCAGTAGTGACTTTGGACTTGCTCTCATAGGTATCTGGACCTTTAGCTGCTGCGTTGGTTGCAAAGCTAGTTGCTCTTGCACGTCTTATCTCTCTCGCAGGCCTTTCTTCTAAGGATTTTAAGACGTAAGATGATGTTACTGGATTACATGTTATCCGTGCTTCCTTATTGACAAACTCAGAGAACTCTTTAAAACTTGGGAAGTTCTTACCTAGATCTAACTGTTTAGTCACATAGCAATTCCATCTAGAAGCCACTTCTTCAGGTAGCTTAGTTAGCATCCTGTGGTTTTCTAGATACTCGTTCAGTACTTCCAGTCCTTGAACATGTGGGATCGCATTGCTGCATGCTTGCAATAAGTCACCATACTTTTGGAGTCTGAAGTGTTCTTTAGGACCTATTTTAGGCCAGTTATTCAGTTTCTTTCTAAAGGCTCTTTGTACTAAGAAAGGATGACCATATCTTGCATTCAATTTTTCCCAGGCTTGTTTGTAGACTTCTTTGTCTTTTCTATAGAAGTTACCTTTAAGAGCTACCTTGTTTTCTCCATCAACATATCTCTGAAGGTAGAATAAATTGTCAACTGGACTGAAGCAATAATGCTCAATGATCATTTCAAAACTTGCCTTCCACTCTATGAACTTCAGTACGTCCCCTGAAAATACAATAGGTTCCAAAACGGGAAGTCTAGCTGTCACGAGGGTGTCAAGAGCCACGTCTGACTCCGTTATATCCGGGGTCAGGAAGTCGCAGCGGGTGGCTGCGCGCTCTATGTCTAAAGATCACGTTGTTTCTTAGTGATTGTTTTCTGTGTTTGCCTTGCAATCCTTTTTGTCTCACTCAGGGATCCGTAGCTTCTCCTCCTCAGCTGTTTCTTGTCTGCCACTCCCAACCTCCTTATATTCTCCTCTCACACTTCTCTAGTTGCCAGTTATAGAGCTTCCTGCCTTGACATCTATACTGACCCACTGGAGCTGTGAATCCTGGTTGTTGTTCCAGAGTGCTACCCTCCGGATCCCTGTTGGGCTTTTTTGTTGTCTCCTGTTGTCGCCCACCTGGGATTATATGTTTAGTCTGTATTGTCTGTCCTCCCCTTGGTGTTTTCCTTTAGAGCTAGTGGTGCGGACTAGTGTTCCCACCGCCCTGTTCACTATCTAGGGCTCATCTTAGGGAAAGCCAGGGTTTTAGGCACGTGATCGGCGTACGGGTGAGGAACCCGTCTAGGGACGTCAGGGCAGCCAGGTGCCAGCCGCAAGGTGAGTCAGGGGTCACCACCTTCCCTCTCACTTGGGCAGGGCCTTCCTCTTTCCCTCCCTCTGTGTCACGTATGTGATAGTCACGCCGATCGTGATACTAGCTAGGACTGTTCTCTGTGGTCTTACTGGGACAATGGTTGTAACATTCTCCTGAGCATTGCCGTGGCATCTAGGAAAAGAATCAATTAGGTGAGTCCTTTTCTTAATCTTTTCCGGTAGAGATATAGGGTAAATTCACACCTTTTTCCTAACACTGGACTAAGCCTCTCTTTGTTTTTATGAGCAGGGATGGAAGTTGTTGAGGAAGGGTGGTAGATATGCATGCCTACTGGGGCATGCATATATATATGTATGGGCGGTGCATAATCCCCTCAGAGGGCGATGTGCGCAGATGTGCCCAGCACCTGCGCCCATCTGCCTCTGATATTCTCCAGGGGCTCATTCATGCCCCTGTGGGAATTCATATATATGTGCCCCCTTGATATATGTGCCCCCTTGTGTCCCCCTTATTACATATGTTGCCCCCTGACCATATATGCCCCCTGAATTAACCCTATAATCCATATATGCTTATAGATGTGCCCCAAGCATCTATGGGCATATATGGCCGGAATCCCACCTGCTGGGGAGGGGGAGTGGAGGAGACGAGGAGACCGACAGTTGGACAATTAGGTCCAGCGTCGGCCTCTACAAAGGACAGAGGATCAATAAGATCCTTTGCCCTTTGTCACCATCTCCGGCAGCGCCGGAGATGGTACGCCTCACAGAGACATGGGAACAAAGAGTTCCCATGCCCCTGTGAGTGGCTGACCTCCGGCGCTGTAATTACAGCGCCGGAGGTAGGCGTCCGCTTCACAGGCGGGAGGATCAAAGGATCCCCCCCCCTGGAAGCGCGCTCCGAGATCCTCAGGCCGGCGCGGTGACGTCACATCACCGCGCCGGCCCACGTGTTCAGGCCGGCCGTGCGCATGCGCACGGCGACAATAAGAGGACTGCGAGCGGGCGCTGCCAGGCTTAAATAGGCCAGGCGGCGCTCCGCTCGGCAGTCAGGTAAGTGACCCAGCAGAAGAGGCATCCCCTGGACCAACGAGCCCCCCTGGACAACGAGCATAACACCGCTAAGTATCTCTCCCTTATACTCCAATCCCTACCACTATCCCACCAACGGTTTCCCTGACCCCATACTGCTTACCCTAAATCCCACCAACATTTTACCCCTTTATATCCCTGACCCCATATTGTTCCCTGACCCCATATTGCTCACCCTAATCCCACCAACATTTTACCCTTTAAATCCCTGACCCCATACTGCCCCTTGTTACCCTATTACCCCTGATTCCTAACCCTTATATTGTACCCTGATTTACCCTAATCTCTGCCCTGTTACCCTTGCTGTGTTCAACCCTTATTTTGTGGTAGCCCTGTCGTGCCCACCCCCAGATACCTCACCCCTATTACCCCATAGGGATAGTATAGAGCCAGGCGGGAGGGCTGTCATACCTGTATGTGTGTATTGTATAGTTAGATTGTGGGTGGAATTTGGGAACGTATAGTGTAGTTGAGTACTGTATATTTAGTGCTGTATTGTTAGTGTATTGCGTAGTGTATTGTAGTAATAAATACTGTGTTACTTGTAACTATCTGTGTAACGTGTAGTTATTGGCGATAGTTAGTTCAGTAAGGCGCATGCAGCTAGCGTAGTGAGTAGTGTAAAACATAGCGAAAGTATTGTGTAATTGTTATAAAGGTATAAATAGGCGGAGTCATCACTAGACGGCTCCTCCTATTTATGAATATTAATTACCGATATTCGCATAATATTAGTGATTAATATTCTCCCTTTACAGAAGTATAATCACTTATTTCTTCACTACATGATGGAGATTTCCTTCCATTCTCCTGGGCATATGAAGGAAAGTAGGAGTCTTTTTCTTCACTTAGTACAGATTTAAACCTATGACTACTCTGACTCATATCCTCCTCATGTACTCTGAGTCTGGCTTCTATGATCTTAACTTCTTTCTGCCTTTCCAGACTTTTCAATTCAGCTTCCATTTGATGGTGCTGTGCCTCCTTTTCAGCTTCCATTTGATGGTGCTGTGCCTCCATTTCAGCTTCCATCTGATGGCGTTGTGCATCCATTTCAGCTTCCATCTGATGGCGTTGTGCATCCTTTTCAGCTTCCTTTTCAACCATCAGTTGACACTGCACCTTGTTGGGAGCTTCCATCTCAATTTCTGCTTTCTTGACAGCAAGTTGTTCAGCTAATTCCTTTCTTTTGGCTGAAGTATTTGAGGACTCTGATATGTGGGTGGCACTTCTGCTAGCGAAGAAAGTCACACTTGAGATTGTGGTAACACCTAACGACCTAGCATAGTCTCTCATAAAAAGCTCGTTCATTCTACTTCTTGCTTTAACTTCATCATAGTTTGCTGCAGATGATAGTTCTCTCATGAGCTTTACTAAATCTTTAGTGACCGCAGTACATGTGTCCATGTTCCTTACATTATCCTCGGAAGGTGTCGTAAGTGACCGCCAGTTGACATATGCTGCCATAAGCTCTGATTCTGATTCTTCTACCATCTCTACCATATCACTCAAGTTCCTTTTTATACTTTCTTGCTTTAGCTTTCTTGGAATGTCTTTAATGTATGATTTCCACTTCTCATACATTCTGGCAAACTTTTTTCCTTTTAATGCTGCTTCTTGCTCCAAATTTTCCAGCCTCTTTGGGGCTGGTTTTCTGGCACGCGATGAACGTCTTAGTTCATCTGCTTGGGCTATATTTGTTTGAGGCAAAACTAATGCTGCATCAGACTATTCTACATCAGACAGGTTCCCTTGCTCTTCCCCCTCTACTCTGTCTATCTTTGTATCCTCTAACAGTGGCATGGTAATACTAGGCTCAGACATTTTACTTTAAATGCAGTACTGGCAATCAATACAAATATTAAGAGTCCTTTCACTTTAAATGCAATATTGACAAATACAGAAATAAATGACTTTCACTTTAAATGTAACAGCTATAAATGCAGGGAATAAATGACTTTAACTTTAAATGCAATAGAGTCTGTGTAATACAAACTGTCCTTTGTTTTACTTTAAAGTCTTTATCTGAACACAAAAATGTCTCTTTATGCCAAAGCCTATATGCAATGATAATTAATAAAAGGAAAGCTCTGACCTTATTCTGAAGAGCAGGAACAAATGTCAATCTTAAGGGAGACGTGTCTTTTCCTGATATGATGCGATGCTGTGCGCTGACTTGCGATGCTCTGTGCAGACTCGCGATGCTCTGGCTTGGATACACTGCTTGCGATGTTCTGTTCTGACTTGTGATCTCTTTGTGCTGACTTGCGATGCGCTGGCTTGGATACCCTGCTGCAGACTTTGGGCCTAGTGGCGGGAAACTAGCTGGCTGCAGTACGTGGTCTTTCTGTGGATACCGGTGCGGGCACTCTAGCTCTGGACTTTGGCCTCCCTCCATGCTTCTCTTCTCTCTCTCTCTAAGAATCGCAAGAGGGTTGGCGCTCTTTCTCTGACTATTTTGCCTTTGCCGTTCTGCCACTTTAAGAGTCAACTGCAGTTTGACTAATGCACTCATTCTATGGCCTCTATGGTAGCTCTGCTTAGGTGTCTACCTATCACTTCGCCCTCTGAGGGTAATAGTTCCACTGTGGCAGGCGCAGCACTATGAAGTGCCTTTTGCGCTGTGGCATTAGAAGAATTTTGGTATCTCTGACTTTTTAGTCTAACCAGACTGTGCGTTACTCTGTAATTCCTCTAGCGCCGTTCTATGGAAACAGTAGGTTTAAAGAGCACACCAAATACTTGAAATAACTTCTTTATTAACTTCAACTTTTCTTCCTATATAACACTGCCGCCTCCGCAGCAGATAGTCCATGTACAAAAAGATATCACAAAATGGCGGTTTGCATAAGATGGTGATTTAACTGTTCAATCTTGTCATTCAACATAAAATGGTGGATATATTTCTTTCTTAAGTATCTGTACTCTCACTTTAAGTTATTTAAGCACTTTATGATCTCTCTGAGAGGTATATCTGAGGTCTAACTAATAGTTAACTTGCAGTATGCAGTTAGCAGTGACTATTTGCAGATTGGTTGAGTATGATCTGGTATGGGTGTATGCAATATGGATTGCAATATGAAATCTGAATGCTTTCAATTTGTAGCTTGCAATTTGTATTTGCAATTTGTATTTGCAAATGAATTTTCAATTGGTGGAACTGTAAGTAAACATATATATCTAGTTCAGTATAGAGTTCTAAACACAATTCTAACAATATGAACATTATATAACCGTTTTAACTACCTATTTTGGCCTCTTGTTCCCATAAAACTCAGCTCTTAGTGGAGTAAATGTCTCTTCAGCTCCTGTCTCTGGTGAATAATAATTCCAGCAGCTCCTGCTAGGGGAATTCCCAGACAGGCTGTCTGTGAGGCTGACTATGATTTGTGAAAACTCTTGCTGTATGAGAAGCTGGCTGTGATTGGTCTAGACTTCTGCCCAGCAACAACAGATTAACACTATACATTCTGTTGTTTCTGCTATGTCACTGAGCTTACCTTACATTGCAAAATGAATCTTAAAGGCATATTATCTTTTTCTGCTTCTGTGAACACAAACTATAACAGGTATATGACATCCAAAACATGATGTCACAGTAAATAACTCTGATTTTGTCTTTAACACATAAACATAGGAACTGTATTAAGGCTATTGGCAGGTCTAGCTGTATACACATATAAGCTATACTAGCAACCTAGGACAGGTCTTAGCTGGCCAGCTACACACCTCTTCCTTTAAATTACAGGGGGGAAAAAACACTTCTTCTAATTTTGCTAGTACTGTTTAATAATCTGTATACCAAACCTGTGACTTTTCATTTATACAAACACAAAAGACCCATGCCTCAGCATCCGAGAGTCAGAATGTGGGTAGTGGTGCAAACAGCAGTAGCAGCCCCAGCCATCTGGCAATTAGTAGAGTAGTAGTTCTACTAGTAGTAGGCCACAGTTCTCTATGACTTCTGATTGAGGACAAAGATGATGACATTGTGGACTGGATGGCTAACTCCTTCTCCTAGTAACAACAGGATGATCAGCATCATCTATGTCTTCACTGCCCCTTTCTAATGGGCCACCTTCTTTTTTCCTAAGAAAAGGCAACAAAACTCCACGCATTGTGGAAGATACTCAAGAGAGTCTCCCTGTTGAGGACTTGTGTGGAAAAAGTTAGTGTTTGGAATACCATGAGGAGGAGTTTCAGTGAGAGGTGGTGGACCCCATGCATTACTGTCTTGTTGTTGTTGGTAGTAATGGCACTTGTACTCACAGTGGTGTCAGTAGAGGCAGTGGCAGCGACAATGGCACTCGGAGCAAATATAAATCGGGAAATCAGGAGGAGGCCAAGAAGCCATATCACAGCCTGATAAAAGTGGCTGGAAGAGTGAGGACTCTGACGACCATCAATAAAGAGCAGAGGCAACGTACGGCCAGAACCTTCTAAAAAACTGCCAGGGACAGATCTGCTTTTCTTATGATCAACTCAGGAACTGGTCATGCCTCGGAGAGGCACAGGATCAAAACCTGACAGACCTTAGCCAAGCTTGGCTGCCACTAGCATTGTGCATGTATGACCTGTCTAGCAGTTTTTCTCCACAGTGCCGAAAAAAAGAAAGAAGCATTGCCATTGGGAAGATCTGCATGATTAAAATAAGCGGTGGCCATTCAAACACAAATGTCGGTACCATGTCTCTATTGCAACTTCACATGAAGCAGCTGTCTTTCATAGCATTAGGTTAATGTTTTTCACAGCAGTGGAAAGGCAGCATTGCCTTGTTGGGAACTCACATGGAGAAAGTCTCATAGATGAGGAAGTGGAGGAGGAGGAGCTACCACTGGAGGAGGAGCTGCTTGTGCAGGAGAACAAAGCTGATGATTATGATGACACTGGCCATAATGACCAATCATATCAGTGGGGGCGGAGCCAGAAAGAACTGGGGCCTCAGGCATGCTGGCAAGCATGGCAATCTGTATGTTTGCTTGCTTACATACTCACATGTGTATCGTTACCATCAAGCAATCTGATAACTACTACATAGCCATGCTTTTAGATCCTCGCTATCAAAGCAAAATGGGAGAATGTTTTCCTGTTGCCGAAAGGAATGCCAAATTGCTTTATTACCAGAATAAAGTGTGTATGCAGATTTACTCAGCTTTCAGCGACTAGACACTGGTTTTGAAAATTTTACTAATTGGACACAAAATGAATTTCAAGTTCACTCATCTCTACTAATGCTAAAGACCAAACATGGCTAGTGAAGTCTATGGGTCAGTGAAAGCTATTGACAGAACATGAATAACATCTATATTCTGTTAGTGGTTTCCACTGACCATTGATAAGAGGTGCTCTGGAAATCCATTTATTTGCCTAGCAGTGGAATACAGATAACATACGGAGGGCAAAAAACAGGCACATGGTCCTTTTACGGCATCTTCACAAATGAAACACTGACTGCCTTGTCACCATCACGGATGTGTGAAAGAGGCCTAAGTCTCATGCATCATTGTGGTCCACCAACAACAGATCAACAAAATACGGATAGCTTCAGTGTTCATTCCATATTTTCTCACTCTCATCAATAGAAAGGCTTAATCTCAGTTGCAATGTTGACCAAAATATGGCACGTCCTAATTCATGGAATGACCATCTGGATCCATCAAAAATATGGATGTGTCCATGACCTAATAAAAATTAATGGGTCAGCGTGATGTCCACAAAAAATGAGGCTAGCACACAGATGAAAAATGCAGTCATGTGCGTGAGGACTTTAAAGGGGTTATGCAGCCTGTTTATTTTGACCTACCCTATGATCAGTGGGGGTCTGACATCCGGCACCCCCGCTGATCATCTGTTTCAATGGTGCACTGCCTCCTCTTCATTGCACTTGTCTCCCTTGCCGCGGCAGCATAGTGTAATTACAAGTACTCGCTCCATTCAAGTGAATGGAATAAGTACTTGTAATTACCCTCGCTTCCGAGACAACGGGCATTGTAATGAAGAGAAAGAAGCGCTCACATGGAGCTACAGCTGATTAGTGAAGGTGTACAACCTCTCTCATGTTATTATATTTCTGTAGTTGCATGGTTTGCTTGTATGTTTCACTCTGAGTCTAATCCTTATAAAGTCTGTGTAGGTCACTGCAGGATCAGGCCAGCCACATGAGCCACTCGTATTATAATATTTAATTGGTGGCATTCAGCTTAAAAAAACAAGCAAAAGAAAAAAAAAATAACCTTTATGCTGCTAAAACAAGAGAAACCGGAGCGATCCTTGTTTTCTGTAATTGCAAGCCAATTATGAAAAATATTTCAGCTTTCTTTTCTGTAATTATATAATTCCTAGATAGTTATATCTCAATACAAATATTCTGTATTAGGCTACTTTCACACTAGCGTTCGTCGGTCCGCTCGTGAGCTCCGTTTGAAGGGGCTCACGAGCGGACCCGAACGCAGCCGTCCAGCCCTGATGCAGTCTGAATGGAGCGGATCCGCTCAGACTGCATCAGTCTGGCGGCGTTCAGCCTCCGCTCCGCTCTCCTCCGCACGGCCAGGCGGACAGCTGAACGCTGCTTGCAGCGTTCGGGTGTCCGCCTGGCCGTGCGGAGGCGTGCGGATCCGTGCGGATCCGTCCAGACTTACAATGTAAGTCAATGGGGACGGATCCGTTTGAAGATGCCACAATATGGCTCAATCTTCAGGCGGATCCGTCCCCCATTGACTTTACATTGAAAGTCTGGACGGATCCGTACGAGGCTATTTTCACACTTAGGCTGTTTTATGCTAAAATAATGCAGACGGATCCGTTCTGAACGGAGCCTCCGTCTGCATTATTATGATCGGATCCGTTCAGAACGGATCCGATCGAACGCTAGTGTGAAAGTAGCCTTAGCCAGAAGCAGAGTAATTAGAATAAAGCACGTTTTTTGTTCCAGTTTTCTAAGCTGTTGTCCACGATGGACTTACTAGACATGCTCAATCGGGGACCCATCATGTATCAAAATAATAAAATGTCCGATCCTATAGGTATCATTCCTGGGACACTGGCGCACATTTACTAAGGGGCTTGCGACTATTTTAGGCGTAAAGTGATTGCAAGTCCCCTTTGATGAGTAAATATTGTTGCATGACAGGTTTTACGCTGTGTCCACTAATTGGGTAAGACAGGGGCGTGTCGGGGGCCTTGACATTTAGGCCCCTTTCACACGGGGCGAGTTTTCCGCGCGGGTGCAATGCGTGACGTGAACGCATTGCACCCGCACTGAATCCTGACCCATTCATTTCAATGGGGCTGTGTACATGAGCGATGTTTTTCACGCATCACTTGTGCATTGCGTGACAATCGCAGCATGTTCTATATTTTTCACGCAAGGCAGGCCCTATAGAAGTGAATGGGGCTGCGCAAAAATCGCATTGCATCCGCAAGCAAGTGAGGATGCAGTGCGATTTTCACGGATGGTTGCTAAGGAGATGATGTTAATAAATTGGGATGAGCCCCGGGACCCCATTAAAGTCCATTTACTTTATTATTTTATCAGTGATGGCCAGTTCGCATTGTTCGCCCGAGAACACATGCGGGCTGCCATCTTTTCTCACAAGTCTGGCGAGGCACAGGTAAGCCCTTAACCGGGCCTGTGCGCAAGCCAGTCTGAAATCAAATGCGGTCAGCGGGAGCAGGCAGTTCCGAGAACAGCCGCTGGGGGCCTTCATCGGGCTGTTCTTGGAACTGCCTGCTCCCACTGACCGCATTTGTTTCAGACCGGCTCGCGGCACAGGTAAGGGCTTACCTGTGCCTCGCCGGACTTGTGAGAAAAGATGGCAGCCCGCATGTGTTCGCAGGCGAACAATGCAAACTGGCCATCACTGTATTTTATGTTATAATGGAAAATAATTGCATTGTTTAATACAGAATGCTAAGTAAAATGTCCATTTAGGGTTAAAAAAGAATAAAAAAAATTACTCACCTCACCCACTTGATCGCGCAGCCGTTATCGTCTTCTTTCTTATTCTTGCAGGACCTGCAAAAGGACCTACGCTGACGTCATCGCGCTCACCGCGTGGATGAGGTGAGTAATTTTTTATATTCTTTTTTAACCCTCAATGGACATTTTACTTAGCATTCTGTATTAAACAATGCTATTATTATTATTATAACATGGTTATAATGGAAAATAATTAAATCTACAGAACACAGAGCCCACACCCGAACTTCAGTGAAGAAGTCCGGGTTTCGGGTCTGGGTACCAACATTCAGTTTTTTTATCACGCGCGTGCAAAACGCTTTGCACTTGCGTGGAAAAAACTGAACAATGCAACGCAATCGCAAACAAATTGTGTGCGAACTCGCACGGGTTTCCCTGAACCCGCCCGCAACGCATCCAGACTGGAGAAGGCACGCTCGTCTGCAAGGGGACTTACACCTGGAAACAGGGGACAGGAGCTGGCATAGTTTTTACGCCAGGCACAAGGACTTCCACAGATGCGCCTAATTTATAACGAGGTGCCCTGCCATTTTTTCTTTCCAGCATAAGGATCAGGTCTTAAGGGATCAGCAATCACAAATGGGTTGTCCAGGAAATAAAGCCGTCCATAGGTTATATCTGGTAATGCAGCTGAACTTCACTGAAGTGTAAGGGGCTGAACTTATAATACCGCGCAGAACCTATGAACAGATGTGTTTTTTGGGTTTTTTTGGGGGGGGAAGAAAGCCGCCATTTTTTTCTAACCCTGCACAGCCCCTGAGATCAGGCACCTTGTTATATTATAGCACTGCCACACATCATCGCAGTGCTGCATTTTGAATGCATTCTAAAAATAGCTTTAAAAATGTGGTTTTTGCAACAACATATCTGCGTTCATGCCACGCTTCCTTCCAACAAGGGGAACACACAGCAAACTTGAATTACATTAAAGTAACTCAATTTTATAATTAATGTAATTGAAGTTTGCTCTGTCTGATTGGCTTTATTTTTCCATTGCTGGAAAGAAGCACAGATATTGTTGCAAAAAGTGCATGCATTTGTTCAATGCATTTTCCCCCCCGAATCCACAGCTCCTCAGTTGTACAGAACCAAAGACAGAGCTGTAGACATTTATAGAGTGCTATGGTACCCCTTTATGCCTCTGATATCATACAGAGATGTACAGAGATTTTTTTTTTTTCTTGGATTTTGTGTGAATGCCCAGAAAAAAAATCCATGCTGTCAGATGCAGTATGCTGAAGGTATTTTCTCTCTGTAATACAGTGCCATATGGAGGAACCATATGGCAGCATACTGAGCATCTACAACTCTATACAGGGGCATAAGTATAGGAGGTGCCGACATAGCAGTCATCTCCGGGGCCCTGGTGCCTGAGGGAATGGAAAGGCCCTTTTACGACATACCAAGAAGCCGACATGAAAAAATTTCACATTTTGGTAGTGAGTACTTTTACCGATTTTGTATTGGGTCATAGGGACTCCAACTATTGTTCTGTCATAAATTAAAGCTGCACCATTGTAAAGACTATGGGGATCATTTATCAAACAGAAATACGCCTATATTAGGCATATTTCTGGTGCCGATTGCGGCGCAAAGGTCCTTTACACCGCCATCTGTGACTTTTCCCCGCTCACGCCAGTTCTAAAAAGGTGGGCATGGCATGGGCGGGGAAGGGGACAGGCTGGCAGGCTCATCTCAATTACCATTTTCTATGCCTGCTTTAGGTGTAGAAAATGGTCTAAATGTAAAACAGCAAGGACGTTGTTTTATGGTTAGAAGCCGCAGTGGATCCGCCGAAGTTATGTAGAGGCCGGTGGATCCACCGCCAGTGCAGGTCTTTATTAAGACCGCCATTTTAAAAAGTTAAGTCTTTAAAATATTCAGTGTCACTGAACTTTGAAAAAACTTTTGATATATCATAGCAACATATCAAAGGTTTTGACTGGTGTATTGGTTGATGTCTGAGTGCTGAGACCAGCACTAATTGCTTGAACGAGAAGAGAGAAGCACTTGCATAGTACTCTCTCTCCTCACTGCAGGTGATGGAATCGAGACGGACTCGTAGACTTCTATTGAGCCCATCTCCTGCAGCATGAGTGTGGCAGGCGCAGCACTATGAAGTGCCTTTTGCGCTGTGGCATTAGAAGAATTCTGATATCTCTGACTTTTAGTCTAACTAGACTGTGTGTTACTCTGTAATTCCTCTAGTGCCGTTCTATGGAAACAGTAGGTTTAAAGAGCACACCAAATGCTTGAAATAACTTCTTTATTAACTTCAACTTTTCTTCATATAACACTTCCACCTCCGCAGCAGATAGTCCATGTACATAACAGTTGTTGCATAAAGATTCATAAAATGGCGCTATGCATAAGATGGTGGTTCAACTGTTCAATCTTGTCATTCAACATAAAATGATGGATATATTTCTTTATTCAGTATATTTACTCTCACTTTAAGTGATTTAAGCACTTTATGATCTCTCTGAGAGGTATATCTGAGGTCTAACTAATAGTTCTACTTGCTGAATTTGGTCGCAATTTGCAGTAACTATTTGCAGAGTGGTTGAGTATGATCTGGTATGGTTCTATGCAATTTAGATTTGGTAGAACTGTAAGTAAACACACATATAACTGGTTCAGTATACAGTTATAATCACTACATTAACAATAGGAACATTATATAACTGTTCTAAATACCTATTTTGGCCTCTCTGCTTCCATAAAACACAGCTCTTAGTGGAGTTAATGTCTGTTCAGCTACTCTCCTCTGGTGTAATGATTATAGCAGCTCCTGCTAGGGGTATTTCCCACACAGGCTGTGTGTGAGGCTGGCTGTGATTGGTCAAGACTCCTGCCCAGCAACAACACTTTAACTCTATGCTTTCTGTTTCTGCTGTGTCATTGAGCTTACCTTACATTATATAATGAATTTAAAAGGCATGCTATATTTTCTGCTTCTGTGAAGACAAAATATAACAATTATAGGACATCCAAACATGAAGTCACTGTAAATAACTCTGCTTTTGTCTTTAACACACAAACATAGGAACTGTATTAAGGTAATTGGTAGGTCTAGCTCTATAAACATATAAGCTATGTTAGCAACCTAGGACAGGTCCTAGCTGGCCAGCTACACTCCCACCAAAATTATCTATAATTCTATGTTCTTAGTGGTAGGACTTAAACATAAATTTTTGGAATTCTCGATCAGGTTCTTTACTTCCAAATGTCTTTTATCACTCTCAAGTTGAACAACTAACTTCTGTATAGGATGTTCCAACTTGAGTGGAGTAGTGAGACGTTTTCCCTATTAGTCAAGTTTTGAGTAACAACACTCTTCTTACTAGTTTGTCTTCATCCTTTTGAACTTCTAGAACTTTGGCGAATTTCCATTGACTTCTAGGTAAATATTCTTCTTTTACTAACTACTATGTCACCAACTTGGACATTTCTTCTGGGTGTTTTCCATTTACTTCTTAGCATAAGATTGGCTAAGTACTCTTTCCTCCATCTATTCCAAAACTGTACTGATAGATATTGAACTCTTCGCCATCTCCTTTGGTGAACTTGCCAGGCGATGGCTGTATGTAATAAGACTTAAGGTGAAGTAGATGGTTGAGAGTTAAAGGGTCCTAACTTGTTGGATCATTGATGTTATCAACTGTAAGTGGACGACTTCTAACAATAGACATTACTTCATAGAATAGGGTCCTAAGTGAAGCATCATCTATTCTTCCGGCTTTCCTTTTCAACACTGAACTTAATACATTTCTTATAGTTATGATTTGTCTTTCCCAAACTTTTCCTGTATGGCTTACATGTGGAGCATTCATGTAAAAATCACACTTTTTCTCTAACAAATATTCAGTTACTTTATCTCTATCAATCTCTTGTGGAGCTCATTCTTTGATCCGTCAAAATTAGATCCTTGGTCAGATCTAAGCTCTCTGACAGTACCTCTAATGGCTGTGAAACATCTCAAGGCGTTGATGAATGCGTTAGTTGACATATCTTCTAACATTTCCAGGTGAATTGCCCTGGAGCTTAGACATGTAAATATTAGTCCATATTGCTTGTACTCCTTGCAGTTCTGTTTGGTGATGAATAGGCCAAAACAATCCATTCCGCTATAAAATAAAAATGGTGGTGATGGGTTTACACGATCTGCCGGTAAATCTGCCATTCTTTGTTCTTCGGTAGGTCTACGTGCCTTTCTGCAGACTACACATTTACTTATATACTTTGTTATAACTTTGCTTCATTTCAGTATCCAGTAACCACCTTCTCTCAAACAGCTTTGGGTAAAGCTTCTTTTTGATGTAAGGATTTGTTGTGGTAGTGATCAATAATTAATTTTGTGAAGGTAGAGTTTTTGGGTAGAATTGCTGGATGCTTCACTCTGCTAGGTAACGATGCATTTTCTAGTCTCCCTCCCATTTTCAGTATACCATTTCACAGAACAAGAATAAGCTTGAGCTACTACATTTATGACTGTATTCCATTTTGAACATCTAGCTAGTTTTTCAAGTATGTCATTGTCACAGCTGAGGATGGGGAAAACCCTCAGCCATGCGATGCCAGAAGATGAATGGTCAGTGCAAGGCCAGGACAGGAATCAGGTCACCTCCTATCAACCCCTAATTATGACCCTGTCTCCTAGCCGTATGAGCCGACCCTGATGGTAGGAGGGCTCATACTCCGGAACCTGATATTCCTGCTAGCCCTCAGGGTGGCCCTGGACTAGGAGCTGGGTAAGACTACCTGTTCCTCCTAGATACGGACGAACAGGAGTCTCACTGGCCAAGCTATAAAGAAAGGGGAAACAGAAACAGACATATGGCAATGGCAGGTAAGTGCAACTAGTACCACACCTACCTGCCACCAACACAGAGCCTGGAACCCATGTATAAGTGCTGCTGTCCACAACAACACAAGAGACACAGCACACACCACACAGGAACCCAGGAAACCATACGCTGCAATAAATAAAGAGACCAAAGCAACATCTTCACAACACCATACATGAACTTATGACCACAAGGGTGGCCCCCACTGGCAGATGGTATAAGACAGGAGGCTGACTCCAGCTAGCCATGGCTGAAGTACCCCCCAGACTAGTGATCTTAACTGAGGCTTTATAGGCCCAAGTAGCCACACCCACACAGACACACCCAGTGTTCACACACACAGAAGGGATTTAACCGTTCCAACACAAGGCAAGGGAAGACGGCCACTTAAAGGGGAAGTACACACACAAACACACACTTCACCTGTCGCCGCGGCCAACGGCATGCGTGGCAACCATGTCCTGGGGATCAGCCAGAAGGCCGAGACACTGCCACCACATGCATACAACACCAAACGCAGCCACGGGCAACCAAGTGAAGGAAAATGTCACTATACACACCATAGGCCGTGACAGTCATCTTGACTCTTGGCAGCAGTTCTGAATGTTCGTACAACTTTTACTTCTGGATCACCCATAGACAATTCTGTGTAACCTTTACTGGGTGTGATTTCCTTTTCCCAAAGGAACTCTGGACCGGTGAACCAGTTAGAATTTTTTAATTATGTTACATTCAGGCCTCTTGAAGCATGATCTGCTGGGTTACGCTTTGTGTCAATGTGATGCCAATATTCTGGATTTGTTATTTCTTGAATTTTATCAACTCTGTTGGCGAAAAAGATATGGAATCTTCAAGCTTCGTTGTTAATGTATCCTAGGGCAACTTGTGAGTTTGTCCAAAAATATTCTTCATCTATTTTTAATTCCAATTCTTCTTTCAGAAACTTGCTTACTGATGCTGAAACTATGCAGTTAAAGTCTTGGTATTGTCTAAATACTGGTAGGTGCAACTCTGGCCTTTCCCATAACCAGGGCAGTGTATCTTTTCTTCTCCTATCACTCTAATGTAGGAGTACTGACCATAACCATAACTACTGGCATCTGAAAAGTGATGAAGTTCTATTTTCTTGTACTTTCCGAAATCATGGGGTGCAAAACATCTGGGTATCCGAACTTCTCTCAACTTTTGCAAGTCTCTTATCCAACTCTCGCACCTTGGCCTCAAATTTTCAGGTATGGGCTCGTCCCATCCCAACTTCTGTCTGCATAATTCTTGTAGTATTTATTTTGCTCTGAGGATTACTGGGGCCAAGAATCCCAATGGATCAATATAGAAGACACAGCGGAAAGAATGGTGCGTCTAGTTGCAACGTTCTCTTCAATAGATTCTTCAAAAAAGAACTTGTTATTCTCTACATTCCAGTCACTGTTGGATTCCAGTACCTCACTGTTGTTTGAGATGAATTTATGAAGGTGCAGTTTTCCCCTTGCGCATAGCTCTTGGCTTTATTTCACTAGTTTGATTACAGATTCTGTGGACTCTAGACTTATGAGACCATTATCTACATAAAAGTTTTTCTTCAGAAAATTTGCTGCTGATGGGTAATCCTTTTTATTCTGATTGGCCAGGTACTTCATCCCATAATTGGCGCAAACCTGGAGATGATGCTGCTCCAAACAAGTGTACTTTCATTCTGTATTCTGCTGGCTCTGTATCTGTATCTGTATCTTCGTCCTCCTACCATAGGGACATCGGGTCTCAACCTTCATTCTTCACATGAAACTAGTGGAACATCTTTTCAATGTCACACATGACCGCTACAGGATACTTTCTGAATTTACAGAGTACTCCAGGCAGAGTGTTTGTAAGATCTGGTCCTTTTAGTAGATGATCATTCAATGCAACACCATCGTACTTTGCTAAGCAATCAAATAGTACTCTAATCTTATCTGGTTTCTTTGAGTTGTAAACACCTTGTTGTGGGATGTACCACACTTCTCCTTCTTTAGGTTGGTTATTAACTTTCTCTGCATGTCCTTCTTCGAGGATGCCTTCCATGAATTTCAAATAATCAATCTTGAGTTTGGGATCTCTTCCCATCCTTTTCTTCAAACATTTCAATCTTGTTAGGGCAAGATTTCTGTTATTTGGCAGACGAGGTTGTTCTCTAAAAGGTAAGGGCATTTCAAAATGACCTTGTTGATTCTGCTGAATACTTTCTTCTAGAGTGTTTACGAACTTTATGTCTTCTTGGGATACACTATTTTCTTTAGAACCTATGTCTGATAAGTCGGATTCAGGGATCTTGATTACTTTCTCTAGACTTACAGTTGGTAACTCTTGGACAGATATACGATGACACAATCCTGTCACCTGTCTTGAGTTTGCGATCTGTTTTCTTCCAACACCCCATCCTAGATCAGTTTGAACAGTGTAGGGTTCACCCTTTCCTCCTGTGATTACCTATCGTGGTACCAAGGCTACGAGACAATCGTAGCCTATCAACAGTCCAACACCAAACTCCTTCAGCAGGGACATTTCATGAGATATGACAGATAGGTGCTCCCATTCATTGGCTGTTTCACAGGTAGGCATGCAATCTCGATCTAGAGGTATATCGTCTTTTGTATAAGCTGGAGGTAGATCTAATGTGCATTTTGAATGAAGTCCTCTAACTCTCAGTCCTTTGACCCTTTGACTGTTCACTAATGTGTCTCTCCCTATCAGTGTGGTGAGTTTGAGCTTCACTCTCTCTGTAGCCAATTGTAATTTCTTGCAGATTTCTTGATCAACGAAGGTGATGTCACTCTGGGCATCCAGTAGCGCATAGGCGTATACCTTCTTGTTCCTCCTTTTAGGATTTGAAATGTAAACTGGTACAACCATTGATGTGCCATTGCTTTCTCCTTCCCTCACACTGCAAGAGAATACCTTCCTCAATATCTTTAGGTATTTAGAATTTATCCTTCTTTGGACATTCATCTGTCACGGATGATGTTGCAGATAGCTGGAAGTTATGAATAAACATCCGACTGGCTTGATCCCAAACTAAGGAGCATATAGGTGACCCCTATAAAACCCTAAGAGCTCACCCTGACTGCTAAGCACATACAAGGGTCTCAGAGGTAGACGATTGCATGCCCACGTACCTAGACTGTGTGACACCTGAAAACCTTATAATAGTGAGGGGACACGACCACCGGCTCCCTGCACTTCATATGGAGGGAGTCAGGGTCACCTAGAATCAAGCCAGCAAGGAAACACAATACATGAAAGGACTTATCTGAACAAGCAGCAGCAGAAGTCTCCAGCAGTGAACACTTTAATCCAGGAAGTAGTATAAACCGCAAAGTGAGGCAGTATGGGAGGGAATATAAAGGAAAGAGGATTAGTCTAAATAGGTGACACCTGGGAGAAGGAAATGAGATGAGAAAGTGAAACCAAAACAAAGAACATCATGCAAGAGGTAGAAAAGGACGTCTGTCAGACCTTCTCACAGAAGTGGCGGTGACATCGTCATGTAGTTGTGTAGGATGGAGTCCTTTGCAAATGCTGCATGTGGCCTTTTTCTTACACTCCTTAGTAACATGGCCTTTTCTTAGACATCCGAAACACAGTTGGGTATCCAGTACAAATCTTTTCTTTTCATCTGGGGACTTCTCCTTCAATTGTTGGCACTTGTGTATGGAGTGGTTCACTCCACAGAACATACATTTGAAGGTAGTCTGAAGATTTGTAGGTTCTGTCTCTCTACTGATCCCAGTAGTGACTTTGGACTTGCTCTCGTAGGTATCTGGACCTTTAGCTGCTGTGTTGGTTGCAAAGCTAGTTGCTCTTGCGCATCTTATATCTCTTACAGGCCTTTCTTCTAAGGATTTAAAGACGTAAGATGCTGTTACTGGATTACATGCTATCCGTACTTCCTTATTGAGGAACCCAGAGAACTCTTGGGAAGTCCTTACCTAGATCTAACTGTTCAGTCACATAGCGATTCCATCTAGAATCCACTTCTTCAGGTAGCTTAGTTAGCATCCTGTGGTTTTCTAGATAATCGTTCAGTACTTCTAGTCCTTGTACATGTGGGATGGCATTGCTTCATGCTTGCAGGAAGTCACCATACTTTTGGAGTTTGAAGTGTTCTTTAGGACCTATTTTAGGCCAGTTATTCAGTTTCTCTCTAAAGGCTCTTTGTACTAAGAAAGGATGACCATATCTTGCATTCAATTTTTCCCAAGCTTGTTTGTAGACTTTCTCGTCTTTTCTATAGAAGTTACCTTTAAGAACTTCCTTGGCTTCTCCACCAACATATCTCTGAAGGTAGAATAAATTGTCAACTGGACTGAAGCAATGATGCTCAATGATCATTTCAAAACTTGCCTTCCACTCTATTAACTTCAGTACGTCCCCTGAAAATACAGTAGGTTCCAGAACGGGAAGTCTAGCTAGAACTGTTCTCTGTGGTTTTGCTGGGACAATGGTTGTAACATTCTCCTGAGCATTGCCGTGGCATCTATGAATAGAATTATCCGTTTCTATTTTCTTACTTAGTTCTCAATTAGGTGAGTCCTTTTCTTAATCTTTATTCTGCCTTTCCAGACTTTTCATATGTTGGTGCTGTGCTTCCATTTCAGCTTCCATCTGATGGCGTTGTGCATCCATTTCAGCTTCCATCTGATGTCGTTGTGCATCCAATTCAGCTTCCATTTGATGGCGCTGTGCCTCCTTTTCAGCTTCCATTTGATGGTGCTGTGCCTCCATTTCAGCTTCCATCTGATGGCGTTGTGCATCCATTTCAGCTTCCATCTGATGGCGTTGTGCATCCTTTTCAGCTTGCTTTTCAACCATCAGTTGGCACTGCACCTCGATGGCAGCTTCCATTTCAATTTCTACTCTCTTGACAGCAAGTTGTTCAGCTAATTCCTTTCTTTTGGCTTAAGTATTTGAGGAGTCTGATATGTGGGTGGCACTTCTGCTTGCGAAGGAAGTCTTACTTGAGATTGTGGTACCACCTAAGGACTTAACATAGTCTCATAAAAAGCTCATTCATTCTACTTCTTGCTTTAACTTCATCATAGTTTTCTGCAGATGATAGTTCTCTCATGAATTTACCAAATCTTTAGTGACCGCAGTACATGTGTCCATGTTCCTTACAATATCCTCGGAAGGTGTCGTAAACGACTGCAGGTTGACATATGCTGCTAAAGGCTCTGATTCTGATTCTTCTACCATCTCTACCATATCACTCAAGTTCCTTGTTATACTTTCTTGCTTTAGCTTTCCAGCATTTTTGAGGTTGGTTTTCTGGCACGTGATGAATGTCTTAGTTCATCTGTTTGGGATATATTTGTTTGAGGCAAGACTAATGCTGCATCAAAATCTTCTACCTCAGACAGGTTCCCTTGCTCTTCAACTTCTACTCTATCTATCTTTGTATCCTCTACCAGTGGCATGGTAATACTAGGCTCAGACATTTTACTTTAAATGCTATAACAATCAATATGAATATTAAAGGACCTTTCACTTTAAATGCAATATTGACAAATGCAGAAATAAATGACTTTCACTTTAAATGCAATATAGTCCGTGTATTACAAACTGTCCTTTGTCTTTTATTCCTGAACACGAAAATGTCACTTTATACCAAAACCTATGTGCAATAATAAGTAATAAGGAAAGCTCTGGCCTTATTCTGAAGAGTCTTAAAGGAGACATGTCTTTTCTTGATGATGCGATGCTCCGCGCTGACTTGCGATGCTCTGCTCTGACTTGCGATGCTCTATGATGACTTGCGATGCTCTGTGCAGACTTGCGATGCGCTAGCTTGGATACTCTGCTGCATGATTTTGGCCTAGTGGCAGAAAACTAGCTGGCTGCAGTACGTGGCCTCTCCGTGGATAGCGGTGCGGGCACTCTAGCTCTGGACTTTGGCCGCCCACCATGCATCTCTTTCTCTCTCTAGGAGGGTTGGCGCTCTTTCTCTGACTATTTTGCCTTTGCCGTTCTGCCACTTTAAGAGTCTGCTGCAGTTTGACTAATGCACACTTTCTATGGCCTCTATGGTAGCTCCGCTGAGGTGTCTTTGCTTGCTTACTCAGGAAACAGTTGCTGCGCGGCGATATGCGCTGGCACTCCGCTGCTCTAATGCGCTCTTTGCTGTGCAAGTTGAGGAGCGCCATCACTTCGCCCTCTGAGGGTAATTGTTCCACTGTGGCATGCGCAGCACTATGAAGTGCCTTTTGCGCTATGGCATTAGAAGAATTCTGATATCTCTGACTTTTAGTCTAACCAGACTGTGTGTTACTCTGTAATTCCTCTAGCGCCGTTCTATGGAAACAGTAGGTTTAAAGAGCACACCAAATGCCTGAAATAACTTTTTTATTAACTTCAACTTTTCTTCATATATAACACTGCCGCCTCCGCAGCAGATAGTCCATGTACATAACACATGTTGCATAAAGATTCATAAAATGGCAGTATGCATAAGATGGTGGTTCAACTGTTCAATCTTGTCATTCAACATAAAATGGTGGATATATTTCTCTCTTGAGTATCTGCACTCTCACTTTAAGTTATTTAAGCACTTTATGATCTCTCCGAGAGTTATATCTGAGGTCTAACTAATAGTTCTACTTGTTGAATTTGGTAGCAATTTGCAGTATGCAGTTAGCAGTAACTATTTGCAGATTGGTTGAGTATGATCTGGTATGGTTGTATGCAATTTGGATTGCAATATGGAATTTGAATTTGCAATTGGTGGAGCTGTAAGTAAACACACATATAAATGGTTCAGTATACAGTTATAATCGCTACATTTAACAATAGGAACATTGCATAACTGTTCTAAATACCTATTTTGGCTTCTCTGATTCTATAAAACATAGCTCTTAGTGGAGTGAATGTCTGTTCAGCTCCTCTCCTCTGGTGTAATGATTTTAGCAGCTCCTGCTACCGGGATTTCCCACACAGGCTGTGTGTGAGGCTGGCTGTGATTGGTCAAAACTCCTGCTGATTCAATCACTGATAGGACCGCCTCCTGGACTTCAAAGACCAGAATGAGCAGGAATTTTAATGAATGAAATACAAGTTATACTGAATCTTTTCCCACAAAACTATATATCAATCTGCTCAGCTCCTCCTGCTCTATAACCTGCCGTCTACAGATTACACCGCATTTTGATGGTGACTAGTTCCCTTTAAGTTTTTACATTTTATTACCATTCAGAAAAAATGCATGCAAATCATTGAAAATTCATTATTTATTCATAGCTCTTGACCATAGCTCCATCATAGCTCCAGCTGCCGCATACATTACTATTTTCTAGTCTCCTGAAGGAATTAAACATGTTCCCCTCATTACATGATTTGATCAAATCCTGCAAGGACACTTACTAGGAAACACCGGCAATGCACCCTGTGTGAATTACCATTGATTTACATTGATCTACTAAAGCCTCAGCCACGACAACGCAAAAAGTGAACTACTAAGGTCAGCTTAAATGAGATCTAGCAAAAAAGGGAATGTATGGCATGTAATTATTCTGGTTCATAAGTATAGTAGTCCCTCAAGACACCAAGGCCTCAGGCTACAATATTTCCTGGGCCATGGTAGGTTGAATCCAGACTCAATATACAATGCCTCAGACTCAGATCCAAGCAATCAATATAGCCATTTCTCTGGTAAACCGCCTGTATTGGTGTCTAGTAGCTCCTCTTTACAGTACAGTGCGGTACTACATGTCCTGTACTGCCCCCTGTCTGTACAGGGATGAGTTGCTCCTTCGGATGTCAGGTAAGGCTAGCTCTGTGTTATTTTCTGGTACACTGCGTGCTATACAGGACCCTGAAGAAGCTCCTGTCCTTATCATAACTTCCAGAAGCTATTCCTTCCATGAAAGGACTTGCTTTACCTGTCATAGTTATCTATTTTTTTTATTTTCTCTTATCATGGGATTTTTGGGAGGCTTTGGAACCAGTTGCATAGGGTGATTGTCTCAAGTTACAATGTTTTCCACATACGATGGTCGTCCCCAAACCAATTAATATTGTAACTTGACTGACCACTGCACACCATATTTTACTTCTTATGTCAACGCCAGTTTTGAACCTGGGAAGGTTTGTATACCCTGTATACCCTACTGCATACATAGAACCCCTGAAAATGTATTTTCCATATACAGGTCCTTCTAAAAAAATTAGCATATTGTGATAAAGTTCATTATTTTCTGTAATGTACTGATAAACATTAGACTTTCATATATTTTACATTCATTACACACCAACTGAAGTAGTTCAAGCCTTTTATTGTTTTAATATTGATGATTTTGGCATACAGCTCATGAAAACCCAAAATTCCTATCTAAAAAAATTAGCATATCATGAAAAGGTTCTCTAAACAAGCTATTAACCTAATCATCTGAATCAACTAATTAACTCTAAACACCTGCAAAAGATTCCTGAGGCTTTTAAAAACTCCCAGCCTGGTTCATTACTCAAAACCGCAATCATGGGTAAGACTGCCGACCTGACTGCTGTCCAGAAGGCCATCATTGACACCCTCAAGCAAGAGGGTAAGACACAGAAAGAAATTTCTGAACGAATAGGCTGTTCCCAGAGTGCTGTATCAAGGCACCTCAGTGGGAAGTCTGTGGGAAGGAAAAAGTGTGGCAGAAAACGCTGCACAACGAGAAGAGGTGACCGGACCCTGAGGAAGATTGTGGAGAAGGACCGATTCCAGACCTTGGGGGACCTGCGGAAGCAGTGGACTGAGTCTGGAGTAGAAACATCCAGAGCCACCGTGTACAGGCGTGTGCAGGAAATGGGCTACAGGTGCCGCATTCCCCAGGTCAAGCCACTTTTGAACCAGAAACAGCGGCAGAAGCGCCTGACCTGGGCTACAGAGAAGCAGCACTGGACTGTTGCTCAGTGGTCCAAAGTACTTTTTTCGGATGAAAGCAAATTTTGCATGTCATTCGGAAATCAAGGTGCCAGAGTCTGGAGGAAGACTGGGGAGAGGGAAATGCCAAAATGCCTGAAGTCCAGTGTCAAGTACCCACAGTCAGTGATGGTCTGGGGTGCCATGTCAGCTGCTGGTGTTGGTCCACTGTGTTTTATCAAGGGCAGGGACAATGCAGCTAGCTATCAGGAGATTTTGGAGCACTTCATGCTTCCATCTGCTGAAAAGCTTTATGGAGATGAAGATTTCATTTTTCAGCACGACCTGGCACCTGCTCACAGTGCCAAAACCACTGGTAAATGGTTTACTGACCATGGTATTACTGTGCTCAATTGGCCTGCCAACTCTCCTGACCTGAACCCCATAGAGAAGCTGTGGGATATTGGGAAGAGAAAGTTGAGAGACGCAAGACCCAACACTCTGGATGAGCTTAAGGCCGCTATCGAAGCCTCCTGGGCCTCCATAACACCTCAGCAGTGCCACAGGCTGATTGCCTCCATGCCACGCCGCATTGAAGCAGTCATTTCTGCAAAAGGATTCCCGACCAAGTATTGAGTGCATAACTGAACATAATTATTTGAAGGTTGACTTTTTTTGTATTAAAAACACTTTTCTTTTATTGGTCGGATGAAATATGCTAATTTTTTTAGATAGGAATTTTGGGTTTTCATGAGCTGTATGCCAAAATCATCAATATTAAAACAATAAAAGGCTTGAACTACTTCAGTTGGTGTGTAATGAATCTAAAATATATGAAAAAATGTCCAGCTTATTCAATATAGATCAATGAAAAAGGATCTAAAGTTCACAGTATAGTGTCCAGCAGTATTGATCCCCTTAAAACATAACTTTTACTAGTCAGATCATAAAAAAGGTACCACTGTGGTGGTTCACCAGTGCATAAGTGAAAAAGACAAACAACAATAATAATAGATGCAGGGATATGTCTGGGAGCTAGTCGTAAAGACTCCACTACGAGAGGAATGAGTGAACACAGGGCAGCAAAATGGGAGCAATGGGTATGCCTATACTCTCCCTAAGCTCACCCTGGCTATAACCTCAGCCCAGGGACGTCCCCTTAAGGTGGAGACTCCCTGTCCTCGTTCCTGGGCTGACTGCCCTGCGTTTACCCTCCTCTTTACAATTAACAAAAATTGCTCCACAGACCATAAGTAGGTGTGGTCATGTGTAGAGTTGAGCGAACACCTGGATGTTCGGGTTCGAGAAGTTCGGCCGAACATCCCGGAAATGTTCGGGTTCGGGATCCGAACCCGATCCGAACTTCGTCCCGAACCCGAACCCCATTGAAGTCAATGGGGACCCGAACTTTTCGGCACTAAAACGGCTGTAAAACAGCCCAGGAAAGGGCTAGAGGGCTGCAAAAGGCAGCAACATGTAGGTAAATCCCCTGCAAACAAATGTGGATAGGGAAATTAATTAAAATAAAAATTAAATAAATAAAAATTAACCAAAATCAATTGGAGAGAGGTTCCATAGCAGAGAATCTGGCTTCCCGTCACCCACCACTGGAACAGTCCATTCTCAGATATTTAGGCCCCGGCACCCAGGCAGAGGAGAGAGGTCCCGTAACAGAGAATCTGTCTTCATGTCAGCAGAGAATTAGTCTGCATGTCATAGCAGAGAATGAGGCTTCACGTCAGCCACCACTGCAACAGTCCATTGGCATATATTTAGGCCTAGCACACAGGCAGAGGAGAGAGGTCCCGTAACAGAGAATCTGGCTTCATGTCAGCAGAGAATCAGTCTGCATGTCATAGCAGAGAATGAGGCTTCACGTCAGCCACCACTGCAACAGTCCATTGGCATATATTTAGGCCCAGCACACACACAGGCAGAGGAGAGAGGTCCCGTAACAGAGAATCTGGCTTCATGTCAGCAGAGAATCAGTCTGCATGTCATAGCAGAGAATGAGGCTTCACGTCAGCCACCACTGCAACAGTCCATTGGCATATATTTAGGCCCAGCACACACACAGGCAGAGGAGAGAGGTCCCGTAACAGAGAATCTGGCTTCATGTCAGCAGAGAATCAGTCTGCATGTCATAGCAGAGAATGAGGCTTCACGTCAGCCACCACTGCAACAGTCCATTGGCATATATTTAGGCCCAGCACACACACAGGCAGAGGAGAGAGGTCCCGTAACAGAGAATCTGGCTTCATGTCAGCAGAGAATCAGTCTGCATGTCATAGCAGAGAATGAGGCTTCACGTCAGCCACCACTGCAACAGTCCATTGGCATATATTTAGGCCCAGCACACACACAGGCAGAGGAGAGAGGTCCCGTAACAGAGAATCTGTCTTCATGTCAGCAGAGAATTAGTCTGCATGTCATAGCAGAGAATGAGGCTTCACGTCACCCACCACTGCAACAGTCCATTGGCATATATTTAGGCCTAGCACACAGGCAGAGCAGAGAGGTCCCGTAACAGACAATCTGGCTTCATGACAGCAGAGAATCAGTCTGCATGTCATAGCAGAGAATGAGGCTTCACGTCACCCACCACTGCAACAGTCCATTGGCATATATTTAGGCCTAGCACACAGGCAGAGCAGAGAGGTCCCGTAACAGACAATCTGGCTTCATGTCAGCAGAGAATTAGTCTGCATGTCATAGCAGAGAATCAGGCTTCATGTCAGCCACCACTGCAACAGTCCATTGGCATATATTTAGGCCTAGCACACAGGCAGAGGAGAGGTTCATTCAACTTTGGGTAGCATCGCAATATAATGGTAAAATGAAAATAAAAATAGGATTGAATGAGGAAGTGCCCTGGAGTCCAATAATATATGGTTATGGGGAGGTAGTTAATGTCTAATCTGGACAAGGGACGGACAGGTCCTGTGGGATCCATGCCTGGTTCATTTTTATGAACGTCAGCTTGTCCACATTGGCTGTAGACAGGCGGCTGCGTTTGTCTGTAATGACGCCCCCTGCCGTGCTGAATACACGTTCAGACAAAACGCTGGCTGCCGGGCAGGCCAGCACCTCCAAGGCATAAAAGGCTAGCTCTGGCCACGTGGACAATTTAGAGACCCAGAAGTTGAATGGGGCCGAACCATCAGTCAGTACGTGGAGGGGTGTGCACACGTACTGTTCCACCATGTTAGTGAAATGTTGCCTCCTGCTAACACGTTGCGTATCAGGTGGTGGTGCAGTTAGCTGTGGCGTGTTGACAAAAGTTTTCCACATCTCTGCCATGCTAACCCTGCCCTCAGAGGAGCTGGCCGTGACACAGCTGCCTTGGCGACCTCTTGCTCCTCCTCTGCCTTGGCCTTGGGCTTCCACTTGTTCCCCTGTGACATTTGGGAATGCTCTCAGTAGCGCGTCTACCAACGTGCGCTTGTACTCGCGCATCTTCCTATCACGCTCCAGTGCAGGAAGTAAGGTGGGCACATTGTCTTTGTAGCGTGGATCCAGCAGGGTGGCAACCCAGTAGTCCGCACAGGTTAAAATGTGGGCAACTCTGCTGTCGTTGCGCAGGCACTGCAGCATGTAGTCGCTCATGTGTGCCAGGCTGCCCAGGGGTAAGGACAAGCTGTCCTCTGTGGGAGGCGTATCGTCATCGTCCTGCCTTTCCCCCCAGCCACGCACCAGTGATGGACCCGAGCTGCGTTGGGTGCCACCCCGCTGTGACCATGCTTCATCCTCATCCTCCTCCACCTCCTCCTCATCCTCGTCCTCCTCGTCCTCCAGTAGTGGGCCCTGGCTGGCCACATTTGTACCTGGCCTCTGCTGTTGCAAAAAACCTCCCTCTGAGTCACTTCGAAGAGACTGGCCTGAAAGTGCTAAAAATGACCCCTCTTCCTCATCCTCCTCCTCCTCCTCCTGGGCCACCTCCTGTTCCATCATCGCCCTAAGTGTTTTCTCAAGGAGACATAGAAGTGGTATTGTAACGCTGATAACGGTGTCATCGCCACTGGCCATGTTGGTGGAGTACTCGAAACAGCGCAACAGGGCACACAGGTCTCGCATGGAGGCCCAGTCATTGGTGGTGAAGTGGTGCTGTTCTGTAGTGCGACTGACCCGTGCGTGCTGCAGCTGAAACTCCACTATGGCCTGCTGCTGCTCGCACAGTCTGTCCAGCATGTGCAAGGTGGAGTTCCACCTGGTGGGCACGTCGCATATGAGGCGGTGAGCGGGAAGGCCGAAGTTACGCTGTAGCGCAGACAGGCGAGCAGCGGCAGGATGTGAACGCCGGAAGCGCGAACAGACGGCCCGCACTTTATGCAGCAGCTCTGACATGTCGGGGTAGTTGTGAATGAACTTCTGCACCACCAAATTCAGCACATGCGCCAAGCAAGGGATGTGCGTCAAATTGGCTAGTCCCAGAGCTGCAACGAGATTTCGCCCATTATCACACACCACCAGGCCGGGCTTGAGGCTCACCGGCAGCAACCACTCGTCGGTCTGTTGTTCAATACCCCGCCACAACTCCTGTGCGGTGTGGGGCCTGTCCCCCAAACATATGAGTTTCAGAATGGCCTGCTGACGTTTACCCCGGGCTGTGCTGAAGTTGGTGGTGAAGGTGTGTGGCTGACTGGATGAGCAGGTGGAAGAAGAGGAGGAGGAAGCCGAGAAGGAGGAGGTGGCAACAGGAGGCAAAGAATGTTGCCCTGCGATCCTTGGCGGCGGCAGGACGTGCGCCAAACAGCTCTCCGCCTGGGGCCCAGCTGCCACTACATTTACCCAGTGTGCAGTTAGGGAGATATAGCGTCCCTGGCCGTGCTTACTGGTCCACGTATCTGTGGTTAGGTGGACCTTGCTACAGATGGCGTTGCGCAGTGCACACTTGATTTTATCGGATACTTGGTTGTGCAGGGAAGGCACGGCTCTCTTGGAGAAGTAGTGCCGGCTGGGAACAACATACTGTGGGACAGCAAGCGACATGAGCTGTTTGAAGCTGTCTGTGTCCACCAGCCTAAATGACAGCATTTCATAGGCCAGTAGTTTAGAAATGCTGGCATTCAGGGCCAGGGATCGAGGGTGGCTAGGTGGGAATTTACGCTTTCTATCAAATGTTTGTGAGATGGAGAGCTGAACGCTGGCGTGTGACATGGTTGAGACGCTTGGTGACGGAGGTGGTGGTGGTGGTGTTGGTGGTACATCCCCTGTTTGCTGGGCGGCAGGTGCCAACGTTCCTCCAGAGGCGGAGGAAGAGGCCGAGGCGGCAGCAGCAGAATAGGCCGAGGCGGCAGCAGCAGAAGAGGTAGCAGGGGGAGCCTGAGTGACTTCCTTGGTTTTAAGGTGTTTACTCCACTGCAGTTCATGCTTTGCATGCAGGTGCCTGGTCATGCAGGTTGTGCTCAGGTTCAGAACGTTAATGCCTCGCTTCAGGCTCTGATGGCACAGCGTGCAAACCACTCGGGTCTTGTCGTCAGCACATTGTTTGAAGAAGTGCCATGCCAGGGAACTCCTTGAAGCTGCCTTTGGGGTGCTCGGTCCCAGATGGCGGCGGTCAGTAGCAGGCGGAGTCTCTTGGCGGCGGGTGTTCTGCTTTTGCCCACTGCTCCCTCTTTTGCTACGCTGTTGGCTCGGTCTCACCACTGCCTCTTCCTCCGAACTGTGAAAGTCAGTGGCACGACCTTCATTCCATGTGGGGTCTAGGACCTCATCGTCCCCTGCATCGTCTTCCACCCAGTCTTGATCCCTGACCTCCTGTTCAGTCTGCACACTGCAGAAAGACGCAGCAGTTGGCACCTGTGTTTCGTCATCATCAGAGACATGCTGAGGTGGTATTCCCATGTCCTCATCATCAGGAAACATAAGTGGTTGTGCGTCAGTGCATTCTATGTCTTTCACCGCTGGGGAAGGGCTAGGTGGATGCCCTTGGGAAACCCTGCCAGCGGAGTCTTCAAACAGCATAAGAGACTGCTGCATAACTTGAGGCTGAGACAGTTTCCCTGGTATGCATGGGGGTGATGTGACAGACTGATGGGGTTGGTTTTCAGGCGCCATCTGTGCGCTTTCTGCAGAAGACTGGGTGGGAGATAATGTGAACGTGCTGGATCCACTGTCGGCCACCCAATTGACTAATGCCTGTACCTGCTCAGGCCTTACCATCCTTAGAACGGCATTGGGCCCCACCATATATCGCTGTAAATTCTGGCGGCTACTGGGACCTGAGGTAGTTGGTACACTAGGACGTGTGGATGTGGCAGAACGGCCACGTCCTCTCCCAGCACCAGAGGGTCCACTAACACCACCACGACCATGTCCACGTCCGCGTCCCTTACTAGATGTTTTTCTCATTGTTATGGTTCACCACAACAACAAATATATTATTTGGCCCAATGTATTGTATTCAAATTCAGCGGGATATAAATTTGAGGCCTAGTATTTAGGCGCTGGGTGACCGGTATGGATTTAGTGACAGAATTAGACTTGGAAATGCACAGAAGCGTGTGTGTGAAGTTATTCTGAATGACCCAATGTGCACCTTGAATATTATATACCCTTTTTGGGATAGATTTCAAATAGCTCTGATATAGCAGGAACCACTAAATTATGAAATTGCTAAATTGGGAATTGTACTTCAACCCAGAACAAAAAATGTGCTTTGACGGGCACTAAATAACTTTCCCAGCTACAACAGTACAGCGGTAACGAGAGATTTAGAGGGATTTAAATTTGAGGCCTAGTATTTAGGCGCTGGGTGACCGGTATGGATTTAGTGACAGAATTAGACTTGGAAATGCACAGAAGCGTGTGTGTGAAGTTATTCTGAATGACCCAATGTGCACCTTGAATATTATATACCCTTTTTGGGATAGATTTCAAATAGCTCTGATATAGCAGGAACCACTAAATTATGAAATTGCTAAATTGGGAATTGTACTTCAACCCAGAACAAAAAATGTGCTTTGACGGGCACTAAATAACTTTCCCAGCTACAACAGTACAGCGGTAACGAGAGATTTAGAGGGATTTAAATTTGAGGCCTAGTATTTAGGCGCTGGGTGACAGGTATGGGTTTAGTGACAGAATTAGACTTGGAAATACACAGTAGCGGGTGTGTGTGAAGTTATTCTGAATGACCCAATGTGCACCTTCAATATTATATACCCTTTTTGGGATAGATTTCAAATAGCTCTGATATAGCAGGAACCACTAAATTATGAAATTGCTAAATTGGGAATTGTATTTCAACCCAGAACAAGAAATGTGCTTGAACGGACACTAAATAACTCGCCCAGCTACAGCACTAGGGACAGATTTAGCTGGATATAAATTTGAGGCCTAGTATTTAGGCGCTGGGTGACCGGTATGGATTTAGTGACAGAATTAGACTGGGATATGGCCAAAAAATGAACAGACTATTGCTGGTTAAATGCACTTGGTGTGACAGCTTCACCCTGATGTAGGCTTTAGCCAAAAAACAACCACACCATTGAGGGTTAAATGCACTTGGTGACAGGCGCAGCTTGCCCCTGATTTTGTATATGGCCAAAAAATGAACAGACTATTGCTGGTTAAATGCACTTGGTGTGACAGCTTCACCCTGATGTAGGCTTTAGCCAAAAAACAACCACACCATTGAGGGTTAAATGCACTTGGTGACAGGCGCAGCTTGCCCCTGATTTTGTATATGGCCAAAAAATGAACAGACTATTGCTGGTTAAATGCACTTGGTGTGACAGCTTCACCCTGATGTAGGCTTTAGCCAAAAAACAACCACACCATTGAGGGTTAAATGCACTTGGTGACAGGCGCAGCTTGCCCCTGATTTTGTATATGGCCAAAAAATGAACAGACTATTGCTGGTTAAATGCACTTGGTGTGACAGCTTCACCCTGATGTAGGCTTTAGCCAAAAAACAACCACACCATTGAGGGTTAAATGCACTTGGTCGCAGCTTGTGCTGGCGCACCACAAGACACAAAATGGCCGCCGATCACCCCAGAAAAATGAGACTGACAAACGGTCTGTGCAGCCTAAAAACAGTGAGCAATTGAGGATCAGCAGCTCAATGATCCACAGCTGCAGATCGATCAGTTAATCAAGTCCTTTGGAGGAGTTAATCTGCCTAATCTCGCCCTACTGTCGCAGCCGCAACCTCTCCCTACGCTAATCAGAGCAGAGTGACGGGCGGCGCTATGTGACTCCAGCTTAAATAGAGGCTGGGTCACATGGTGCTCTGGCCAATCACAGCCATGCCAATAGTAGGCATGGCTGTGATGGCCTCTTGGGGCAAGTAGTATGACGCTTGTTGATTGGCTGCTTTGCAGCCTTTCAAAAAGCGCCAAGAAAGCGTCACAAAAGCGCGAAGAAAGCGACGAACACCGAACCCGAACCCGGACTTTTACGAAAATGTCCGGGTTCGGGTCCGTGTCACGGACACCCCAAAATTCGGTACGAACCCGAACTATACAGTTCGAGTTCGCTCATCCCTAGTCATGTGTTCCTGGTGGGAAAGAAAAGAATTCCTACAGGGACACTAGGATGGATAGGACCAATCAAGATCGATACAGTAGGGTGAATTGAATCAATATTACCTATACCCCATAGAGCCAAGCCCGGGTGCACCAGTCAATGCATTCCCAGGTTGGTTCTAAATGAAGCCCCAACGCGTTTCCCCTATCACTAGGTTCATCAGGGGGCATATGTGGTCAGAGATACAACCATCACAGAAAGAAATATATGGTCAGAAATGCAACCATCACACAAGATAGGTTAAAGATACTTAAGATAAAGTGAGGCAACAGGACCAGAGACGCAGATGATGTTTAGGCATAGGACCAAGGGACCCATTTGATATGTCCCACTCAATGTCCCGTGCAGTCAGGAGGAAAGAGAGCCCACATGATACGGGCCAATACGTCACTTAGGGATATTTAACCTGCGTCCTGGTGTCGTCCTGTTCCTCCTCCTCGGAGGAGTCAATTTTATCCATTTCCCCAAGACGGAGATGCCATTGAACAAGCTGCCTCAGCACTGGTGGCACAAATGGACCATTGGTTTTCTGCCACGCTGTTCGTCATTTTTTTATGATGCCAACAGTCCGATGACACGAATGCACCTCTTGCAACATTTTGCAGGAGCAAACCCGGCCAGAAGAGGCCAGACCTGCATCACAGGATGACAACATGGGACCGGGCAGACGTCAGTATTATACTATGGGCACAGAGCATGAACACTATACATTGGGTACAGAACATTAGGCACCATATACAGGGACACAGAGCATGAACACTATATACAGGTGGTACAGAGCAAGATGCAGTATAAATATGGGACAAAAGTATGTGGCCTTATCTACTTGGGGCACAAAGCATGTGGCACTATTTACAGGGCACACAGAGTGTGTGGCACTATCTATAGGGGCAGCACCACATCTGCCATGAGGCGAGATGAGCATCTCACCTCAGATGGCAGGCCTGTCTCTATGGGGGTTGCAGTTTGTGGTAGAGCACCGGAGCCTATGACGCAGTAGAACAGCGCAAGAGGTTACAATGACATCATTGCAACCTCCTGCCCCGGATTTCAGAAGGCACAATGAAGTGACCAGGAATGCCTGCGTCCTGACGGGAGTCATGTGAGTATTTAGATTTTTTTTTCTTAATATATGAGGCACTACCAACATGGGGCATTACAGGCTGTAGCACTACAGGGGAGGCATTCAAGTTTCCTGGCGCACTACAGGGGCATTAGAGGCTAGAGGACTATAGGGAGCATTAGAGGCTGGAGCACTACAACATACCTCCCAACTTTTTGGACGTTTAAAGAGGGACACTTAGGGTTCATTGTGTGAAAGATCCATTTGTCCTGCATATTTATGCACTTCAATCGTTTTCTCTTGCGGAATAGCGCAAAAATAATCTGAATATAGAAATTTGTAAAGTCCCAACTGCATTAAATAATGAAATAATATAAAAGACGGGCTCTAAACTACAGAGAGGCACTAGAGAAACACTTTCTGGGTCAATATTGTGGCTGTAATAATGCAAATCTATACCTCAGATCAAAAAGAGGGACATTTAATGAGCAAAGAGGGACAGAGGGACTTGGGTCAAAAAAAGGGACACCTGCTATAGTGGGTCATTATTGGCTGGAGTACGACAGGGGAGCATTCTTGGGGTACTTAGTGGTACTCTAGGGTGAACTATTACTATATAAAGTAGTCTAGGAGCATTATTACTGTCAGGGGCTATGAAACTTTTATTTTTGCAGGTATATTGTTGGGGAGCACAGAGAGCACAATACTGGGGGTAGGAGCAATATGACACTGTTGGGGAGATGAGACACAGCTGAAGGAAGTCATCAAGGCAGACTGGTCCGAATGGAGAAGATAAAGAAAGAGAACATGTGCAATAGGCCAGGATACGGGTGGTTAAAGTTCTGTATTTGTCGTGACGCCAATTGCAGCGTGCACAGGGTACTATCCCAGGGCCCTTCCAAGGTGTTATAACGCACGTCCCAGATTAGGAATGCCAGAGTAGTGTAATGGCCTATAATGTCTCTATAGGGTGGTGATAATTGTGTCAACGGTGTCTCTTACCTGGGTACAGCTGGACTCATGGTTCACTTGCAATAAATTTGAGTGTAGTGATAGTAGGAATAATAGAGGAATTTGGCAGCAGAAATTATGTCCAGGCCTTTAGATGAAGTTCAAACGTTTCTTTACTGAAGATAACTTGTATCCAAGCAGTATACAGCTTTAGTCTCTGGTCCCAGCAGGTTTTAGCAATCATTGGCAGGAATAAATGCTTCTGCTTTAAATGTGGGAAGCTGGCAGGATACATTGTCTGCTTGGTAGCTCTGTAATTGTGACGGGAATTAATCTTCTGCACTTTCCCATAACTTCTGCTTTGTGGGGACAGACTAGCTGAGGAGGAATGGCTTCTCCTAGGTCTCTGGACTTAACTCACAGATGTTTTCTCAGGGGATGCTTTCTTCCTGGAACTCTGGAGGTTGTAGTTTCTGCTTTCTGCATCCAGCTAAGACTGAAGGTTCTCAGACTGGGTATATGATCAAGTCTCAGCCGAGACAAGATCATTGCGGTCTTCCCTATGCAGGGGGATCTCCTGAACTCTATCACACAGCCTTCCCCTAGCAGGGGGGAGGCTACACTGACTCTAACTTCCTTCTCCACCCATGCTGCAGGATGTGGGAACAATCCACACCTCCACAGAGGGGGAGCTAAGCTGGAATAATCCATTCCAGCCTAGATTCACTAAACTGGGACTAGTACCTGCCAATGTGTTGCTGCCACCTGCTGGTGAACCTGAAAAATTACAGGAACAATTGTGTTTAACATGGTTTTACATGCACATTTGTGAAGACATAATATAAATTACATCAGATGACAGTGTAAAAGCTCTTAGAAGATAGTAGCGGGGTAGAGGCGTGTAGTAACACAACTCTGGGGTGCTACACATGTACATCAGAGGAGGCATCACTGGATGTAATAGGTATGTGGTACTGTATTTGTCTGCATGTTTTGTAGTGATGTATGTAAAGTCCATCCAAATCTGCAAATCTTTCTGTAACATATTTTACCTCAAGCAGCAGAAAGATTAGGTGCAGCAGCCATGTATAGGAGCACTGTGTGTGTGCAGGGCAGGGATCAACCTTCAGCTCTTCAGCTGCTGTGAAACCACAACTCCCAGCATACCCACTTTCTTGGCTGTTCTAGTAACTTTCATGAAGGTGAAAGGAGGATTCTGGGAGCTGTAGTTTGGGAACAACTGGAGTGTCAAAGGTTTCTGATCCCTGGTGTAGGGTGTGCTTTATTTTTTTCAAGGAATAGTTTGTAGCACTGTTTATAGAAGGCGCTGTGTCTGGTGCTGTATTTGCATGAGGCACACAATCTATGGCAACATTTTCAATGGGTGCAGCATGTGGCACTATTTTAATACAGCACTGTGTGTGTGGTGATATATTTTCTGGGGACATAGTGAGTGACATAATTATTTTCATTATTTACAATATGTTGCTAATATATGTAGGGCATAGTGGGTGGCACTAACGCTGGGTTCAGACCTGAGCGTTCGCGATGGAGCGCTCTGTATGCGCGATTGTACAGGCGTTTGCAATCGCGCATACAGAGACAAGCGAACGTCCATTGTTGCGCGTTCCCGCTGAAGTCTATGTACGGGAACGCGCGACAAGACGCCCCAAAGAAGCTCATGTACTTCTTGGGGCGTCGGGCGTTTTACAGTGCGATCGTACGCGCTGTAAAACGCCCAGGTGAGAACCATTCCCATAGGGAATAATTGGTTCTTGCCTGTTGAGCGTTTTACAGCGCGTAGGAACGCGCTGTAAAACGCTCAGGTTAGTATGTAAGGTGCGAATGTCTTCAAAAAGTGAGGAGCTGAAGACATCATTTTGCATAGCAGAGACAAGCCTGGCTGGCAGAAGTCATCATGGTGGTCTGAACTAGATGGAAAGAAATAGAAAGAGAATAACTTGTGGAGAAGACATTACCAGTCTGTAGTCACTTGTATGATCTGTAGTGAGTGTGATGATGGGCAATATCATTCTCTTTTGTGAAATAGTAGCTCTCAGCTTACCATTACACCTGTTAAGGCCATACTGGGAGTTGTAGTTTCATGCCATACAATATATGTATGTATATAACAGAAGTTATCTTGATTATGCAAATGGTATCTGTAGTGATCTATTCTTTGATCTATTCTTGAGCCAGTGCTTTTTATACATACAGTGCTTGGTTCCGGTGCTATATTTATGTACTGGGATTGGTTCTGGTTCTGTAAATATGTAGTGAACATGGCAGGATTACCAGGAAAGATAAAACATCTAATATAAAGCTGGAGGCAGATAACACAGGATACTCCACAGGCAAAAGATGATGGGGAAAGCTCACCAGGGCCATACAGATATCATAGGGCCCCATAGCAAAACTCAGTATGGGCCCTCTTCCCCCCAAAATACTTTAGAAATATGGTACTCACTCAGTCTGAATATTTCTCAATGCATTTACACCAGGCAACTGGTATAAATACATTGATATGCAGCTCCCTGCTTCCCTTCACAAAGTATATTATAAAACTGTCTGCCTGCAGCCACCACTTGGGGGAGCTCAGTGCATAGGAATTTGCCATTGAACTCAATGGAAGTTGTACAAATCTGTACAAGCTGAGCTCTCTCTATTGGTGGCTGTGTGCACATGCTAGGTCTTTGTGTTAGAGAGAGACATCTGGCTAATTTTCTGAGGTCCAGACTGAGGCAGAGAATATCAATCTGCAGATTTTAAGATCTTATTTGACACTGATTTGGCCATCTCTAGTAACTGCCTATGATTGGCAACCATCACCGGCTGTGGCGGTGAGCTGCCTCAGCTAATTGGTGAACGGGCATTTCCTGACATTTTTGGCATTCTGAGGCCAGAACCGGAATTAGACCACTGCTGGAATTGCAACGGCAGAGAATTTGTGTTTTTTTTTAACCCTTTGCAGCCCATTGTTTAAATAAAGAGAAAAGCCTTTAATGGAATGTTTATTAAATCCCTTTTTGGAAGTCATGTACTTACCTGATCATAATCTGGTAGTGTCTATCTTTTCTGCCTTGAAGCCACAGCTCTGGTCCATGCGACGGTGCTGGGAGAGACCTGGAGTGGCGCATGTGCCAGTTGCATGGCCGTTCCTAGAAGGTTGCTATGCAGACTATCAGAGCCAAGAGACTCCAAGCAGGGGTGTAGCTAAAAGCTCATGGGCCCTGGTGCAAGAGTTCACCTTGGGCACCCCTTCCCTCAGTGTATTGTGGCCAGGGGCAAAAATTGAAACAGCAAAATGCCAAAATCTTGACTTAAACTGTACCCTTCATCCATAGGTGTAACTTGACCAGCATGCACTTTCTATAATACTGGTGTCTTCTTATGAGGCACAAGGGTCTTTGTGCCCCATCAGGCTCCTGGGCCCGGTAGCAACTGCTACCTCTGCACCCCCTATAGCTACGCCCCTTCCAAGCCAATAAAGCCTCTGCCTTGATATCCAGTTAGAGGGCTAGGTGGGAGATTTAAATCAGACACTGACTCTTGGTCAGTCAGTGCCTGGGATTTTGTAAGTGTCATGGCTCTTTTTTTAATTTACTTTTCCCGCTACTGGTCTGATGCTTCATTCTTGATTGAAATCCTTTGTGTACTGACTTTGGCTTGAATCCTGATTAATCAGTCGTTTATAACTTGACTTCTACTAAGGCCCCATGCACACGGCCGTTGTTCACGGCCGTGTGCGGGCCGTGGAACCGCGGCCTGGATCCCTCCTGAGAGCAGGAGCGCACGGCGTCACTGGTTGCTATGACGCCGTGCGCTCCCTGCTGCCGGCACAGTACAGTAATACACTGGTATGATCTATACCAGTGTATTACTGTACTGTGCCGGCAGCAGGGAGCGCACGGCGTCATAGCAACCAGTGACGCCGTGCGTTCCTGCTCTCAGGAGGGATCCAGGCCGCGGTTCCACGGCCCGCACACGGCCGTGAACAACGGCCGTGTGCATGGGGCCTAACTCTCCCCCTTTTGATCCTAGTTTTCCTGTTTGGTCATCTGGTAAGATCTCCTACATGGGTCTAACTGTAGCCATAGCACTTACTATGGGGTCCACAGGTTGAGGAAGGGGGGTGGGAGGCAATTAGGTGCAAGAACATTTTACATTTTGTGTAGAATAACAATATGGTGGCTTTTTGAACTGCAACAGAAGAGTAGTAGGAACTCACATCTTGGATGATAAATGTGGGACAAACTTTATTGCAACTTATTATACAGGGTTATTGCAATGGTGCACACTCATAGCATTTCTTAGTAATCAGTGGTGGTCCAACATCTGAGAACCCACGATTCTGAGAATGAAGGGGCTACAGCACTGATGTAGTCCTGCATCCTAGTCACCTGGCTGTGCAGGGATCTTCTGCTGGCCCAATTGACTTGCTAGGTAGGATATGCCATCACTTTATTATTGGTGGGGATCTGGTTTCACGGGAACCCCACTGATCCTGAGATTAAAGGTTTGTCCCCTTTACAGTTTTTACCTGTACAGTGGTGCCTTGGGCCACCCGCTGTGCAGAAACCAGCAGCACAAACCCATTCAAGTCAATGGGGCCAACTGCAGTTCCCTGCAAAGCCCAATGGCCAGGATGCAATAAAACGTAGAAGGGGATCTAGGGCTAAATCAGCGCTGTGACCGTTTCATTCTTAGGAGTGTTGGGGTCTCAGAGGTCAGACCCCACACTGGTAATAAAGTGACGGCATATCCTAACGATATTGCATCATATTACAAGATGGAAATTACCTGTTAAAGTGAAAAGATGACCACAAGGAGTGGCCAGTATCACCCAGAAGCTTGCAGTAAGATTATATCTGATCTGAAGCTGTGTGGTTTCTCTAATTTTACACTTTATAGGTTTTTGAAATTATACCAAGGTGAAGTCTTGATGAAGTGCAGCCATTTGTCAAGTTGGATAGTGATAATGATTTTGGTGATTAGAAATGTTCCAGCTAATATCAGGGGACAATCATTTTTTTAATTTTTTTTGCAGGACTATCCTTTGAATCGGGCACTAAATGACAAGATCCATGTCTGAAAGTGGAGATTTTTACTAACGTTAAAAATTCAGGTAGTTTACATGCTCAAAGGAATTATATTTCATTGATATAAAACTTTCTACAAGGAATGTATAATGTGCCTTTTATTTTACACAGTTTTCACTGTTTGTTGGAGAATGTGAAAATATGTATGAGCCAAGCTGTGTGAACACATTCTTATATAGGACAAAGAGGACCTCTGGTGGACAGTAGACATATTGCAGTAAATCTTTGTGAAACATCCTATCTATCTATCTATCTATCTGTCTACAGTGATTCCTAAATGTTTGTGAATAATTTTCTATATTTCTATTGCCAGGGGCAACGCATTGATGTCGGCTTGTATGTGCTTTTCTCCCTTTCTCCTGGTTCCTCCCCTGTCTGGTGCTTGAGGGGTTAACTTCCTGGCTGGGTGTGGCCACTAGGGTTTTATCTCCTGTGGCTCCCTGGCTGGGGTCAGTTGTACTTCAGCTGTCGTTGGTGCTGGAGCTCTGCTCCATTCCAGGGTGTTTCATCTGCCCAGTCTGTGAGGGCCACCTAGTGGGACATCGATGTCTCCAGCGATGTCTTCCTTATGACTCCTCCATTTCCCCTACCTTACCTGTTATGTTTGCTGTGGGTATATGTTCTGGGGTTGTTGTACGTCTAGTTGTTGTTCTGTGTCTGGTCAGTGTTTGGTGTATTCTGTCTGGCATGAATGCTAGATGTTCCCCTGTTTGTCTGTTGTGTCCTCCAGAAGGGGGTCTCATGGTTCCCCGAAGAGGGATCCAAAAGTCTAGTTTGTGAGCTGTTGCTGGAGTGCAGGTTACTTGGTGTGTCACTGAGTCCACTATGTTGTTCGGATTGCAGTACGTTTGCAGTACGAGTTCCTTGGTGTGTCTTCTGTTGTGCCTTCCAGCAGCTGCGGCAGGTAAGTTACCTTGCATTCTGGGTTTGTTGGTTCAGTGTTTTTTCCCACCACTGGATACTTACCTGCCGTTCCACTTGGCTTTTCTCTGCAACTAGGCCAGTTGAGACTCCTGTTCGTCCGTGTCTTGGAAGAACAAGTTGTCTCTCCCCTGCTCCTATGTGAGGGATTATCAGGGCGACTCAGGGTCCTAGGTATGAGCTGTCCTACCATCCAGGTCCGCTCATAAGGTGAGGCGTTAGGGCGATAATTAGGGACGCTTTAGGAGGTTACCAGCTCCCTTATCCCGGCATCCTGGCCTAGCTGCTTCCCCGCATACCCATCATTTTACGGTGGTAAGTTTCCCTCACTCCCCTCTGTGACAGCAAGATGGCGGTGGCTGGCCCATCGCAAGCAAATGGATCAGGCAAGTATGATTTTTTTTTTTTTTTTACTTGATCGCGGCATCTGAGGGGTACAATGACACGGAGTTGCGCAATCGCCGTTCCCTGTCATTGCACCCACTATTTACAAAGAAATGCGCTTTGTGATAAAGAAATTCATTATGAAGTGCATTTTTTGATAAAATTCGGCAAAGCAGTCAAATCAAATTTTAGAATAATTCTCTCATCTCTAAAGATAACCAAATCAAACAAATGAGTCAAAAATATTAGACCTGGTCATTTATTTATTTATGCAGGAAAATGATCCAATTTCACGTGTCTGTGAGTGGCAAAAGTATGTGAACCTTTGCTTTCAGTATCTGGTGTGACCCCCGTGTGCAGCAATAACTGCAACTAAACGTTTCAGGTAATCAATTAGTTCAACGCATCGGATCTGAGGAATTTTTGCTCATTCCTCTGTAAAGAACAGCTTCAACTCTCTTATGTTGGAGGTTTCATCCCATGAACTGCTTGCTTCAGGTTGTTCCACAATATTTCTATTGGAATAAGGTCAGGACTATAACGTCCAAAGCTTTAACTTTATTCTTTTTTTAACCATTCTTAGAACGACTTGTGTGATTAGTGTCATTGTTTTGCTGCATGACCCAAATGTTTTCTTTTCTCCAAACATAATACTTCCCATTTCAACCAAAAAAGTTTTGTTTTAGTCTTATCTGTCCACAAAACATTGTTCCAATAGCCTTCTGGCTTGTCCAGGTATTCTTTAGCAAACTGCAGATGAGCAGCAATGCTCTTCTTGTAGAGCAGATGCTTTCTCTTTGCAATCCTGCCATGTACACCATTGTTGTTCTCCTGATGGTGGGCTCATGAACATTAAGATTAACTAATGTGAGAAAGGCCTTTAGTTGCTTAGAGGTTGCCTTGGGTTCCTTTGTGACCTCGCTGACTATTACAAGCCTTGCTCTTGGCGTTATCTTTGTTAGTTGACCACTCCTGGGGAGGGTAATAATGGTCTTCAATTTCCTCCATTTTTACACAATCTGTTTGACTGTAAAATGGCGGAGTCCAAACTCTGTAGAGATGGTTTAGTAACCTTTTCCATCCTGATGAGCATTAACAATTCTTCTTCTGAGGTCCTCATAAATCTTCCTTGTTTGTGTCATGATACACTTCCACAATCGTGTTGTGAAGATCAGACTTTGATCGATCTCTGTTCTTTAAATAAAACAGGTCACCCACTCACACCTGATCCCATTGACTGAAAACACCTGACTCTGATTTGATCTTTAAATTATCTGCTAATCCCACGCATGCGCCGATGAACGCAATATCGGCGCATGCGCATTGAATGAGCACTGTCGGTCCGGGGCATCGCAGTTTAGCGTGCGCATGCGTGGGATTACGGACGGGAGGAGGGAGGTTAGAACAGAGACTAAGGGCAGGCAGACGCGGCGGAGGAGAAGTGCCTTCGTATGAAAATGACCCAGGGGCCTGGGCACCGGCCGTTGTAACGCCACCCCTGGGCACCTTCACAGACTCATTTGCATGCGGATTAAAAGTGTTTTTCTGCACAACGATGCTAGCAAGGAACAAACGGTAAGCACCATTTTAATAGGGGGGATGCCATGGACATAACACTGTTATTAGGTTAATAGGGTGAATCTGCGTGAAAGACTCACTTTAAAGGGAATCTGTCACCGGGATTTTGTGTATAGAGCTGAGGACATGGGTTGCTAGATGGCCGCTAGCACATCCGCAATACCCAGTCCCCATAGCTCTGTGTGCTTTTATTGTGTAAAAAAAACAATTTGATACATATGCAAATTAACATAAAAGAGTCATATCTTACTTGTGTGACTAGAGAAGAGTCATATTTTCAAGCTCTGACTCATCTCAGGTTATATTGCATATGTTTCAAATCGGTTTTTTTGACACAATAAAAGCACACAGAGCTATGGGGGACTGGGTATTGCGGATGTGCTAGGGGTGATCTTGCAACCCATGTCCTCAGCTCTATACACAAAATCCCGGTGACAGGTTCCCTTTAAGGACATCCCTATTAGATTTATTACCTGGGTGACGTGTTTACTAACATAAAAAATTCAGGTAGTTTACATAATCAAAGGAATTGTATTGCATTTATATAAAGCTTTCTATAAGGAATATATAAAGTACCTCAATTTGTTTGCACTAACTTTATGGGGGACTATCGTGTTTGAACTCATTGTTATAGCAAGGATGTCATCTGGTGGACAATAGATATATTGCAGTACAAAAAATCTGTAAAACATCTAATCTATCTATTTAATCTATCTTGTATTTATTAATATGGTACGTGAAAATAATCAGGTTAATTGTCTGCTTGAGGAAGGTCCAAACCTTACAAGTGCAGATATGGGATGGGAAAATACAGTGGGATGCGAAAGTTTGGGCAACCTTGTTAATCGTCATGATTTTCCTGTATAAATTGTTGGTCGTTACAATAAAAAAATGTCAGTTAAATATATCCTATAGGAGACACACACAGTGATATTTGAGAAGTGAAATGAAGTTTATTGGATTTACAGAAGTGTGCTATAATTGTTTAAACAAAATTAGGCAGGTGCATACATTTGGGCACCACAAAAAAGAAATGAAATCAATATTTAGTAGATCCTTCTTTTGCAGAAATGACAGCCTCTAAACGCTTCCTGTAGGTTCCAATGAGAGTCTGGATTCTGGTTGAAGGTATTTTGGACCATTCCTCTTTACAAAACATCTTTAGTTCATTCAGGTTTGATGGCTTCCGAGCATGGACAGCTCTCTTTAAGGCTATTTTCACATTGGCGTTCAGAGCGGATCCGTCTGAGACGGATCCGCTTATATAATGCAGACGATGGATCCATTCAGAACGGATCCGTCTGCATTATATTGTAAAAAAAATTCTAAGTGTGAAAGTAGCCGCAGACGGATCCGTCCAGACTTTACATTGAAAGTCATTGGTGGACGGATCCGTTTGAAAATTGAGCCATATAAATGTCAAATTCAAACGGATCCGCCCCCATTGACTTCCATTGTAAGTCTGGACGGATCCGTTTGCCTCCGCACGGCCAGGCGGACATCCGAACGCTGCAAGCAGCGTTCGGGTGTCCGCCTGCTGAGCGGAGCGGAGGACAAACGGTGCCAGACTGATGCATTCTGAGCGGGGACGCTTGTGAGAGCCTTTAAACGGAACTCACAAGCGGAGCCCCGAACGCAAATGTGAAAGTAGCCTTAGTCACACCACAGATTTTCAATTATATTCAGGTCTGGGGACTGAGATGGCCATTCCAGAACGTTGTACTTGTTCCTCTGCATAAATGCCTTAGTGGATTTTGAGCAGTGTTTAGGGTCGTTGTCTTGTTGAAAGATCCAGCCCAGGCGCAGCTTCAGCTTTGTCACTGATTCCTGGACATTGGTCTCCAGAATCTGCTGATACTGAGTGGAATCCATGCGTCCCTCAACGTTGACAAGATTCCCAGTCCCTGCACTGGCCACACAGCCCCACAGCATGATGGAACCACCACCATATTTTACTGTAGGTAGCAGGTGTTTTTCTTGGAATGCTGTGTTCTTTTTCCTCCATGCATAACGCCCCTTGTTATTGCCAAATAACTCAATTTTAGTGTCATCAGTCCACAGCACCTTATTCCAGAATGAAGCTGGCTTGTCCAAATGTGCTTTAGCCCACCTCAAGCGGGTGGAGAAAAGGCTTCCTCTGCATCACTCTCGCATACAGCATCTCCTTGTGTAAAGTGCGCCGAATGGTTGAACGATGCACAGTGACTCCAACAAGATGATGTTGTAGGTCTTTGGTGCTGGTCTGTGGGTTGACTCTGACTGTTCTCACCATTCGTCGCTTCTGTCTATCTGAGATTTTTCTTGGTCTGCCACTTAACTTGAACTGAGCCTGTGGTCTTCCATTTCCACAATATGTTCCTAACTGTGGAAACAGACGGCTGACATCTGAGACGGCTTTCTGTATCCTTCCCCTAAACCATGATGGTGAACAATCTTTGTCTTCAGGTCATATGAGAGTTGTTTTGAGGCCCCCATGTTGCTACTCTTCAGAGAAGATTAAAAGAGGAGGGAAACTTACAATTGACCCCCTTAAATACTCTTTCTCATAATTGGATTCACCTGTGTATGTAGGTCAGGGGTCACTGAGCTTACCAAGCCAATTTGGAGTTCCAATAATTAGTTCTAAAGGTTTTGGAATCAATAAAATGACAACAGTGCCCAAATGTATGCACCTGCCTAATTTTGTTTAAACAATTATAGCACACTTTCTATAAGGCCTCATGCACACGACCGTTGTGTGCACCCGTGGCCGTTGTTCCGTTTTCCGTGATTTTCTGCGGACCCATTGACTTTCAATGGGTCCGTTGAAAATTCGAAAAATGCACCGTTTGTCATCCGCCTCAGTGATCCATGTATCCTGTCCGTCAAAAAAATATGACCTTTCCTATTTTTTTGACGGACAACGGTTCACGGACCCGTTCAAGTCAATGGGTCCGTGAAAAAACACAGATGCACACAAGATTGGCATCCGTGTCCGTAGGTTACTTTCATGAAAACGGATCCGAAGATCTGTCTGCATAAAAGCTTTTCACTTCGTGAAAACTCAGATCCGACAGTATATTCTAACACAGAGGCGTTCCCATAGGGATGGGGACACTTCAAGTTATAATATACTATGAACTGTGTACATGACTGCCCCCTGCTGCCTGGCAGCACCCGATCTCTTACAGGGGGCTGTGATCCGCACAATTAACCCCTCAGGTGCCGCACATGAAGGGGTTAATTGTGCGTATCATAGCCCCCCTGTAAGAGATCAGGGGCTGCCAGGCAGCAGGGGGCAGACCCCCCTCCCCCCCCCAGTTTTAATTTCATTGGTGGCCAGTGCGGCCCCCCCTCCCTCCCTCTATTGTATTAATTTAATTGGTGGCCAGTGTGCGGCCCCTCCTCCCTCCCTTTATTGTATTATCATTGGTGGCCAGTGTGCGGCCCCCCCCGAGTCCCCCTCCCTCCCTCTATTGTATTATCATTGGTGGCCAGTGTGCGGCCCCCCCGAGTCCCCCCTCCCTCCCTCTATTGTATTATCATTGGTGGCCAGTGTGCAGCTCCCCCCTCTCCCCCCCCCCCCCCGATCATTGGTGGCAGCGGAGAGTTCCGATCGGAGTCCCAGTTTAATCGCTGGGGCTCCGATTGGTAACCATGGCAACCAGGACGCTACTGCAGTCCTGGTTGCCATGGTTACTTAGCAATATTAGAAGCATCATACTTACCTGCTGCGCTGTCTGTGACCGGTTGGGCGCTCCTCCTACTGGTAAGTGACAGATCATTAAGCAACGCGCCTGTCACTTACCAGTAGGAGGAGCTCCCGGCCGGTCACAGACAGCGCAGCAGGTAAGTATGATGCTTCTAATATTGCTAAGTAACCATGGCAACCAGGACTGCAGTAGCGTCCTGGTTGCCATGGTTACCAATCGGAGCCCCAGCGATTAAACTGGGACTCCGATCGGAACTCTCCGCTGCCACCAATGATCGGGGGGGGGAGAGGGGGGGCTGCACACTGGCCACCAATGATATTCAAACTGGGGAGGGAGGGGGGTCTGCCCCTGATCTCTTACAGGGGGCTATGATATGCACAATTAACCCCTTCAGGTGCGGCACCTGAGGGGTTAATTGTGCAGATCACAGCCCCCTGTAAGAGATCGGGTGCTGCCAGGCAGCAGGGGGCAGTCATGTACACAGTTCGCAGTATATTCTAACTTGAAGCATCCCTATCACCATGGGAACGCCTCTGTGTTAGAATATACTGTCGGATATGAGTTTTCACGATGTAACTCAAATCCGATTGTATATTCTAACATAGAGGCGTTCCCTTGGTGATGGGGACGCTTCAAGTTAAAATATACCATCGGATTGGAGAAAACTCCGTTCCGATGGTATAATAGGGACTCCTGACTATACATTGAAAGTCAATGGGGGACGGATCCGTTTGCAATTGCACCATATTGTGTCAACGTCAAACTGATCCGTCCCCATTGACTTGCATTGTAAGTCAGGACGGATCCGTTTGGCTCCGCACGGCCAGGCAGACACCAAAACGACTTTTTCCTTCATGTCCGTGGATCCTCCAAAAATCAAGGAAGACCCACAGAAGGAAAAACGGACACGGATCACGGAACTCCGGGACCCGTTTTTGCGGACCGCAAAAAAAAAAAGGCTGTGTGCATGAGGCCTAAATCCAATAAACTTTATTTCACTTCTCAAATATCACTGTGTATGTCTCCTATATGATATATTTAACTGACATTTTTTATATCGGAACAACCAACGATTTATACAGGAAAATCATGGCGATTAACAAGGTTGCCCAAACTTTAGCATCCCACTGTATGTTGTGTTTTCACTTGCTGAAGATTGGGGGAGATTTATCAAAACTGGTGTAAAGGACAAATGGTTTAGTTGCCAATAGAAACCGATCAGATTCCACCTTTCATTTTCCAGAGGAGCTCTGAAAAATGAAAAGTAGAATTTGGTTGCTATGGGCAACTAAACCATTTTTCCTTTACACCAGTTTTAATAAATCTTCACGAGACAGGCACCATAGTTTCCTGATATTTGGTGGTGCTGCTCTCTCTCATATATATATATATATATATATAGTAAAACATGCAATGCAACATGCTACAAAAATGCATAATAATTGCTAGTGCTATACTTATAGATTAGAGATGCTTGGCAAATACATTTCGTACAAAATTATTTGAGCCCGTCTGCCGCACGTCAAGGCGATCTCTGTAAGACGGGTCCTACTAAATACTACCTTTTATGTGCCATGACGGCTTCCATACAATTCAGGTAGTGTAGGCCCCACATTCTCCTGGTGCTAAATGGCCACCAAAGAAGGCAATGAGAGTCCACACTATACCTCTGCTGGTGCCAAATGGCTTCCAGTGAAGTGAGGGGAGAGCAGGCCAAGCTATATACTCACACTAATTTAAATCAGCTATGGGGCAGACGAGCTGGTCAGGAGTGCACGACTGGAGAGGTGTGGAGTGGGCCCGGCATGCATGTTGGTACCTGCATTCCTTGGATATAATGGAGGCCATTTTGGCACCATAGATGACAGAAATTAAAGCAGGCCCCTGCGCATTGGGATGTGCTGACTGACCCCCTTTTTCTTTGCAATAATATATATATATATAGTTGAAGAAATCCAGCTCCACTTCGGTAAAGGAAAAATTTATTTTGCTTGCGGTAAAATCACATCCAGTTAGTTACAAAGTCGTTGTCTACATGTTTCGGGCTACTGAAGACAATTTGCGCCCTTACTCATGACACATTAAAAAGTGGCAGTATTTATAGAGGGACTGCACCTGTTTTCACTGATTGTGGTCACATGACTGCAGGCAGCCTCTAAAACATGCCACACCTATGAACAAGACTTCTCATGAGAAGAAGAAAAAAAAACCCTCTGTATTCACTCTGGTGAAGTCTTCTCTTGATTGTTGACTTTGGCACACATACACCTACCTCCTGGAGAGTGTTCTTGATCTGGCCAACTGTTGTGAAGGGTGTTTTCTTCACCAGGGAAAGAATTATTCGGTCATCCACCACAGTTGTTTTCCGGGTCTTTTGGTGTTGCTGAGCTCACTGGTGCGTTCCTTCTTTTTAAGAATGTTCCAAACAGTTGTTTTGGCCACGCCTAATGTTTTTGCTATCTCTCTGATGGGTTTGTTTTGTTTTTTCAGCCTAATGATGGCTTGCTTCACTGATAGTGACAGCTCTTTGGATCTCATCTTGAGAGTTGACAGCAACAGATTCCAAATGCAAATAGCAGACTTGAAAATTAACTCTGGACCTTTTATCTGCTCATTGTAATTGTGATAATGAGGGAATAACACACACCTGGCCATGGAGCAGCTGAGAAGCCAATTAACCCATTACTTTTGGTCCCTTAACAAGTGGGAGGCACATATGCAAACTGTGGTAATTCCTACACCGTTCACCTGATTTGGATTTAAATACCCTCAAATTAAAGCTGACAGTCTGCAGTTAAAGCACATCTAGTTCGGTTCATGTCAAATCCATTGTGGTGGTGCATAGAGCCAAAAATGTTAGAAATGTCCCAATATTTATGGACCTGACTGTATGAGTCATAAAATACATAACAAAGGATTGGACATACATATGATCGCTTGGAACCATCATTACCATACAATATGTTGAGAGACAGAGACAATAAAAGAACAAGTCCATCGCCCACGTCTAAAGGGCAACTTCAGCGCAGCTGAACAGAGAGACAAATATACAGGAATTAGTTTGGTCACGTCTGAAAATCGGTGATTCTCTAACCACCCACAATGTGAGCCAAGACAGAGTGAATCTTATCCTTGTAAGTAAGTAGCGCTAGTGAAGGTGGAATTTTTTTATGCCAATCGAGCCATGGATTCCACTTCAGAAGATACTTATCATGCGACAAAGATTCCCAGCTGGACTGTTCCTCTAGCTGACATATCTCATGTACTTTACTAACCCAGTCCCCAATTTGCAGCGTTTTACTGGATAACCAGAACATCGGAACTAATAGCTTTGCTGCAGAGACAAGGGAGGCTAACAGGGAATGCTTTGACAACGCAAAGCTGGCACTAGGTAGAATAAGTAAAACAACGAACGGGGTAAGTGGCGAGGAAATAGTGCAAATCTCCTGTATATACTTGGAAATCATTTCCCAAAAGGGGGATATCAGTGGGCACGACCACCATATATGAAGCAATGTACCTATAGCAGTACCGCATCTCCAGCATTGAGCCGAGCGCGAGGAATCCATGGCTCAGAGTTTGTCAGGCGTGTTGTTCCACCTAGTGACTAACTTATAGGCATTTTCTTGGATCCTAATACAGAGTGAATAACCATGTGAATGACATAGAATCCGAGCCACTGTCTCATTGTCAAAAGAAGGTACCCAAGTCCTTTTCCCATTAGATAATGTAAAGGGGTCTGGAGGAATCAGCAATGTCTAGTAATTTATTATACATCAGTGAGATCGCCCCTTTGATACCCGCTTGTTGTATTGAGTGCATATTTTCAAAATCTGCGAGTAATGCAAAGGGGTCCATGATATATGTGGGAAGCTAGATTGAAGCCATTGTAGTGAAGGGACCCTGCGCTGTTCCATAAAGTCCCCCGCTGCACCTGTTCCTAATGCTGACCATATTCCTAAGTCGTCTTTGAAGTCTTTTACCAGCAGATAAGGTAAGTAACATATAGGGGTGAACAGCGACAGGCATTGAGTAGAATAAATGTGTGCTGACATTTTGGATCACGTGTCTAAAACGCCTTTGAGAAGGTCATGTTTGTCTGAGCCCCTATTACAGCTAGCTTAAGGGTCCCATAACCCGGCTAGTCCCCTCGGACCCAGCAACCTCCTGGCTATTTGACATTCTAACTTATGAACTTTTGGATTGCTAAGTTCCGAGTGCAATCTCAGTTGAACCGCTTTGTAATAATTAGCAACGTCCGGAAGCCCAAAGCCCCCCTTAAGTCTAGATTTAGCTAAAACCCTATAGGCAAGCCTAGGACTGCTGCTCCCCCATATAAAGGAAGAGAAGAGTCTATGAGTTTGGGCCAGAAAAGACTGGGGAAGGGAAATGGGAAGGGTCTGCAACGTGTATAAGAGTTTGGGTAAGACATAGGTTTTCAGTAAATTTTTCCTACCCACCCAGGATAGATATGGAATTTTAATGTCCGCGAGTTGTTGTCTAATGCTGGACAGAAGAGGTACATAATTCAGGAAGAACAACTGACTAGGTTCCTTTGTCACTTTAATGCCTAAATATCCAATATGGGAGTCATGCCACAGAAAAGGGAAATCCCTCTTAAGTCCTTCCACTAAAGAACGGGCGATATTTATACCTAAAGCTGTACATTTGGAGAGATTGATTTTAAAATTGGACAGAGACCCAAATTTGTCCAATTGCTTCAGGAGGACTGGGAACGCTTACTCTGGATTTGTCAGGAATGATAACATGTCATCCGCAAACGCGGCTACAGTATGAATTTCGGGACCTACTGCAAGTGGCTTTCATAAAAATCCAGTCCACTCTGTCAAACGCCTTTTCGTCATCAGTACTAAGGAACACAAGCTTTCGCCCGTGTTTCAAGGCGTACTGTTGTGCCTGAAGAACCCGAAACGTGCTGTCCCTGCACTCCCTGCCCCCCCACAAATCCAGACTATTCCGGCGATATAATCCCTGGTAACAAAGGAGAGAGTCTGTTGGCCAAAAGTTTCGCCCACAATTTGATATCCGCATTTAACAGCGGAATTGGCCTATAACTGGAAGGAACCTCAGCATCTTTGCCTGGCTTCGGCTACACAATAATATGTGCCTCCAGCGCCTGCTTGGCTAAGGGGGTTCTGCTTATCAATGAGTTGAAAAAAAGTGACAAGTTGTGGACCTAATACTGGGAAAAATCAGTTTGTAATAAGCCACCGTAAGACGATCTGGGCATGGGCTATTACCTGTAGGTGTAGATTTAAGAACCATCTGAACTTCATCTAAAGCTATGGGGGCCAACAAAGCCGTTTTAGAAGACTCTGAAATAACAGGTAAGTCCAACCGTTGCAGGAACTTCCCAATTTCCTCCTCCCTGATATGTAACTCAGCACTAGTCTCGACAGGCCTTAGATTATACAATGCGTGATAATAAGCACTGAATATTTTTGATATGCTTTGGGTATCCGTATAGAGGAATCCTTCCTGCGATCTCATTTGTTTAATGAAAGCCTGGTCATCACGTTTCTTAATGAGGGCTGACATGATCTTACCACCCCTGTTCCCATGAACGTAGTGTTTGTGTTTCACTCTCAAGTAAGCCTGAGCCGCTTTCACGTTTAGTAACCCTTAAAGTTCCTGCCTATGGGCTTTTAGTTCTACAAAATCCCGTATTGCTAATGACCTTTTATGGGACGCTTCTAATGTGGAAATACGGGCTAAGAGGTCTGACATTCGCCTCATCCTGTCCTTTTTAATGTGAGAATCCAATGCAATAAACTCCCCGCGGATCACCGCCTTATGTGCTTCCCACATTAAAGCCCTAGACGATGTGGAATCAACGTTCAGGGTAAAGTACTCTTGTAATTTCTGTGATATAGTGTCAACCTGTGCCCAAGAGTCAAGGAGGGTATGATTCAATCTCCACGTCCACTCTTTCCCACACAAATCCGGAAAACAGACAACAAAGGAGACTGGTGCATTATCAGATACTGTGATATTATGGACTACTGAGGATTGAACAGCAGATAAGTATCTTTTAGAGATGAAGAAATAGTCCAGCCTCTGATAGGACTTATGAAGGTTAGAGTAGAATGTGTAATCTTGTCTATCTCCATGCACTGATCTCCAGATGTCACTGAGATGGAGGTCTCTGAGACGTGTTTGGACAGACTTGAGAGCTCGAAATGAGACAGCAGATTTCTGGGTTGAAGATTCAAGCAGAGGATTCAAGGTTAGATTGAAGTCACCTCCAACCAATAGGACGCCCGCGGTGAAGGCATTAATCGTATTAAGTATGTCTTTCAACCAACTGGCCGTTCTTAGATTCGGGGGATATATATTGCAAATAGTGACCATCAAATGCCCTATTTCGCCCTTCAAAAGAAGGTACCGTCCTTAAGTGTCTTTCAACTCTGAGTGGAAGGTAAAGGGGACACCCCGTTTAAATCCAATACTAACTCCCCGTGCGGATGAGCTATCAGAATAAGCATGATGCCATAATCCGAAAGAGGAGTTACACAGGTTGGGCACCCGAGAACCATTAAAAGGAGTCTCTTGGTGGAGGACTATGTCAACTGCGATTCTTCTAAGGACCTGGAATATTCTACTGCGCTTAACGGGGTTATTGCAGCCATGGACATTAAAAGGTGGAAAAACTTAGCATTAGCAGGGCCATTGGTATGATCTAAAGAACAAATACCAAGGATATACACAACAGAACAAACAGAACCGTAGAATTAGTGAACATTTCTGATGAGTAATTTCCAATATAATCGGAGTACTGTACCAGGAGGGGAGGTAAATACGCATGCAAGCAACATGTGTATCCCAACCAGCCCAGTACCCCACCAACCCAGCCTCACGATTAATTGTAAAAAGTGATCAAGAACCACTCTTTGTAACCCACCTATTAGGTGAAAGAGAGAGCCCATGGTAAACATAGAACAAGTAAGTATAGCAAACATAGATACATGATAAACAGGATCGGCAAGATCAATATAAGCCTAGGTTCATGGTCCTAACAAACAACCACTAGTGATATTAATATACCGCCAGCGCCCGACCCTCATTCTGGCGCGTCCTTGAGCAAGGCCTTTTTACTCCTCCCGGATCTCTGAGGTCTTTGTTTCATACATTTCGATGCAGTGGGAAGCGACGGGAGGTCCTCTATATTCGGGATGGGCATCCAAGAAGAGATCTCCAATGGCGACAAGTGCAATGTATCCCATACGGGGAGAAGATCCTCAGGTGCGCGGACGGTTATGCAGCGATTTCCAGCTGTAATCAGGATCCCAAAGGGAAAGAGCCAACAGTAGGGAATCTTGGAGAGCGTAGGAGGTCAGTGAGTGGTTTCAAAATCCTCAGTTTTTGAAGGGTAGAAGCAGCTAAATCCTGATATATCTGGACATTAACCCCTTGTAGCTTCACTTCTCCTTTTTGCCCTCGCCGCTTGTAAGATCAGCTCAGTGTCTCTATAGCTCAGAATGCCACATATTATATCCCTGGGGTTGTCAAGGGATACCGGTTTGGGCCGCAAGGCCCGGTGCACTCTCTCAACTGTGATATGATCAGCTTGCCCTGGGCATAGGAGCATGTTAAAGAGAGAGTCCATAGCTTGGAACAGGTCCTCTTTATCTTCTGCCTCTGGTAAGCCCCGGATCCTGATGTTCCTACGCCTATTCCTGTTCTCCTGGTCTTCCATCTGCAGCAGTAGATTATTCATCGCCCTAGTGTGAGAGTGCAAAGTGTCCTTCACTGCTGAGTTAAAGGTAAGTAGAGCGTCTTGGGACTGTTCGAGGGTATCGACCCGATCTCCAATATGGCGGACATCAGATTTAATGGTCGCCAGGTCTGCCGCAAGCGGAGCCAGAGTTCTTTGTAGTGCCCCCTTCAAAAACTCACTGGTGAGTTCAGACTGCTCACCCCCGTGCGGCAGGCTACATGCCCCCATAGTCTCGCTGTCCCTTACCGCTTGGGAGTTTGCTGCGTCGGCTGAGGCCGCGCCATGCTGTTTCGGCGCCATCTTGGAGGCCCTCACTGCTGGCTGAGAGGCTGGTTTACCGAGGAATTTCTCCATGTCCAGCCGTGGATTCGAGTCTCCCTTATGCCCGTGGACGTCTTGCAGGCTCTCCTTCGGCTGGATCTTCATGACAGGGTGATGCTGAGAATAAGGCTGAGATAGGGCCTGGTGGCGGGAGCTCTGCCAACAAGCAGCCGCCATCGAGCTCGGTCAGGCCATGCCCCCGCTTCTAAAATTCTAAGCCTTCTAACATCCTAAAAAAATAAAATGACATTTCCAAAATGATGCAAACATAAAGTAGACATATGGGGAATTTTAAGTAATAAATATTTTATGAGGTATCACTTTCTGTTTTAAAAGCAGAGAAATTGAAATTTAGAAAGTTGCACATTTTTTAAATTTTTAGTAAATTTGGGATTTTTTCATAAATCAAGGTGAAATATATTGACTCAAATTTACTGACTATCATGAAGTACAATGTGTCACGAGAAAAATCTATGACTGGCTTTAATAAGAAAAAACGTTCCAAAGTTATTACCACATAAAGTGAGATATGTCAGATTTGCAAAATTAGGCCTGGTCAGGAAGGGGGCAGATGGTCCGGATGTGAAGTTGGTAATGAGAAGGAGAGGACTGCAGAAAAGTGTTTTGTACAGACCAAGAAGTGTTGCCTATTATTAGGCTTAGTGGCCAGCTCAGGATTTTTATAAAATATAGTGTATCGGAAAATGAAAAATAACATAGAAAAATAAGTCATCATAAAAACTTGATCTAAATAATAGGTCAGTTTCTGATGACACATTCCCTTTAAAAAATGCTCTTAAGGCTGCCTGTATACAATGCAGCCCCCCGCAGTGACATCCACATGCATCCACTGCTAATTTCTGGGTTGCACTTTGAATCAAATAGCAGGTACAGGTGCCGGCCGATAATTACAGGCATGACCCAGCAATTAGCGGTGAGCTGCATGCGGATCCCGCTGCCAGGGCAGCATCATGTACGGGTAGCCATTAGTTGAGCACTTGAGAAGTTCAGTTGCTATAATGTTAGGTGTAGTGTTTTTGCCCCCACATCACTCCCTAATGACAGGCTCTTGACAACGATCTTTCAAACAACTTTCTTATCAGAATAATACATTTGCCCACAGCATTGCATCAAACTAGACATTAGCGTGTCGGTGTGTTTTCTGCACTCAGTCACAAATTGTGAGTCACTTTCAATGTAATATGTCATTATCAGCAGCCTTCTTTTATGAGGTTCCAGGGAATTATAATCTTGAAGTAAAGTGCATATGAGAAACCTTCACCGTTGTTAAGATTTAATCTTGATTCTCGTCTGGCTCATCTTAAAATGCTATAAAATAAAGTATAGCAATTTATTAAACTGAACATTAAAAAGATGCTGGATCCATTTATTTCATGGTCGAGCGATGATGCGGGGTGATTGTTCACCACAGGCTGAGGTCTGAAGACCGCTCCAGGTACTTACAGATAATAAGACGCTACTGTTAGAAATGATCTAGTAGTAGGTCACTACATTAAGTTCATTATTTCATCATAAAAGCTGTACTTTGGCACAATACTAAGCATAAGCCCAGCCTAGTAAATCCATCGCAAACCATATCTGCATGGAGGATGTAGCTTCACCCACCTGTTGCACACCAGATGGTGTCTAAAGTCCCCCATACACATTGTCAGCTAAACCTTCTAGCTTCAGCACGACCAGTCAACAATATGCTTATGCAGAGCTTCTGAGGAGCCAGTCCAGAGGATGGGAGTGGTAGTGGCCCCAAAGAGGCGTTGTTTCATAGTGTACTCCCTGCAGATCGGTGCGGTGGAAAGGTAGTTTGAAGAATCAGGCCAGAAGTAAACTAACCAGTCTCTCTTTAATTAGTGCAACATATAACTTGTGGTACATCCAGCAGTATTAAGTACAAAGTGCCGTTTCTGGCACCAAGTGAAGAAACATGGTGGCAGGTTGGATGGCAATTGATTAGCACTAGCATGCACTTGTGAATATAGGTGTCCACTGTAATACAGAATTTATATTTGTCTGGCCTGGAGGTTGTTTAGGCAGATGATGGTGTCTGAGCTTTATTCCCTTACCTTACAGCAATGTCCGTAAAGCATATTTTGCAGATCACTATGTGGTCTTGTTGCACTGATGCTTTCTGGAAGCAGCGTTCTTGGGTTTGAGGATCTCTCTAGAGCAGTGGTCCTCAACTCCAGTCCTCAGGGCCCACCTGCCGGTTATGTTTTCAGGGTTTCCATAGTATTGGGCAGCTGATATAATTAGTGTCCATCCATCATGATTTACTACAAGTATTAATTCTGTGGGATACTCTTCAATCCTGACCGGCAAGTGGGCCCTGAGGCCTGGAGTTGGGGAACCCTGCTCTAGAGTGTTGGTCTTGCAGGGAAAACTGGATCTGGTTCCTAAATATCCATCACAGGGAAATTGGATACGGTTCCTATGAGTAAGAGCTCTGTATGTGTATCCGCACTCCGCAACCATCTAGAAATGAACTCCGCCTCCTGGCAATAAGTAGGACCAGCCCACTCCTACCATGGGGGAGAACAGGGTAGTTAGTCCTGTCCTGCCAACCATAACCTCCACTGCTGGAACACATGGCCAGTACATAACATTACAATACACAACTCTATACAACTGCAGATACCTCAGGTCTGGGGTACTGCAACTCTACCCTAACAGATGTAAGGGAATGGAATGGAGAATTGGGCAAACGTATTATTATTTTTTATCCAGTCCTGGCAAAGACAAGACACAGATAAGAACCACATGATCTCAGTGAAAAAACAGCAGAACCCTTTTTGTAGTCTCCTATTCAGCATTGGCTGCAATTTTCACAAAAGTATCATCAGGACGTACAGCCATATGGGTTGTCACATTTGCATCAGATTCTGGTAAATTTTAGTTTGTCTTTTTTGAATTTGCTTTTCAAAACAAAAATGAACTCAACCAATATCTCTATTCTTCCTGTTATCACTTATAGAGACATGACCGCCACAGCTAAAAGACAAAGGTCTAGTGATGGTCATGACTAGGGATGAGCGAATCGACTTCGGATGGAACATCCAAAGTCGATTCTCATAATACCTCGTTTGAATACTGTACGGAGCAAGCTATTACTCCTATGAGCCGAAGTTATTACTTTGCAAAGTCTCGCGAGACTTCGCATAACTTCATAAATTATTTTCTACTGTAAAAAAAATAAAAATCTCGAACTCTGGTTCGGTTCCAAGTGGTACTTTGGAACCATATCAGAGTTTGGGAAATGTTTTTTTTACAGTGGAAATTTATTTCTGAAGTTATGCGAAGTCTCACGAGACTTCGCGAAGTAATAACTTCGGCTCATAGGAGCCAATACATTCTAATACTGTACGGAGCGCTCGCTCTGTACAGTATTCAAACAAAGTATTATGCGAAGTCGATTCGCTCGTCCTTAGTCATGACAGCATGCCACTTCTTCTTGTGGGTTTCAACTCTGTGGCAGTGAATCCTGGATGTGTGGCTGTAACGTATTCTCCATGGACAGCACACTTTGTTTTGTTTGCACATTGATTTGAATGTGTTTGTGATTTTCCACTGACTGTGGTGGCACTATTTTGGTCCGTGATGCAGATGAAACATGCCTATTAAAGTCTGTGGGTCCAGGAAAAAATAAATAAAATGCCACAACAACCCTAACCACCATTTGTCCCCATATCAAGAATAAGTTTTATTGGGAACAGTAAACATGTCTTTGACAGCAAAAACTGCCACTTTTCCCGAGTGGCGATAAAAGGGGGCGTAGTTTGGGAGAGGAAGCTGGCAGGCCATCAGGGGCAGCTCATTTATCATTTTCCATGCTGGTTTTTGGAGTGGAAAATTGCTTAAATCTACACCAGCATAGACACTGGAGTAGAGTTAAGGCTGTTGCACAGCCTGCTGGACGAAGCGCCAAAATTATGTAGAGGCCTGCACCTCTACATAACTGTGGCGCTTCCTCTGGCAGCACAGTGCGTCTTAAGACTGGTGTGAAAACCGCTGGGCTTAATAATTATCCCCCATACCTTTTATTTTGCTACTTGTGACGGCGTTGAGCTGAATTCCTCCATTCCCCATAGTCTGGGTCTTGCAGAATTGTTGAATAGTCTGACAAATTCTAGTTCATACAGTTCGGAATTCATTGAATATCTTGTAGGAGCCCTTGCGTTGTCCTCAATCACAATTGTTTTTCCTTTAATGGTGTGAGAGAAGTCCTTATAAACTCCATCATGTCCCCTTTCTTGTAGAGTGTTTTTAGTAATGCTTTCTGTAGAACACTCACCCACACGTGTACTTGCTTTGGAATGTGTTTATCTCAGTATACCAAGGCCTTAGGATAAAGGTAGTAAGACAAGTTGCTTAAAGGCTGTATTACACTGGCCAATAATCACTAATCAGCATTCGCATGAACACTCGTTAGTGATCATCTAGCAGTGTAATACTGCACACCGAAGGCCTGATGAACAAGCAAATGCTCGTTCATTGGGCAATTCTGATTTGTAAGCATGCTTTAAAAAAAATCTGTGCTTGCCGGCGGCAGATCGTGCTGTCTAATAGCGATCTGCCGCCAGCAAACCACTAGACCGTATGATAGTGATCGCTTCTCCCCATGCTGTGGAGGAAATCGCTGCATGTAATAGCAGCAATCTCCTCCGCTAGCGAGCAGGCGATTGCAGAGAGGGAACGCTGCCCTCCCATCGCTAATAGGCTTAAGGATGGAGCTTCTCCACCGAGTTTGCACGGTCAGCGCCGTTTTACAGACAACACTCTTTATGCACACAACTTTTCTTTGGTGTAAGTGTATATAAACCCCACCTTGACTTCAGTAAAGTAGAATCAACCTTCTCCACACCTCCTTGTTGTGTCATGTTAGATTCTCCGAGCTGCTCAGATTCACAGTACTGTTCAATTCGAGCTGAGGTCACATAGGTTGGGCTGACTTTCATCTAAAATGATTTTAGATTTTTTTTTAAATTAGAGGGGCATCTATAGGGGCACAATTTTCCCCCTTCTTATGTGAAGGTGGGAAGAAAAATATATTTGCAACTGTGACAATCGCTTCTAGTCAGAAATGAAATGGTTTGGTTGAGATTTATCAAAACTGGTGTAAAGGAAAACTGGCTTAGTTTCCCATAGCAACCAATCAGATTCAATTTTTCAGAGATCCTTTGGAAAATGAAAAGTGGAATCTGATTAGTTGCTATGGGCAACTAAGCCAGTTCTACTTTACACCAGTTTTGATAACTCTCCCCCATTGTTTCCAAATACTTACCAAGACGAGGGATTCAGTGGTGGCAGATTTGTAACCAGATGGGCTAGATTTTACAGTGATGGCTAACCTCCGGCACTCCAGTTGTGGTGAAACTACAACTCCCAGCATGCTCCATTCATTTCTATGGCGTTCTGAGAACAGCCAAGCAAGAATACATCTTGGGAGTCGTAGTTTTACCACAGCTGGAGTGCCGGAGGTTAGCCATCACAGAGCTAGAAGCTTGGAGTCTATTCCATCACTTAGGGGGAGATTTATCAAACTGGTGTAAAGTAGAACTGGCTTAGTTACCCATAGCAACCAGACCCCACCTTTCATTTTCCAAAAGAGCTGTGAAAAAAGAAAGGTGGAATCTGATTGGTTGCTATGGGCAACTAAGCCAGTTCTACTTTACACCAGTTTGATAAATCTCTCCATTAGTCTCTTTATAGACACCGAACAGAAAAGACAGGCCTGGCCATAATCTACAGCATCTTACGGATGTGGCCATAAAATGTGAAAGTTATGCCCTTTTCTTAATAGCCCACAACATTTATTTGCTACAGGGCAAACTTTTGATATGCATTCTTACATCATTTGTAACACAACAGGTAATTTTACACAGCTTATTCTGTTCACATAGCCTTCTGAGGGCTTGTTTTTCACAGAACAAGTTGTACTTTCGAATGGCACCATTTACTGTTGCATATGATGTAGTGGGAAGCTGGGGAAAAAAATAGGGTGGAATTAGTAGAAAAAAAAAACTACTATTCTACCACAGTTTTCTGGGTTCCTTTTTTTTTTTTACGGCACTCCCTAAAATTTATACTTTTCATCTCCATATTCTAACCCGCCCCTTAACATTTTAATAGTTATGTCTATTATGCCACATGGGGGAGCATTTTCAGGGCCAGAAGCGCAACACTTCTGGTTTTTCAGATCTCAATAGCTGTCGTCTCAAATACAGCTACATGTTCGGTGGAGGCCAGGAAAGGGGTTAAAAAAAAACCCAACAGGTTTGTAGCGCACACACCTGTATAGCGGTACTATGCTCATGGTATGCCTTTTTAATGGATAATTATTTTATACTGAGAGACTGAATTCTGGTCTTTTTTTTTTTTTTTACATGGCACTATTTGTAGTTTTTGGACAGAGATGCTCTGGAGACTAATTTTCAGCCTAGCAGTGTGCATGGAATATGAACAAACCACTGACCATCTTGTAACAGAGGTACCCCAAATTGAGCCAATATAACCTGAAAATACACCCTTATGGGGTTAAAATACTTACCTGGTCAAATTGCGGTCCCCAATGCATTGAATGGCCGCACAACGGCTGTGTGCATGAGAGGCCTTAGTCCTTGTCAGCAAAACATCCCATCCAGGATCATTATTTACAGGAGGACAGTTTGTAGGATGTTCTAGAAGGATTCTGCAATGCCATTTATTTAATGAAGCCCATTAGATTAACAGAACACTTAATGGAACACATTCCCTTTTTTCCCCTAAATGGATTGGTCAATAAAAATAGGACATCTGAATGGAGTCTTGGCTCCCCTGGGAGGACCCCTGCCATCCACTAACCTCAGGGGTTATGGTCTCTTCTTGATTTATACATTTGACTTATACCAAGTATTGACCCTTGCACTGGCGAGTGAGTACTTAGAGAAAATAAAATACAAGATCATGACATTTCTACACAGAAATGAACCGCAGTGTTAAAATATATGCACAGTGGTGTGCAATGTTTGGGCACCCCTGGTCAAAATGACAGTTACTGTGAACAGTTAAACAAGTGGAAGATGAAATGATCTTCAAACGGCATTAAGTTAAAAGAAGACACATTCAGTTTGTATTTTAAGCAAAAACTAAATTTTTTATTTTATATTTTCAAAACAACAAAAAGGAAAAAAGGCCCAAAGCAAAGCTTTGGGTACTCTGCATGGTTAGTACCTAGTAGCACCTCATCCTTTGGCAAGTATCACAGCTTGTAAATGCTTTTTGTAGCCAGCCAGTCTTTCAATTCTTGTTTGAGGGATATTCATCCATTCTTCCTTGCAAAATTCTTCCATGTCTGTGAGATTCCTGGGCCGTCTTGCATGCACTGCTCTTTTGAGGTCTAGCCACAGATTTTCAATAATGTTCAGATCAGGGGACTGTGAGGGCCATGGTACAACCTTCAGCTTGTCCCTTTTGGAGGTAGTCTATTGTGAATTTTGAGGTGTGTTTAGGATCAATATCCATTTGTAGAAGCCATTCTCTTTTCAACTTCAGCTTTTTTACAGTTAGTGTTATGTTTGCTTCCAGAATTAGCTGGAATTTCATTGAATCCTTTCTTTCCTCTACCCTTGAAACGTTCCCCATGCCACTGGCTGCAACACAACCTCAAAACATGATTGATCCACCCCTATGCTTAATAGTCGGAGAGGTGTTCTTTTCATAAAATTCTGTACCTGTATCCAAAGATACCATACCTCATTGTGGCCAAAGAGTTCTAATTTCAACGTCATGGGTCCACAGGACTTTTTTCCAAAATGCATTAGGCTTTTAAATGTTCTTTTGCAAACTTCTGATGCTGAATTTTGTGGAGAAGCCGCATGAGGGGTTTTCTTCCATGAAGGTCATATTTGTGCAGGTGTTGTGAACAATAGCACAATGTAACAACTGCTAAATCTTCCTGAGGGGCTTTTGCAATCAAGTGGGGGTTCTGATTTGCCTTTAGCAATCCTACGAGCAGCGGTCTCTGAAATTTTTCGGACGTTATCTTGACCTTCACAGTTCCTGCTAACTGCCATTTCTTAAATTACATTTTAAACTGAGGAAATGGCAAAATTAAAATGCTTTGCCTTCTTATAGCCTTCTCCTGCTTTGTGGGCCTTAATCATTTTTATTTTCAGAGTGTTAGGCACCTTAGAACCACCCATGGCTGCTGTTTTTTGGGACAAGGTTAGATGAGTCTGGATATTTATAAAGCTTTGAAATTTTTATTTCCTGGCCTTTCCTAATGATGACTGAGCAAGCCTTAACCCTAACAGGCTATTTAAAGGAGTTATCCGAATTCTAAAGTAATTTTGACCAACGTTGTCCAAACTTTTGCATGCCTCTGTACAGTTTAAGGGGACCTTCCAACCATGAGCTCAATGCTGATACACAATTCAGTATCTACAGGCAATACTTACCTGCCATGTATTTTTTCCTCAGTACTTGCTGCAACCCTATTCATTTCTATGGGGCCTGCGTTACGTTAAAAAACGCAGAATATAGAGCATGCTGCGATTTTCACGCAACGCATAAGTGATGCGTGAAAATCACTGCTCATGTGCCCAGCCCCATAGAAATGAATGGGTCGGTATTCAGTGCGGGTGCAATGCGTTCAACTCACGCACTGCACCCACGCGGAATACTCGCCCGTGTGAAAGGGGCCTAACTCTCTTGAGCATTGAGTTCACTAGAGCTTTACAGGTTGCCACTGGAATCCTCTTCCACTCCTCCATGAGGGCATCACTGAGCTGGTGGCTGTTGGAGACCTTGCATTCCTCCACCTTCCATTTGAGGATGCCCCACAGATGCTCAATAGGGTTTAGGTCTGGAGACATGCTTGGCCAGTCCAAAACTTTCACTCTCACTTTCATTAGCAAGGCAGTGGTCATGTTGGCATTTATGGTTCCCTCAATGAACTTTAGCTCCTCAGAGCCAGCAGCACTCACGCAGCCCCAAGCCATCACACTCCCACCACCATGCTTGACTGTAGGCAAGACACACTTGTCTTTGTGCTCCTCACCTGGTTGCAGCTACACACGCTTGACACCATCTGAACCAAAAAGGTTTATCTTGGTCTCATCAGACCACAGGACATGGTTCCAGTAATCCATGTCCTCAGTCTACCTGTCTTCAGCAAACCGTTTGTGGGCTTTCTTGTGCATCATCTTTAGAAGAGACTTCCTTCTGGGACGACAGCCATGCAGACCAGTTTGATGCGGTGTATAGTCTGAGCACTGACACGCTGACCCCCCCCCCCCCCCCACCCCTTTACCTCTGCAGCTCAGTTTCAGGGTGCTGGCAATCTTATAGCCAATTGTTTTTTTTTTTCAGATCCTAGAGTGTTCTTTGCCACGAGTTGTCATGTTGAACTTCCAGTGACCAGTATGAGAGTGCGAGAGCGATGACACCTAATTTAACACACCTTCTCCCCATTCATACCCGAGACCTGTACAATGAGTCACATGACTCCAGGGAGGGAAAATTGTTAATTGGGCACAATTTGGCTATTTTCACTTAGGAGTGTACTCAATTTTGTTGCCAGGGGTTTAGACAGAAATGGCTGTGTGAGTTATTTTGAGGGCACACCAAATTTACACGGTTATACAAGCTGTACACTGACTACTTTACAGCATCAAAGTGTCATATCTTCAGTGTTGTCCCATGAAAACATACTAAAATATTTACAAAAATGTGTGCGCGGTGTACCCACTTTTGTGAGATACTGTATCAGTCTGCTCAGCGTCTCCTGCTGTATAACATGCCGTCCACAGATTGCACTGCACTTTCTGGTAGCCGGTTCTCTTTAATACAGATGACCTGCAAGTTTACCTGACCAAAGGCGGCATTGTCTTGCATGGGCCAGAGAGCATTTACGCTGGATGAGGGACCAGTGGACCTCAGTGCTATTCACAGAGATGTCAAGGAGATCGCTATGCATCAGCCACTGTTGTCACCAGATGAGCCCTTGGTGGTGCTGGTGTTAGTGTGGGCAGGCGTGTCTAGTCAATACAGAACTGCCCTACACTTTGTAAATGGTACAGTGACAAGCCAATACTACTTGAATAAAATCATTAATCCAGCCATTGTGCCTCTGCATGAGCACAGGCCTAATTTCATCTTCATGGGTGACAATGCGCCAGCTCATCGAGGTCGCATCATTAGGGAGCAGCAGCTGGAGACTGGGGTACCTCAAATGGAGTGGCCTGCACTTTCCTCAGATCTGAATCCCATTGAAAACCTATGGGATCAGCTGAGTCGCTGTGTAGAGGCTCGTAACTCTGTACCCCAGAACCTCAATGACCTGAGTGCCGCCCTTCAAGAAGAGTGGGATGCCATGCCTCAGAAGACAAGAAGTTAACTAGTGAACAGCAGGAGATGTCTTTGTCAAGTTGTAATTGATGCTCAAGGCCACATGACAAATTGAGACACTGACATTTTTTGTGGGGGTACACCCACCACTGTTGTTGGCTTTTGTTTAAATAAATTGTTTGAGATAAGGAAATCACCATTGCATGCTTCGACTTAAATGTCCTACTTTCATGATATATTACTGTAGAGTGAACTTTGTTTTCCATAAATTTCACCCAAATGTCAAATATCCCTTTTTTGTGAGTAGTGTATATTAATAGTTCTACTAAATCTGTTTCCACAAAACTATAATCAATCTGCTCAGTTCCTCTTGCCATCATAGTGCCCAAGAAAGGACTACATGCTTGACGTAACAGGTGCTCTATAAATACTGGTTCTTAAAAGTTACATAATTGGATGACAATTTATACCCAATTGCTATCCTAAGGCCTCATGCACACTGCAGTTGTGCGGCCGTTTCGTGCATTGGGGACCGCAATTGTGGTCCCCAATGCACGGGCAACATCCATGCAGCGGGCCAGACCCTTTCAACTTGAATGGGTCCATGGTCTGTCCGCACCGCAAAAAAATATGACATGTCATTTGTTTTTGCGGTGCAGAAAAACTGAAAAAACACCATGTAAGCACTCCGTGGTGCTTCCAGTGTTTCGTGGCTCCATTCCGCTTCAAGTGAATGGGTCCGCATCTGTGATGCAGGGTGCACACTTCCACCCAACTGCCATGTGCATAAGGCCTAAGTAAGACAAACCAGCAGTAGATACACAATTTGAATTTGTAATGAAGTGAATTGATGGTAAAAATATTGGTCCAGGACCAAGGTAGACAAGGGAAAACACGAAGACAACTTCAGAATGTTTTCAAGCACAAAATGTTTATTTTGTATTATTTTACAATATTGAGGCATAGGTGCCACTGACCGTGTCAGCATACAGGAGAGAAGGGCAGTTTGTACAATCAGGCAAGAGCGACTTGGAAGGTACGATTCAGTGCAAGCATAGGGAAAAGAGTGCAGTACATACTTCCCATGTTTGCTCATGAAGCACAGACATGAATCTAAAAACAAATTTTCAAGTTGTTGAAGAGAACAGAAATCTCTCCCTTTCTTAAAAGGTTCTTGCCCTGCAGAATGGATCAATAGAAAATTCAATTCCAATAGAATTGATGTGTTTATAGTCAGGGATTACCAATAAAATGGACACATTTACAATGGTTGAAGACTCAGGGAGATACACTTCACAGCTTGACAGAATGAGGTGCCAGCGGAGAATCCAAAATAAAGAGCAGTGTATCCAGTTATAGTGTCTGACTACCTGATTTGAGGGTCAACCACTTGTCATAGTGAGCAGGCTGGAGTGATGCCAACAAGTTGTGTACAACAACCAGTATGAAATCCACCAAGTACATTGCAGACTACACAGGTCGTCTGGTGCACGTTACTAAAGTACAGTAGTACCAGTGGCCGTGGCTATCCTTACCCTGTTTTTAAACAGATCAAAGGCTGGACCTACCATTAGTTCTGGCAATGTCAACTGCATAAATATAGACTGTTCGCTATAGTAACTGTAGAGTCTATGCAAAGTTTCTGGTTAATGAAGTATTGCTGATGCCACATGTTATGAATCTGAAAAAGGAAAGCTCAAAACAGGAAAAAAAATAATGAAAAAATAAAATAAAATTACACACCAAAAAGGACATTATCAACTCCAGACAATCATATCCCAGAGGTTATTCTTAATTGGACTAGATTTGAAAATCAAAAGCAATATTCTTGGTGAAGAGGTAACCTCAATCTTATAACAAAAAGAAGCTATGGTGACGGGTGAGCAGAAGCTTTGCCAGCAAAGGCTACTTCCTTACCATAAAAGCTCTACTTGTTCAAGTGGAAAGGGCATATAACCGTAACCTCTCCCAAAGGGAGCAGCTGTGTGTGCGCTAATACTGAGAAGATTGTGACCGTGGGCAATGAATAACGTGCAAAGTAAATTAGGGTGACCAACCAAAAGTTATGAAAATAAAAAATGAATTGGGCATATTCCTAAAGGTTTCTAGCCAATTCTATGATAACATAGTGCAAGGCTAATCTAGACATCTAAACATGTACTGTGAAAGTGCATCAGTAACCCGAAATTGCAATGGATGTACCCATCTGGAAATGCATATTAGCATCAATAGGCATAAAGGGTTCGTAAATGGAATGTATTCATGTGAATAGCAGATCAGCCCATGAGATGATGACCAAAGATAATGTATGGGCAGATGTCTAATACCACTTTTTTATTACCATCTTAAAAAGGTTGTTAAAGCATAATAGCATATCACCTGTTCACAGGATAGGTGCTAAGTATTTGATTGGTGAGGGTCCGACTGCTGGGAGCCCCATTAGATCATGAGTGGGTTCTTGAGTGTGGCAGCAGTGTAGCATGTGTGTTGCTGCTCCATTCATCTTTATGGGGTTGCTGGAAAGAACCAAGCGCTGTGATCTCCTATCTCAGGCAGTCTGAAACAGGTGCCAAAGATTTGATCAGTGGGGGTCCAACTGCTGGGACCTCCACAGATCATGGGAATAGGGGTTCTACCCCAAGTGAATGAAGAGACAGTATGTGTGTGCTGCTGCTCCATTCATCTCTACGGGGCTGCTAGAAAAAAACCAAGCTCTGTAATCTCCTATCTCAGACAGTCTCAGAGACATGTGCTAAGTATTTGGTGGGGGTCCACCCACCGGGACCCTCCTAAATCAAGAGGGTTCTCGAGTGAATGGATCAACTGTCAAGTATGTGTGCTGCTTTTACATTCATCTCTATGGGACTGCCAGAGAAAGCCAAGTGCTGGAATCCCCAGCAGTCTTAGAGAGGACTCGAGTGGCAGTGCATGTGTATGACCATTGCCATTTTCGTATAGGGAAATCAGAGATTCCTATACTTGTGCTTTGTGGGGCTCCCGGTGGACAAACCCCTACTAATCAGATATGTATCCTGTGCATTGGCGATGACTTGTTATTGTGGGACAATCTTTTAGCAACCACTAAAAACCACATAATTTCAATTAATTCTTGAAACCTTGAGAATCTGCCCTCCTTTGTGCCAAAAACATCAAAAAAATTAATTCTGGCAAAAGAGTGAAATAATACAAAAAAAAGGGTACCGGATGCATTCTCCCAATGACAATGTAGCTCGGTTTGTACCTGGAAACATTTTATTTTGTAAACGTCATTTATCAATTTTCTAGATTAAAATAAAAAGCTACTGTATATATACGTTTACAGGTTTAAATTAAAAATAAAAATATATATAATTTATTTAAATTTATGAACTTGGAGAGGGTAGAGATATATAAAACACGGGTAAGGCCATAAGGAAAATAAAAGGTAGGTATGACTGGTACGTGCGGTAAAAGGAAAAAATGCCAACTAAATAATGGATGGAAAAAAAATGCTAGCATTGTTCTTTCAGTTTTTTCACACAGGTTTTCCCAGGTATACTGGAAATTACTCAAGGCACTAAACCTCCCTTAATTTTTAGTTCAAGTACTATACACTTCAGAATGTGTAAAATTATAAAGACACAGAATGTAGACCAAGCAGTAAGGGCAATGAGACACTATTCACATGACTTTCACAGTGATTGTGGAATGCAGAGTATGGTTGTGTGCAGGTAGATGTGGGTTTGGCCAGGACTCGCAGTCATACCATACTCCTCATCCATCTTACAGTGCTGAAGAGGACTGCTACTAATCATAAACCTTTACCCAGCACCGCTGGGGCGGGACATGAGAACACACAAGGCGTGGGCAGGCTCAGACAATTAAAATATAGACTTTCATATACAGGAAGGCCTCAAAGCTACGTGATCCTCATGTTGGAATGAGACTGCTTTATGGTAGGCTGCGGCATGGACATCGGGAATATCTGCATGCTGGCAGACTGAGTAATCAGCTGACTTCCAGCCATGGTGGGCATCGTAGCTCCAGCCCACTGTACTCCATACTTTGGCGTCGGGAAAACTCCTGCATACTGACAAAAGGGCATCATGTAAGGTGGTAATAAACCAGACTGTGATGCTTCAGAAAGGGCTGCGGGAATTGAGGAGGACATCAGTCCCATGGGGGCCGCACAAGTCAGGGGAGTTTTGTACTTTGTTGTTGTTTCCGATAAACCTTGACTTGCCTGAGGGGAGAGAGAGCAAATATTAAATGTCTGTAGGACATGCCTAAAAGGACTTCTGTCACGCCATCTGTGTTGGTCACATGTCCATATGTGTCTGCGTTGCTGAGAAAAATTATGTTTTAATATATGTAAATGAGCCTGTAGGAGCAACAGGGGCGTTGCCGTTTCTCGACAGCGCCAGGGGTGATGACATTTTTACTGCCTGGTACTGTCAAAGTGCAGAGGGCGAAGCAGTTGCAGAAAGAGCAGAATCTCTAGGTGTAACGGCAACCAGGGTTGCCAACCAGAATTTTTATTTTTCTGGACTTGTCCCTAAATCATGGACAGCCATATTTTTTACGGACATATTGAAGAACCATAATGAATGATAAAAATAAGTAATACCGTTCTATAGCTCACTATACTGATAACTTATTTGCCAGCCTTTAAAAGACCGTAAAATGCTGAAAACTACAACCAAAATACTGTAATCAATTACCACCAGCAAAAAAAAATAAAAAATTCTATCTTTTCTCATGGACACAGGACCTGACGACAACGCCTCCTCTGCTCCTAGAGGCTCATTTCCATATAGTAAAACAATATTTTTCTCAGTAATGCGGGCACATGAAAATGCAACCAACACAGATGTCTTCAGCTGCCAAGCGCACATGTAACAGGTCAGCCAGTGTCATAGGTACAAATCTGCTGACAGATGCCCTTTAAATGTTAATAAGCCTTCCATTTTATATATCACTGTCCAACAACATTCTGCTCAGATGAGGTCAGGTCATCAAAGGGTCTCCCTCCTCTGTTAGGACCATGCACTTTGGATATACAGTACAGACCAAAAGTTTGGACACACCTTCTTATTCAAAGAGTTTTCTTTATTTTCATGACGATGAAAATTGTAGATTCACACTGAAGGCATCAAAACTATGAATTAACACATGTGGAATTTTATACTTATCAAAAAGGTATGAAACAACTGAAAATATGTCATATTCTAGGTTTTTCAAAGTAGCCACCTTTTGCTTTGATTACTGCTTTGCACACTCTTGGCATTCTCTTGATGAGCTTCAAGAGTTAGTCACCTGAAATGGTTTTCACTTCACAGGTGTGCCCTGTCAGGTTTATTAAGTGTAATTTCTTGCCTTATAAATGGGGTTGGGACCATCAGTTGCGTTGTGGAGAAGTCAGGTGGATACATAGCTGATAGTCCTACTGAATAGACTGTTAGAATTTGTATTATGGCAAGAAAAAAGCAGCTAAGTAAAGAAAAACGAGTGGCCATCATTACTTTAAGAAATGAAGGTCAGTCAGTCTGAAAAATTGGGAAAACTTTGAAAGTGTCCCCAAGTGCAGTCACAAAAACCATCAAGCGCTACAAAGAAACTGGCTCACATGCGGACCGCCCCAGGAAAGGAAGACCAAGAGTCACCTCTGCTGCGGAGGATAAGTTCATCTGAGTCACCAGCCTCAGAAATCGCAGGTTAACAGCAGCTCAGATAAGAGACCAGGTCAATGCCACACAGAGTTCTAGCAGCAAACACATCTCTAGAACAACTGTTAAGAGGAGACTGTGTGAATCAGGCCTTCATGGTAGAATATCTGCTAGGAAACCACTGCTAAGGACAGGCAACAAGCAGAAGAGACTTGTTTGGGCTAAAGAACACAAGGAATGGACATTAGACCAGTGGAAATCTGTGCTCTGGTCTGATGAGTCCAAATTTGAGATCTTTGGTTCCAACCACCATGTCTTTGTGCGACGCAGAAAAGGTGAACGGATGGACTCTACATGCCTGGTTCCCACCGTGAAGCATGGAGGAGGTGTGATGGTGTGGGGGTGCTTTGCTGGTGACACTGGTGGGGATTTATTCAAAATTGAAGGCATACTGAACCAGCATGGCTACCACAGCATCTTGCAGCGGCATGCTATTCCATCCGGTTTGCGTTTAGTTGGACCATCATTTATTTTTCAACAGGACAATGACCCCAAACACACCTCCAGGCTGTGTAAGGGCTATTTGACCACGAAGGAGAGTGATGGGGTGCTGCGCCAGATGACCTGGCCTCCACAGTCACTGGACCTGAACCCAATCGAGATGGTTTGGGATGAGCTGGACCGCAGGTAAAGACAAAAGGGCCAACAAGTGCTAAGCATCTCTGGGAACTCCTTCAAGACTGTTGGAAGACCATTTCAGGTGACTACCTCTTGAAGCTCATCAAGAGAATGCCAAGAGTGTGCAAAGCAGTAATCAAAGCAAAAGGTGGCTACTTTGAAGAACCTAGAATATGACATATTTTCAGTTGTTTCATACTTTTTTGATAAGTATATAATTCCACATGTGTTATTTCATAGTTTTGATGCCTTCAGTGTGAATCTACAATTTTCATAGTCATGAAAATAAAGAAAACTCTTTGAAGGAGAAGGTGTGTCCAAACTTTTGGTCTGTACTGTAAGTGGCACTCTTTGGGGCCTTTAACACTTTTCAATCACGTGCACATTGTGTGTAATGAGAGTGAAAAAGTCATTACTAGATTTCACAGTGACCAAGTTTTTCATATATGAATTTGTGATCAAAGTTAAAAACACTGCCTTGTGCTGTTGCTATGTTATTCCTCCTTGAAAATGTAGGAATAAACATAACTGGATGTTACCATTCAGCTTGTCAATGGGGTATATCCCTGCACACTATGATGCTGTCCAATCAGGGTTAATAGTAAGTGATCAGATACACTATCTATTGGCAAGTGGAATGGTCATAAGTATTTCCAAACAATATAACAAAGGAATGGGGCAAAAACAGGTAAAAAAAAAAGTTAGGAAAAAAAGAAAAGAAGTGCTCTTATCCAAGACTACCAACCTGTGGTGGTGATCATACTTACTTGGTCCCCATTGCTCCACGGCCGGCTCTTCCTCTCCTACCTGAAAGAGGAGCAGATCTCCGCTATGGCCAGCAATAAGGTGCAGCGGTCACATGCCCCCCGCCAGTCAACAGGATGTTGATTTCAGTGCAGCTGGGAGATGAAGAGCCGGTCATGAATCAATGGATACTGAACCCAGCGGCAGGGACCAGGTAAGTATGGTCATCAGTGCGGGTCTGCCACTCTGGGTGGTCCGTTATGGTCTTGGCTAACCCCTTTAAATGTAAAAGTTAATAAAATCAATATAGAATGTGACTTTGTGTTGCTAGTTCTTTTCTCTATAAGAAAAAATAACTTTCTGTCCAAGTATTCAGGGAATCTGTCACCCCAGTTTTGGACCAGTCTCAATAATACATGAGTAGTACCGCAGATAGAGTCCAGATCACTATTCTTTATTTTCCTACTGCTGTTTAGTGCTCAGAGCTCTGTTGAAATACGTTGTCAGGACTGCCTTACAGGAGTCCTCTCCATTATGCTGGAACAGCACAGCAGTCCTGTGTATTTCAGTGCAGCTCTGAGCACTGACCGTGGGAAAACCGGGGGTAGTAGGAAAATAGTAAAAGTAGTGATCTGGACTCCATATTTGCAGTACTAACGATGTATTACTATAGATAATGATCTAAAATGGGGGCGACATATCCCCTTTAAAAGCAGAAAACTGACTTACTGAACTGGACTCCTCATTGCTGGATGTAGGCTTGTGCTCCAGGTCCAGCCATTGCTGGTACTGCTTCAGTTGGTTTAAGGATGGTTTCAATTGTGCTGCTCCAACAGTTTTGCTTGCCCATTCATCCACGAGCTTGTGAAGGTCTTCTGTGAACGTCCCCTTTTTGTTGTTACTATTGTTAGACTGAGCCTGGATTTGAGAAGCAGTCACAGGAGGGACAGACGACTGTTCGGGGCCTGCGGCAAGACTGCTCGTTGAGGATCCTGCACAAATACAGAAATAATCACTCAAGTCTTCTAAAAGATTCCTGCCCAACATCTGCAGAGTCCTATGTATTCTCATTCTGTTAAGACTCCAAATCTAGAGATGTAGGATACTATGGGGGTATTATAGACCAGAAGCCGATGCAGTCCAAGGCCTAAAAGTCATCTGGTTGTTCTTCTAGACCGGATCATAAAAGGAAGCAAAAATTTGTTACTGTGGGAAAATCAACAGAATCCACACAGTCTTCTACCCCTACATGATAGATTGGGGGACTTACAGGAAATCGTATTGATGGGGTTCTTCGGGCATTTTAGGTAATCCGTGGTTTTACCATCCTGTAGAAGTCAAATGGTTTAGTTAGTACTTACCTATCCCTCGCTCTGTCTATGCCATCTCCACTGCACACATACAGGCTGCGGGCTCTTCCGCTCGGGGTACCTACCAGATGTGTTCCTTTTTTTTCTGTTCAGCTGCATAATAGTAAAATGCAGCTGATCAGGAAGAGAAGGGCACAGCCCGTGCGAGTGCAGTGGAGACAGTGGCATCGGCAGAATGAGGGACAAGTAGGTACTAAATGAATGATCTTTCTTCCACAGGATAATACAAAAGACTGATTACCTAACCTGCCCGGAGAACATTTATAACCGTCATCGGTAAGGGCTCATCAACACAGCTGTATTGTTTGCAGACCTATTAAAAAATGTTTCCCAAGCCAGCAATTGTGATAAGATAATAAAATAATATAGACTCCCCTATTTTATCCCCTACCAGTGCCATGGCTGCATTCTTCCCCACTGGACTTTGTAGAAGTCATGTATTGTATACTACTGAGGCCAGTGACTGGCTGCAGCGGTATCCAGTGTATATGGGCAGGTCATCATAGCAGCTGTGAAAACAATGTCATGGCTGCAGCAGCTGCGAGACTAAATGTGGTAGTGGATGAAATAGTTGAATATTTATTCTTTTATGACAATTGGAGCACTGAGAGAGACTGTTTAAATAAGTTGAACAACCTCCGTAAAGGGTCATTGAGTTTAGAGAAAACTTTTTATATGTCAGAGACATATCAAAAGTTTCGATTGGTGTGGATGGAGTGCTGAGATCCCCACCAATTGCTCAAACAAGGAGAGAGAAGACCTCATCTATTGTGCTCACTCTCCTCACTGCAGGAGGTGGACTCAATAGAAGTTTATGGGTCCGTCTCGATTCTGTACCCTGCAGCGATGAGAGCAAACCCCATATGTGAGCAATGTCTTCTCGTTCTAGTGATCAGTGGGGATCACAGCATTCAGACCCCACTGATCAAAACTTCTGATGCGTCCTTATGACATAAAACGTTTTCTTATAACTCAGTGACCCTTTAAGGCTGTAACGAGCTGTAATAAAGGCACCAGTAGAGGTGCATGGGGTTATTTAAAGAGATGTATGAATCCTAAAACAGCAAAAAAAAAGGTTTTTTTTAATTAAATTACAACATGCTCCATCAGATGATATAGCGCATGCAATCCACTGGCCATGTACTAAAAAACTGTACGGGCTCTGTGTGCTGGTCCTGCTGTGTGCATGTGCACTAAGGATCCAAAAGGGTAGTATTTGGCAGTATGAAAGGGATGGGATATTCTTCGGGCTACAGACAACCAAAATGACTTGGTTGCTTTTGGTAGGTATAGGTAAGTAGGGTATAACAAACAAAATACTGCTGGATGTGCCTTCAAGGGTCATTTTATGTTGAAAAATGGTCATATAATAATAGGACATGGCCTCTAGCCACCGATCAATAGTTTTATGGTAAAAATCTAAAATACATTATGAGAATAGACCTCTCTTTACTGCCCTGACCACTCAAAAGGATATTCCGTAGAAAATAGCAAATGCAGAAAAATCCTCAGTTCAACCGGAATGAGAATACAGAGACCGAAGAACATTCAAGAAACTGATCACAAGACATAAGAAGAGCACAAACACAATGTACACAGCATGCAGATAATCACACCAGAGTTCATGGCGTGTGGATTATCCGAGAAATGCCCGATGAAATGTCTAAAAAGGCACAATGCTCAGAACAATTTTTCTCCTGCACTACTATATGTAAACAAGCTAGCAACAAGGATAAAACGTTTCCATGCTATGGGGGATGATGCCAAGAAACAAGAAAAAGAAAAACCAGATAGTTACTACTGCTGTGCTCTTTGCCTAGACATAGCCGTTTCAGAGTGGACCCTACAAGGCAAAACAGTACAAGACAGACGGTTAGGCACAACCAAATAGGCAACAGGCGGGTTGTATGTGGTTTACAAATTTTTGTCGGGAAAAGGGAGGCAGGCAAAAAACACAAAAAAAAGTACATAAAACACTACAACACAAACATCTGTGCAGCCAGCCCCTGAGCAGCCATAGTAAAGCATAGCATACAAAAAATGGTCAGCAGCAGACAAGGCATTCCATTCAGGTAACACAAGAATATATGATCTGTTGAACCAGAGAACAGCAAATGTGGGGATCGGAGCAGCGGCCAAACAGCAGCTGTGGGGGATCAGTAAGGTAAGTACATTGAAAATGTTGCCACTCGAATACCCCTTTAAGTAGCCCAATGTAATTGGACTCCATAATGGGGAGATATAAACACTTCAAATACTTGGAAGTGATTCTTATCTCACACTAGGATTTTTCTACTCTAAGATGATGTAGACCGTTACAGAAAACAGTAAGGACAGTCCTCACATTCTACTACAAAAATTTAGATCATCTACCTGTTCTCAAATCCACCAGGAACAACCAGAAGCCTCAGCACGTGCCAGTGTCTAGGGGGCCCTTTAGGACATTTATCGGGGACAACGCCCATTCCCAATCACTGTCCCGTGTAAAGCTACCGCCGATCACGCAACGTCAGTCTGCAACTTTCACGTGACGCCTAAAGTCATTGTTTGTCAGCAGCATGGATCTGCTACCGATATAGCAGGATCTGTATGGGGATGAATGATCGCGCCAGTGATCATTCAACCCCATACAAAGGGATGATTGTTCAAGTAAACTGATCTTTGCCCTGTGCATTGGCCTGTTTAAAGGACTAAGTATTAAAAGATACATACAGTCCCTAACCAATAACCACACAAACATGCTAGCCTAGGTTTCAATATTAAAACCAGTAAAACAAATTAATCATGATCTGCATTGATATTTATGTATCTTAAAAACTGATGGCAAGCAGCAGTCAATCTTGAAGCTAAACTAGAATTACCATATATATATATATTTTTTTTCTTAAAAGGGGTATTCTGGTATTCCCCTTATCATGAGTACTGGTGCCCCGTAGTCCTCAGAGCCCCCAAAATGAACAAAGCAGAAGGATGGGCAAGTGAACTGCCACTCCATTAATCTCTATAGCAGTTTTGCCAATAGTCAAACAGTACTCAGCTCTGTCCGGAACCCCAATAGAGATTAATGGAATGGTAGTTATGTTCGACCTGCCACTTCGTTCATCTCTGGTGGCTCCAAGGGCTACTGGATACCTGTACTCGTGATGGGCGGTAGTCCCAGAGGTATGACCTTGTGTTACCACCAATCCAACACTGTAGTTATCCCCTATCCTGTGGGTAGTCCATGACTTAACAACCAGAATACACTTTTAAAAAGGTTCCCAAACAATGGTACATGGGCTTAACTGAACAGTAGTTTTGAGACTACGATTGAAGAACAGACACCAGAAATTAAAGAAGCCAGAAGTCATATCCAGACAAATATTAACAAAATAAAAGCCCAGTTTAGTTTGCATCCACATATCGGGTTGCCAACCGCAATGAACTTTCTGGACAGTCCGTGGTCTGAAAAAAAATTGATGTGTCCACGATTTTTTGAGGCTGGTGGTAGTTGAATATATTTTGGTGGCAATTATCATTTTACAGCTCACAGCGAATGCGTTCTTAGCACCATATTGAGCTAAAGACTAAGTATTACCTGTCTATATCATTCGTTATGGTTTTTCAATTTGTCTGTAAAAAATATTGTCCGTCCTTGATTTTGGAATACGTTTTTCGGAAAAAGAAGAGTTCTGGTTGGCAACCCTGTTCACAAAGTTTTTTTCATTGGGGTTATAGGTCAGAATATGTGAATTTTTGCCAGACAGAACAGCATGGTAAACTGCGCTATTTTGTCCGGCAAAAATGCTAGAAAGGAAAACAGGTGAAACAGAGTCTAAAGATGAATCATTTGAACTCTGTTTAAACCATTAAAGTCTTTGCGGCATTCGTCTGAATACCATTTTTGTGTATTTAGAAGTTTACGTCATGTGGAGGGCTAAAGCACTACGTGAATGCAGCCTTAGGAGGGCAAAAGAATAAATAAAAAATACACTTGGGGAGATGTATCAAAACTGGTGCAATGAATAAGTAGACCAATGGGATTCCATCTCACATTTTCCAGAGACACTGTAAAATAAACCCGGACATCTGACTGGTTCCTGTAGGAGACTACTCTGCTTTTTCTTTGCACCAGTTTAAATGGAATTAAAGTATTAATATTTAACCCCTTCCCACCCTGCGTTGTACATTGCTTCAGGTATCTCTAACATGAAGCACCATAATAGTACCGCACTATAATGCAACACGTTCTCACTGCCAGGATCAGAAATAATTCTGATCCCAGCAATTTAACCCCACATATATTATATAGTCAATACTGAGGGCAACATCTGAGTTGTTAGAAAGAGGGAGGGGGCCTGTCCTCCGATCAGCACCCCACAAACACAACTGCAGGATGCCAAGTAGTTTCCATGACAGCTGGGGGCTTCTTAAGACCCCCAGGACTAATCTGTCAGTACCTCCTTTCCACCCTACCTATGGATGGTGGTAAAAATCCCTACACATTGTAATACAGGCATATTAGCAATATAGTACAAGTGATCACATGACTGCAGCAGGTTCAAGTCCCCTAAGGGGACTGAAAATGAATGTAAAAGTTTTTAAAAATGGATAAAAAAAATAAAGCCACACACAACTGGTATTGCTGCATTTGTAAATGTCCAAACTATTAAAACATCATGTTATTTGTCTCATGCGGTGAACATCATAAGTCCTCAAAGCTAAGATAGTCATTTTGTTCACCTTGCCTCCCAAAAAACATAAATGAATTATCGCAAGGTTGCATGAATTGCAAAATGTTTACAAAAAACTAAAAAACTACAGCTCAACTTACAAAAATGAGCCCTCACACAACTCCATTAGCCAAAAAAAAAAAAAAGTTACGGGCAACCGAATATGGTGACGTAAAGCAATTAAAAAAAAATATATATATAAAATCTTTCATTTTTAAAAAGTAGTAAAACATAACAACAACTGTATACTTTATCTCCACAATCACTGATCTGTATAATAAGAGTCAATATGTCAAGTTTACTGTGCTGTAAAAATGAAACCCTAATCTCAAAAATTAAAAAACACCCAAAATGACAGGGTATTTTCACAGTCACCCCAAAATGTTTTAAAAGCTATACAATATACACTTTAGATGTACCTTAAAATGGTGCCACTGAAAAGATACAACTCACCCTGTAAAAACAAGCCCTAGTTCAGGCACATCAACAGCAAAATAAATTAAAGTTATGGCTTCTCCAAGGAGGGGTTGAAAAACAGAAGTACCAAAGTAGGCTATGTCCTTAAAGGGTTTATCTGGGAGAATATTGAGTGACCTAGTCACATGATAGGTCATCAATATCAGATCGGTGGGGTCCGGCATATTGATTGCCTATCCGGAAGTCATTAATATTCTACTCCTGGAAAACCCCTTTAAAGTGGTAGTCCACAAATAAACAAAACAAAGAGAAAACTTGGTGTACAGTCACAAATAAGCAGCGGAACACAAGTTCAAATATTTATTTTTTAATTTCCCTCCACCCCAGGGGGACCTCTAAAGAGAACTATGCACTACGCACCTGCACCACTACCTCACTTGCTTCCAACACTGTGGGTCCCAGGCTCTCCTCAATGCACTTCTGTTCTCCACATGTAAAAACTTCCCGCATGGATTGGAGTCACATGTGCTGCGGCAGTCAATAACTGGCCTCAGAGGTGACATGTGCAAAAGCAGAACATCACTGCTGGGTCATGTGACACTTGAAGACACACATTAAAGCTGAGAGAGTGATTGGATGCATCGTGCTTGAAGTTTACATGCAGGGACCTGAAGTGCAGTGAAGAGACCCCAAGACTCATGGAGCCAAAACCGAGCAGCAGACAATAGGCATGTATAGTTCCCTTACAGGTCCCATTGGGTAGGTAGAATTAAAAAATAAATAAATAAATCATGGAAACCCAATTAAGGGGTTAATGGGCTATCAGATTTACAAAATGATGATTTTAGTCCACAACAAATGGACAAAAAGAAATATTTGCAGTGTTCTATATAAATAAAATTTTATAAATACATTAAAAGGACATGTAAAGATAACCACCATGAACATGTGCTAGCATTCCTAATGACCCCATCATCTGCCCTATAGCCCGCTATAGTTGCTCAGCCTTGGCTGTTCATCTATTTTGAGACAAGTCCTTCCTTTCTTTAGACACACTTTAGATGGCTGTAGGCCATTAGTAGCTGCCAGACTTCTCTTAGATTATATTATTCTCCACAAGAGCAAAAGGACATGGTAAAAATTCAACAGTCTGATCCATCTGCCCCTCCCGACAACTGCAGTTGGGGGGAGAGTTAGGAAGCCCTCAGACATTAGATGGTTGGCTGGTAAATCTTAAAAGAGAATCTGTCAGCAGTTTTATGCTGCTAGGTTCTAACAACTCTAGTGCATGCCAACGAGTCCTGATATTCATGGGCTCCCGGCTTTCTCCGATCCCTGCCATTGATTGAGTTTTTTTCCAACTGAATTAGCAGCAGGGGCAGAGAAAGCCAGGAGCTCATGAACATTCAGTACTCACGGGCAGGCACTGGAGCTGTTCAATACAAGATTTTAGCAAAACGGCTGAGTCTATTCAAGAAAGTGATGCAGCGTTTTACTAAGGGGATCTGTCACTAGTTTGTTGCTTTGAGTTAGGACCGTAAAACTAGTGACAGATTCCCTTTAAAGGGGTTTACAGAGATTTTTTTTAAACTAATGACCTATCCTTGCGATACCAAGCACAACTGCTGTATAATGTACGGCGCTATGCTTGGTGAGATGAGAGAAGGCTGGGGAGGTACTGTTAACGCTGGTACTTTCTTAAACAGCTGATCAGTGGGGGTCCTGGGTGTCAACCCAAACTGATCATGTACTGATGATCTTTCTAGAGGATAGGTCATCAGTTAAAATCACAAAAAAACTTTAAGATGACAGGCCATCATAACCATTTAAAAACAGAAAATTCAAAGACACCACATCAATAAAACACAAGAAAATGTATATATACTAAACAAACACAAGTGTACGCGTTGCTGCCTGGCTGCTCAGACTGTTAGCTCCTGCCCAGACATTAGATAAAAGCTGCGCACACAAAAGCAATCAAATGATAGGTAGTTAAATCAAAGAATGGCAGCATCTACACGTCACAAAGGAAGAGAAGATACCAGTCTTGGACAATGATACTCAACCTATGGCACAGAAACCCTGGACAAACCATCTCCCTTACAACTTATTTTTATAGTTTATTGGAGGGAAATTGCTTACTTCATACTTTGGGTATTTAGGTAAAAAAAAAGAACTAATTAAGTTTATTTCACCTTTTCAAAGAACCTACTTTGGACAAAGGTTGGGTACCACAGCCTGAAGAATGGATTAGCAGTCAGAAGAAAAAGGTGGTTGGGGGGTGGAGGGGGGGAAATTGGTAAAAGAAAAAAAGAGGTCGCAGAAGGGAAGAGATGAGGTGCATTAAATAGAAAAGAACAAATACAAACAGATGGATAAAGACACAGGTCCACTGAGGAATCGGGTACGAGGTTTGCTACTAGACTTATAGGTCACTCTCTCAGACGTTTGGTGGTAAACCGTCCAGCCTGCAAATGAATATAGAGGGAAGAAAACAGAGACACTGGTAAACTATGATTAGATATAGACGTGTGGCCAGAAGTCAAAGCAGCTTTGTAATAGAAGAGAAACTCTTTACTTCTTAACAGATGATTGGTGGTTGCCCCTTTACAAACAGGAATACAATACACGGCTAGGAAACCTGGGTTCACTTCTACTTTAGGAGCTGTCCTTTTATACGTGCATTCAACCGATCACCAGTATATGCAATGTTTCACTTGAGCTATTGTGTATTTTGTGAACAGCTTCAAAGACTAAGGCTTTATTCAAACTGTGAGTGACGTACACAACTGGACAAAACTTTTGGTACTCTTCCCGTTAAAGAAAGAAAAACCCATAATGGTCACTGAAATTACCTGAAAGTGACAAAAGTAATAGTAACTAAAAATTGACCGAAATCTGCTAATGAAAATCAGACATTTTGTGGTTTAACAAATAATTTATAAAACTAATGAAACTGTCCGGAACAAAAAAAGATGGTACCCTTAACTTACTGTTTTGTTGCATAACCTCTTGAGGCAATCACTGCAATCAAGCGATTTCTCTAACGCTCAATAAGACTTCGTCTGTCCACAGGTATTTTGACCCACTCCTCATGTGCAAACTGCTCCAGCTGTCTCAGGTTTGAAGGGTGCCTTCTTTAGACTGTACTTTTGAGCTCCTTCCACAGATGTTGAAAAGGATTTAGATCAGTGCTCACAGAAGGCCACTTTAGAATAGTCCAGTGCTTTGCTACTACTCATTCTTTGATGTTTTAGGCTACTTTCACACTAACGTTAATATTTTCCGGTATTGAGATCCGTCATAGGGTCTCAATACCGGAAAAAAAACGCATCCGTTTTGTCCCTATTCATTGTCAATGTGGACAAAACGTAACTGAACAGAACGGAGTGCACCAAAATGCTGCAGTTTGCTTTCCATCCTGGGATGCGGAGCAAGACGGATCAGTCATGACCCACAATGCAAGTCAATGGGACATTTTATTTTAGGATGGGTGTGTGTTTTTATAGATTGTCATCTGTCTCTGTGTCGGATTTAACTGAAGAACGCTCTAGCAGAGGGTACTTGGGTTGAATCAGGACCAGTGGTAAAACAGTCAGTATGAAAACCTTCTCATGGGCTTGGAGACGTGTTCTCGGTGTGTGGGGGGGGGCGTTTGCCGGTTTGTGAGCAGTAACTGCAATGCAATGTCTATAGACATTAGAGAAGTGAAGTCTGCATAACGAGAGATACATATTATACATCTGCTGCGGCTTCGCTATCCCTTTCTGGATACATATCTGCTTTTAAGACATGCATATCTGCCTTGTCGGTATACTCGTACCAGTATACTGACAATAGCCGTAGCAATGTCTCGCAGATAGTCTCAAACCTATATGAACCAGTAGAATGATCTTCACTAGATACTGGTCACTTTGAGCAGTATTGAATGGGATCCATGCTGACAGTGATGGGGGATGGGCGGCCACCTGGCTGATCAGACAATGGACATGACTCATCCTTCCTTATACAGGGATGGGGTGTGTGCATTGCACTGTCCAGCCACGTTGATGCCCTCCCATGTCCTTTGACAAGTCTCATCTTCCTGTGTCATCACTTCCTGTATCCTTGTTACATGAAGTAAGTGGTCGGGTGAGTGGCTTGCCCCTTTCTATTGTTACTGTGACTAAATAAAAGGTGAGCAGACTGTGGAGGAGGGGCAGTTGCTCAGAAGAACAAGATGGTAACACCTTTGTCTGACTGCGGTTGAGAGATTTTTACCTTTCCTTACACAAAGCCTGATGCAAGCGAATTTCTAATAATATTTCTACAACAGGTCCGATCCATTTTATCTGACAATAGAAAACGGATCCGTCTCCTATTGACTTTCAATAAAGTTCATGACGGATACGTCTTGGCAATGTTAAAGATAATACAACCAGATCCCTTCATAACTGATGCAGATGGTTGTATTATCAGTAATGGAAGAGTTTCTACTGAACCCAGCAAAACACTAGTGTGAAAGTATCCTTAGCTGTGTGTTTTGGGTCATGTTGGAGGACCTAGGAACTGCAACTGAGGCCAAGCTGACACTGGGCAGCATATTTTGCTCCAGAATGCCTTGCTAGTCTTGAGATTTCATTGTACCCTGCACAAATTCAAGACACCCTGTGTCTGAAGCAACCCCAAAACATAACCAAGCCTCCTCCATGTTTCACAGTACTTAAAATGCTCCTATCTTTGAATGCTACATTGACTTGACAAAAAGATTCAGTTTTGTTTCATCTATCCAAAGGCCATTCTCCCAGAAGCTTTGTGGCTTGTCAATATGCATTTTGGCAAATTCCAGTGTTGCTCTTTTATAAAGGTGCTTTCAACAGTGGTTTCTGCCTCAGTTGCCTTCCATTAAGGCCTCATGCACACGACAGTTGTTTCATTCCGTGTCAGTTGTTCAGTTTTTCAGGATTTTCTGCGGACCCATTGGCTTTCAATGGGTCAGTTGAAAACTCTGCTAATGCATAGTTTGTCATCCGCGTCCGTGATCCGTGGTTCCAGTCCGTCAAAAAAATAGAACCTGTCCTATTTTTTTTCACGGAAAATGGTATGTGGACCCATTCAAGTCAATGGGTCCGTGAAAAAACATGGAGGCACACAAGATTGTCGTCCGCGTCCATTTTCTTCCCATCATTTGCATGGAAAACTTGACAGACTTTTTTTTTTACTTTCCTTCATGTCTGGTGATCCTCCAAAAATAAAGGAAGACACACGGAAACAAAAACGGATCACGGAACAACGGAACCCCATTTTGCGGAACGGAACACAACAACGGTCGTGTGCATGAGGCCTAAGGCTGTTTTTTTTTTGCGTTCCGTATACAGAACCATTCATTTCAATGGTTCCGCAAAAAAACCTGAATGTACTCCATCTGTATTCCGCTTTTCGTATTTCCATTTCTCCGTTCCGTTGAAAGATAGAACAGGTCCTATTATTGCCCGCAAATCACATTCCGTGGCTCCATTCAAGTCAATGGGTCCGCAAAAAAAAAACGGAACACATACGGAAATGCATCCGTATGTCTTCCGTATCAGTTTCGTTTTTCCGGATCCATCTATTGAAAAGGTTATGCCCAGTCCAATTTTTTCTATGTAATTACTGTATACGCCATACGGAAAAACGGAACAGAAACACAACATACAAAAAACTGAAGGGATCCGTGAAAAATGGACCGCAAAACACTGAAAAAGCCATACGGTCGTGTGAAAGAGGCCTAAGACAGCGATGGATGGTGCGATCCAACACTGATGTACCTTGATCTTGGCGTTCACATATCTCTGGAAGATGTTCTGGGCTCTTTTTGGTTACAATTTGTATTATCCGCCTCTTCAATTTGTCGTCAATTTTCCTCCTGCGGCCATGTCCAGGGAGGTTGGCTACAGTCCTGTAAACCTTAAACTTCTGAATAATATGTGCAACTGTACAAATAGGGCCCTCAGGTTATTTGGAGATGGTCTTAGAGCCTTTACCTTTAACATGCTTGTGTACAATTTTCTTTCTCATCTCCTGAGACAACTCTCCTTCGCTTTTTTTGGTTCATGTTCAGTGTGGTACACGCCATGATACCCAACAGTGACTACTTTTAAACCTTTAAATAGGCAGACTGAGTAACTACCAGCTGGAGAACACCTGTGATGCTAATTACCCCTTAGTTTAACATGTCCCTATAGTTAAATTCTTTTATTACTTTTGTCAGTTTCAAGTTATTTCAGTGATCATTGTGGGTTTTTCTTTCTTTAAGGGAAAGGTACCAAACTATTTTGTCCACATTTGTACACATCAGGAAACGCTCCTAATACATAAATGAATGAATGCCTCTGAATAACACTTCATGCCATTCAGCTGCATAACCTCTATTGTAAGAAATAAAATGTACATTTTTTGTGGTACAGCAGGCTGCACTTTCTATCCAGCATAGTGGATGCACAAGGATACTTTTTGGCATCCATCTGGTCCATAGCACTCTCCAGACATGCTCAGCTTAGCCATCAGAGCATTCAAGTGTAAACAGACTGGTATCAAACTGGTACTTAGAGGATCCGTCAGCATGATTAACTCTATTAAACCAAGCATACTTCCTGGTAGGGCTCATGATGCTGATTAAAGCTATACCTTTCTTTTATCGCTATGATAAACAGCTGCCGAGATATTTGCATTTTTATTCATGTGCACATGAGCAAGTTGGAGCACCAGTGGGCCAGGCTGAATCCTTGGAGCGCTACTTTTGTAATACCACTTGTGCGCTGCACACTCCCCCCTCCGCTTGACTGACAGGGCCTTGACATTAAACAATATTGACTGTCAAAATGTCTTCAGTAGTCGTGTTTCCACCACCTGTAATACACACTGCACAGTACATCGTGTCCTGCAGGGGCGCTGCTAGGGTCTCAAAGGATCCAGGGCACAAGCCCCAATAAATATGGCCAGATTCTCTAAGGCTACTTTCACACTTGGGGTAGCTTTCTCCTGCAGGCTGTCTCGGCAGGGTAACAGCCTGCCAGATGCGTGATACCGCTAGTGCACCGTGCTGCCGGAAGCCTGCCATTCAAACATGCCAAGAGGCGGCTGGAATAAAACTGCAGCATGCTGTCGTTTTTTTCAGCCCACCTCAGCATGTTTGCCGTCCTCCCCAGAAAGTCAACCCTCCCACAACACTGCATTTTGCTGTACTTGCTATACAGTAGAACATACAGTACCTCTCACATCCAGGGCCTCCCAGGTGAGGTCTCCTCTGATGTAGATCTTCTCTGTCATCATCTTCTCCACTCGGTCCAGACAACTTCTATCAGCCGCCTCGTCTCTGCAGAGTGTGACACACAGACATCTTAGCTTCCTCACTTTTCTATCATCCACCAACCTGGAGTCCCCACAGTGTTCTCGTGCTGCTCGCTGTGCTCCCCAATACCCCTAAATACTATCCTGAAGAAAAATGAGTGCTGTACAGATAGCAGCCGTGCCCCCCCCCCCATAGTAATACTTCTCGTAGTCCCACCAATAGTAATTCCCTTCTAGAATGCCCTCCTTAGTAATAATGCCCCCTACAGTGCCCCCAACAGTGATAATACTCCCCAAGAGTGCCTCTATTAGTAGAAGAGCAATCCAGTAATAATGCCCTCACAGACCCCTCAGTACTAATGAGGCCCCCCATAGTGCGCTTTGCAGAAATAAGGCGGATCTATAAGACCCTCCTTTAGAGCCCCCAGTAGTAATAAGAACGCCTATAATGTCCCCTGGATTTAAAATGCCCCTACAGTGCGCCGAGTATTTATACTGCCCCCTCCTGTTATTATGCTCACCCTGAAGTGCCCCCTGTAGTTATATTCCTCCTCTTAGTGTCCTTACAAATTTCTCAGCTCCTCCACCATACTGTCCCATGCAAAGAACATCCCTCTGTCTACAGCCCCCTCCAATATACAGTCCCATGTAAATACCATCCCTTTGTCTACAGCCACCTCCAAATTACAGTCCCATGTAAATATCAGCCCCTGCCCAGTCTCCTCCAACATACAGTCCCATGTAAATAACATCATTCCCTCCCCCAGCCACCATAAATCTATTGTCCCATTTAAACATCACTCCCTCCCACAGCTGCCTTCAACATACAGTCCCATGTAAATAACATCACTCCCTCCCCAGCCACCTCCAATATACAGCCCCATGTAAATAACATCACTTCTGAACATTTATTCTCATGATCACATCCCTCCCTTCAGCCCTAACATACAGTCCCAGTTAAATAACCACAACTCCCAGCATTGCTCTGCCTCTCCCTTCACTTACCTCTCCTCATATACAGACACCACCACAGCTTCTCCTCTTCACTGCCGTCCTCTCCTGCACTGGTCGCATGATGGTGACATCATCGCAGGTCCTTCTCAACCCCTGCCTTCTGCACTGATCACATGATCTGTGATGTCATCACAGGTCCTTCAGATCTTGCAGTGCGTTAGATTCAATTGTATTGCTGTCCTGAGGACAGCAATACAGTTGTATCTGCCTGGCAGGTAGTATATTTGGGGCCTGGGACAAAACATCAGGGGCCCAGGCCCCAAATGTTTTAGCCTAGCAATGCCCCTGGTGTCCCGTAACAGCCGATGACTGGATGAGCAGGCATGTCCTGGCATTTCAAGCCTAGGTCCCCACTACAATCGGGGTAGTGAACAGCAGTGGGGACCGAATGAGCCTCGAAAACATAGTGACAGGGAGGGAGGAGAATTGGTGAGGGAAAGCATGGCTTTTTTTTTTTTTTTTAACCTACAATACTGTGCAAAAGTTTTAAGCATATGTGGAAAAAATTATGCAAAGTAAGAATGTTTTCAAATATAGAAGTGTTAATAGTTCAAATTTGTAATTATTCTGCAGTAGAACTACAACCTCAAGCATGGTTTTCCAAGACTTTTATACGGATGACCTATCCTCAAGATAGATGATCAGTATCTAATTGGTGGGGGTCCGACATCCAGGAACCCCCACCGATCACTTCTCACCAAGTACAGCACCGTCCATGATAAAGTGGCTGTGCTTGGTAGGGCAGCTCAGCCCCATTCACTTCAATGAGGCGGAGCTGCGCCTAGGCCATGTGACCGATAAATGTGACTGCAAGACGACAGCGGGCCACTACGAGTAGCAGTGCCTTCTCAAACAGTTGATTGTCAGGGGTCCTGGGTGTCAACCCCCACCAATCAGATACCGATTGCCTATCCAGAGGAAAATCCCTTTAAAGATCTTTTACATCAGGCAGCAACGTGGTCAGTAAATACCGTGGCATGAGCTCCACTTCTATAACGTTGGGTGAAGGCAGCACACATTCAGCTACTCTCATGTATGTAATGGCCAAATAGTATTGACCCAAATCTCTGATAATACAAAAGGTATCATCTTTCAAAAGGTACATAGGTATGGTGAAGGTCCATGCATTTTCTAAAGGACAGGCTGATAAAGTAGACGTGCCCATTACAATCCATGGGGATCAGAAAAGGTGTAGCATCTTACCATCCTTCCCTACACACAACATAAATCTAGTATCAGCAAAGCAAATCCAGCATGTGGTACTCCCCTACAGGTTTAAAAATGAGAATTTTGCAAACACTGCACAGAAGTGTACCTGAATAGATTGGATTTCACAGTGTTTGTCTGGAGCCAAGTTCTAGAAACCCTGCAGTACAGCAGCAAAGCCACGTGCAGAAACCCTGTCGCCTTACTAAGCAGCCTCCTACAGGTCAGCCTAAGATCCTGCACTGGCAATGAAACTAGCACAGAAGGAACATCCCGCAATGATAGATCACCTTGTCCGCCGCTGCCATGCATATCAACACCATCCCGGGCAACCCCAGAACAGATATTATCTGAGGACACTGTCACTTTCACTGAGCAAGGCTGCTGTGTCTGAACGGCCTGACCCGGAGATGCCTTCAGGGAGGAACCTGCAAGACGGGTCTTTGGGTCCAGGTGGGACTTCAATGGATCCTTGGAAGGAGATCCATTACAATCTGTAGTTATATCACCTGCAACACAAATAAAAGTAGAAAGAAAACACCAGGGTTGCCAACCCAGAAAACTAGCGTTTTAAAAAATTTACTGACAATATATTTTCGTAACTGTAAAATATATTAAGAAATGTAGAGTTAGAAGCACCCAGAATAATGAGCTTCACATACACTGCTTAAAAATTAGACTAATATTTTTATATATTTATTTTTTTCTCCTCCACTGACATGTTTTCTTAATCATCAGTAAATTTTCTGAAGGTTGACAATGGTGGTGTGAACATAGCCTAAAAAGCAACTTAAAAACAACCGCATGCCACTACACATATAAGAAAACTATTTAACATACTTGTACCGTTTTTCAGTTGCTGAACCAACGGATTGAGCAGCTTCCCACTTTTCAGCTTGTTTTTGCTGATTCTCCGCCGGCGGCCACTTGGTGGCGCTGCATGAAGGAATCCCACATTAGGGGGCAGAGGTTTACCCAGCCTGATGTAAAGGGTTTCTATCTCTTTCCTCTGCTGCACTTGCAACTCAGAAATTTCTTTCATGTGCCTTATGGGAGAAGAAAAAGAAATGGTAGAAAACATGACAATCCAAGTAATGTACCTCTATATATTGGAAGTTGCAGGAGAATAGAGAAGAGGCATAGCCTGAAGATTTACAACGGCACTTGTGATCAGAATTATATTAATAAAACTTCGTGGCACTCTGCCGTCTGCTTGCTGCTGGAAGTCTGGTTCCCACCCTGTCTTAAAGTAATGATAAATACTGCCTAAACCTGTTCTGATCAGGTCCAACTGACAAGTGCAGCAGAACTTTATGCACTTTAGAGCAATCCCATTTCTGCCTAAACCCTTTTCAATGACCCTTGGGCCATTTTTCCACTGCTTCATTTGCTAAAAGTTTTTCCTTTAGAGGGTAGAGTCCTGACCACGTTTTCACCACTAGTTAAAGAGGAGATAATCCCAACTAAGACTGTGCCCCCTCTTGCCCTGGGCCTCATAGCAGTCGCATGGTCTGCCACTATGGTAGTTACGTCCCTGCCTGTCTCCATGAAAATGCAGTGCATAGGCCATCAATATCAGATTGGCAGGGGTCCGACTCCCAGCCCCCCCCCCCCCCCCCCCGATCAGCTGTTTGAGGAGGTAGCGGCGGTCGTGCAAGAGCTGTCTTATCTCAAATGAGCAGTTGTAATTACATTGCGCCATCTCTACAAGCTAGACGACCCACAGGTAATTTTAAAGAGGAAGCAGTTCTCACATAAGCGCCGCTACCTCAAAAAGCTGATCGTCGGTGGTCCCAGGAGTCAGACCCCCACCGATCTGATATTGAGGACCTATCCTGATGAAAAGTCAATATCTGTACACTGCACAGCCCCTTTAACGCCATGAGAGTCCCTCACAAATTACAGGTGATCACAGGTGGTCTCAGCAAAAGAACATCAAAAATGAAATGTCTGTGAAGGTTCTCATTTATCCAGGTCATGGTATATCTGTAAAGAATAAATCAAGGCAACTGGACGTACTGTAGATTTCTTGAAAACGTTTCACTCGTTCAGAATTGAGAAAGCTTGTTGGAAGAACGAGTGAAACGCTTTCAAGAGATCTACAGTACGTCCAGTTGCCTTGATTTATTCCTTACAGATATCAAAAATGAATTGCCCAAATACCAAATCGGGTATGAATAAAATATCTGAATTGTTGATGGATTGAGAAAATGACATATGATCCTACCAAAATGTACTGTATGTACCTCTACAGAAAATAAAAATGTACTAATAAACCAATACGTAAAGCTATTCTGGTTATCCGAGTTGAGCTGTAGGAATTCTGAGTGGGTGTGGAGAATCGTAGGAAATTCAGAAAAATAAAACAAAAGCAAAAAGTAATCTGCAAATACCACAGACGCAACAAGTAAGAAAAACGTATACGTGGTCTTAAGCATAATTATATAAGTTGTTACACAATGACTAATGCATGCAGAAGAGATGCTCTGACTCATATGCAATTACCCTACACTGCCAAGAACATTAAAACTTTAGTGAAGTGTACAGTAAAGGAATTCATCTTCTAGACATTCAGCCAATATAAAAAGGCATTTACAAGGGACAGAAAAATCAGTGACTGCTCAGTGCCAAGGAGGGCTTAAAGCTCCTTTACTGGCCTAATGATCAGGCAATTACAGGAAAGTGTTTCTAGGAACGTTCGTTCCCAATAATTGCCTGTGCGAAGGTCACACTGATCACCTGATGGGTGAGCAAACACTTTCATCGGGTGAAATTGTTGGGCCACCTGCACACGTTGCGGAATACACATTGATTCCTGTACAGAAAAACCACAGCGTAGTACAGTACCAGCAAAGTAGGAGATTACGGTTTTAGCTGCGGATTTTAGCTGTGAGATCTGCGGAAAAACCTGTATTTAATGCCTAAATGCAGACAACAAAATCAGTTCTGGGCAGCAGATTGTTCTGAGTAAATTGAGATCTGCTGCCCAGAAACAATAATTCTCTATGGAGACAAGAGACTACAGAGTCAATGGCTCGTCCCCATGCAGACGAGGCGATTGCTGCATTTAAAACACAGCTCTCACCTGTGCTCGTGATCAGGCAATTATTAGCAACCAATTGTTCCTGATAATTGCCTGTACAGTCAGCCTGGGTAAAGGTGTAGTTAAAGTGTAACGGCCATTTCACTACAAAAATGAAATTCCCAACATATGTGATGCTGAAGGGAAGATATTCATGAAACTTTACTTTTTAGTCAATTTTACCTTTTTGATGTCTGTTATCAGCCCTTAGCAACCATGTTTCTCTGTGCCTCTATTTCAGCATCTTCATAAGATCCTGTATTTCCCTCATCTCCCATAACCCCATGATCTCCTCACATTAACTAGCAGGACTAATCAGAATGCAGATAACCTCCCCCACTACCCCCAGAGCAGTGTGTATCCTCTCACATACAGCTAACCAGAAACAGACAAGCTCTGCATTAAATCAGTAAGCACATTTCTATATATTTTTACTATTTTTTCTCTCTCCTCTGCTTTAGCTGCTCATATCTCTGGTTTGGTACCAGCTAGAGATGTATTGTTTGAAAGGTGACATTCCAAGCTTTCAGACAATACCAGAATGACAGCAATATGTTCAGCACAGGGGAAGATATCATTTCCGACTCGATTTCTAACACTGGTATCTCTTCTGTTGCTTGGACTTTAGCTGGTCTTGTATGAAAGCCTTGAATGTCAGCTCTCGCCGGCACTCAGGGCTGTGCTGGCCCTCCCAGTGCTCTCGCCGGCACTCAGGGCTGTGCTGGCCCTCCCAGTGCTCTCGCCGGCACTCAGGGCTGTGCTGGCCCTCCCAGTGCTCTCGCCGGCACTCAGGGCTGTGCTGGCCCTCCCAGTGCTCTCGCCGGCACTCAGGGCTGTGCTGGCCCTCCCAGTGCTCTCGCCGGCACTCAGGGCTGTGCTGGCCCTCCCAGTGCTCTCGCCGGCACTCAGGGCTGTGCTGGCCCTCCCAGTGCTCTCGCCGGCACTCAGGGCTGTGCTGGCCCTCCCAGTGCTCGCCCCGGCACTCAGGGCTGTGCTTCTCCTCCCAGCACCCAGGGCTGTGCGCCTCCTCCCAGTGCTCTTCCCGGCACACAGGGCTGTGCTCCTCCCTCCCAGTGCTCCCCCCGTCACACAGGGCTGTGCTCCTCCCTCCCAGTGCTCCCCCCGTCACACAGGGCTGTGCTCCTCCCTCCCAGTGCTCCCCCCGTCACACAGGGCTGTGCTCCTCCCTCCCAGTGCTCCCCCCGTCACACAGGGCTGTGCTCCTCCCTCCCAGTGCTCCCCCCGGCACTCAGGGCTGTGCTCCTCCCTCCCAGTGCTCCCCCCGGCACTCAGGGCTGTGCTCCTCCCTCCCAGTGCTCCCCCCGGCACTCAGGGCTGTGCTCCTCCCTCCCAGTGCTCCCCCCGGCACTCAGGGCTGTGCTCCTCCCTCCCAGTGCTCCCCCCGGCACTCAGGGCTGTGCTCCTCCCTCCCAGTGCTCTCCCCGGCTCTTGTATATATTAGAGAGGAGACGGCCTGCACATGACAACGCTGTGGGAAGAGGCTGCTCAATTTGAAAGCGACACACATTTCTGGGTGTTATTATAAGGTGAAACTGAAAAATATTAAATTATAAAGCACAAAAGCATTTATACAGCAGGGTGTACTATACCATTAGGGTATAAAAAAATGAAACGGCAGTTACACTTTAAAGGGGAGTATTAATTAACAAAGACCAATATGGAATGATCTGGCAGCAGCTCGACAAAGATGGGGGAGAGCACGCAATGGTGAGAGACAGCCAAGACAAATGAAATAACCAAATGCCTTTGTACAATACACACAAACCACAGAGAATACAAATAGGCATGCGCGGTAGATAAATCTGCCACTAACAATGACAGGCCCCAAGTATCTGTTGTCAACAAAAACAAAGTCTAGGCATATTAGATTTTAACATGCCCAATTCTTTGTCCCTCTAACAAATAAGAGCATATCACTCAGGTGGGTGCAGAGTCCTCTTCCTAGACCTGTGAAATCATGTCTACTGGTCACATAAATAAATGGGAGCTGCAATGCGAAGTAAAGCCACTATACAGTGTATAGAACTCTACTTGGTATAGTATGAAGAGGCCCCTTCAAACAACTGATCGGCGGTGGTCCCGGGGTCAAACACCACAAACCTGATATTTATGATCTATCCTGAGGATAGTTCATAAATTTTTTATTCCCGGAATACCCCAAAATCAGGTAAACTTATTAGCACTGAAAACTATCCAAATCCAGTTGATGCAACACTTTCTTCTGGACAACCCCTACAAGGGGCCATGGTTGGTTGCCTAGGGGAAACCATAAATTAAGAATTCCTGTAAAAAGAAAATGTTCCCCAAATTTTTATCTGCAGTTAAAACCAGATAAAAACACATTAGATTATTTTTTTTACTATTTTCTGACCATAGATTTCTTAATTCTACTTTCTGATCAAGATTATGGGATCTGCCTTCCTTCCTGGAGTTGTTCTTAACAGCATTTAGAAAATACTGAATTACAGCAGCCTCATGGGCAATAAACACAATGGACCATTTATTGACTTCTATGGGAGAGTTGTCTAGGCATTCTCTATGACCTGTGCAGAGGTCATTGTACAAGGAAGGAATAGGTAAGCTTTGACAATCACCTATTGTGAATGGTGGATCCTGTCTTATCTGTACACAGAGGTGATATCATTACAGGCAGGATTAGAATGACATAAGCAGGTAACTGCAGTAAAGTGATCTGTACAGACTACAAAGTGGTGGCCATTAGGCTTAGTGGCCAGTGTGACAGCTGCATGATTTTATGTTTTCTGTTCAAATATTATATTGACATGGAAAATTAAAAATATCAAAAATTCTTAAATATGCTAAACATAAGTGTGGTTTAAACAAAAGGCCATTTTCTGATGACACAATCCCTTTAAATATATTTCCAGGCTAGACCATTTTCACATGGCAGTTCCCTTATTTTGCATCAGTATTTGTAAGCCAAATTCTGGAGTAGCTCCAAAACATAAAGGAGGTACTTTTCTTTTCCCATGTATACTCCACTTTTGGTTTTGCCTTATAAATACTAATGCAAAATAAGGAGGACCTGTCACATCCTCCAACAATGACAGCTCCAACTACCAGCACGGATTTATCTGGAATAGGAGGCTTAGAAGAACTGATTCTTGGAAGTGGAGGCTACAGCCGGGTAAAGGCAGCTGCCATTGTTGGGGGCAATGACAAGTCCTCTTTAAATGAGCTGAAGATAACCCACTCAAAGAGAAGTTTACCAATGGTGATACATACTTTTCTCTGAGATTCTGTAGCTCCTTCTTCATGTCAGAATCTTCAAACTCAGAATCATTATCACTGCTCATATAGGAAGACTGCGAATGAAAAGACGTTACATTTATTGAGGGGATTTTCATGGCCTGGCCTGTAGGAGAATCGGGGCTTTGCATACTGGCCTTTCGATGCAAAAAAGCAGCAGCTTTCTTCATGAAGTCATTAGTGGACCCTTTGCTTGGGGTGGAAGGGGCATCTTTGGGTTTTGGTGGAAGGAATTCATCCCCTGAATCACTAGACACATGTCCACAGAAGAGAGAGTTTATAGGTGAGGAGGTGTGAGCTCGTGGTACTGAGGTCCTGACTGGTTGTGGTGGAAGCTTATCCAGATAAACATCTGGCGGTGCAGAAAACCTCAGGTAACTTGGAGAGGTTATGGTTACCTCATCTTCAGTACTCATCACAGAAAATCTCCCAATGGTTTTAGACTTGTCAGCATGATGTGATCTCTTTTTGGGAGATCTGTCTGCGGCACTTCCCTCTTTTAAATCCTGCTCTCCAGGGTCACGTCCTTGTGCTTGACCTGATGACTGATCCAATCAAGTGAAACAAAACAAGACATCTGATAAGAATACTGCAATTTTAACAAACCAATAAAGTGCACATATAGCTATAGAACATCTATGTTCGAGTAGCTTCCTCTACATCTAAATTTTTTTGTTTGGTGCTTATTCCACAGATTAGGTACCTCTGCCTTGCTGCCCTGAAATCTTATTTGGTGCTGCTAGGGCACATCTAATGAAGCTTTTGATGTCCTAATGCTAGCAAGTGCCAGGAAAGGTTTGGGTGACTGACCAGTCTTAGAGATAGAGGCTCACCCAGGATCTCCATGCTCTGGAGTAGATCCACTATGATTACCTACAGAGGTCCTGTCGATAAAATGGCCGCTGATGGAGGGTCATCTGACCAGGAAAAATCACTCAGTTTCCGCCATTAAAATAAACCACGCCTGCACTAAACTCTCCACATTGCAAGTACAGAGGATAGATGTGGTGCATTTGAGGGAAGAAGGCTAAGTGGTGTGTCTGAAGTTATTTTTGCTTGGTCACATGACCCTCCATCAGCAGCCATCTTATGGGCAGGTCTCCTGTGAAGATTTGCCCAACAAGGGGACAGGACTTCTGAAATATAGCAAATGGCACAGAATATTAAAGTCCATTTTAGTAAGCGTCAGTCATCTTACAGACACATTGGTTAAAAAATTTGTCAGAAAGCGGCCAACCTCTTTAACAGACATTTATTACGTTGAAAAACCGGAAATTTTGAAATTACTGTAACTGTGCAAATCTACTTCTGATCATAAATGGTTGGAAATTACATTCTCTGACAGGCAACCACAAATGTGCTAAATTTATTAAGAAGTGTGTGCCCATTAATACAATCTGTTGTTATCCACTCCATATTTTTAAAGTGACTGGCACCCGAAACCTCAGTTTTAATAAAACATGTGTCACCAGTGCTTGGGCTCCAAAATTTTCACTAAAAGTCATAGTCCAGTATAGGTGAGCCGTGGATGAACTGAGGTTTTGTTGACTGCCTGAAGTTGTTCTCCCACAAATATGAGATAACGACAGCAGCAGGACCCAGGGCAAGTCACCTGTCAAGTTGAACCAGTTTATAAAGCGAATTCTACAAAATGTTTGATAGGGGTTTTCCAGGATTTTTAAATTCGGTACCACACGTTACAAAGGTGATTGGCTTCAACCATCACGTCACTGCTGGGTCATGGGCCGCTTGTGGACACGTCACTACTGAGGTAAGTCATTGTCTTCAATAAAAGCACGCGACCCTGTCTACAGCCTGAACGGTAAGTAAACAAGTCAGGGACCGGAAGATCGCTGAACAGAGTGTCGGGATTTAAATGGGAGGTTCAGAGTTAAAGGGTCAGGTAAAATTCTAATACTAGTCCAATCCCTTAGACAATTTTAGCACTGTTTCTCATCCTAGATAATATATCTTTAAACTTTCAGTACAATCAAATTGATTGACTGAATGGAAAAAAAATCTATATAAAAAAAATATATATATAAAACCTAATTTTCCCAAGCTTTATTAAAGCAAATCTTTCTGTAACAATCGCCTCACCACTGATCAAATTATATCGGACAGCCTGTCAAAACAGTAATGTCAGCAAAGGTAAAGTGGCCTTCTGAACCGTGAACTCCACACGGACAATGGTAACACAGACTCTCGCACCAACATTATTGTAATATTTAGCGATCACACAAGGGAAGTCTGTCTAGCTGCAGCTAAAGTGAAAGTCTATTGACAGTTCTCTGGGGTAAAAATTGGAAATTACTTGTTAATTAATCTAATGATACCAAATGCAGCAACTGCCCTTGTAGGACATAACATGCACAGAAAGCATCTGGACAGGAAAGGACACATTTATAATGAATGTCTATCGGTTTCATTAGAAAATGCCCGCATTATTACGAGCCAGGATTTTCTCTGCCTGGATCCAAGCAGAGAAGCTAAATTGCTTTCCAATCCTGTCGTCATTAGGAGCTGGACTACAAACCCATACGAGAGGCGTAACAATTTATTGCAGCTCCATGTCCTTCAGCGCTGAGCTTTCTGCAGAGACTGATCTCCATGGAATTCTCCACCGTAATGAAAACAATGTGTCCTGATCTTATTGCTTTTAGCGTGGGTCTGCACAATAATACACCGTTTATTTCAGAATTCCAATATGATAAAAAATAAAATAAAAGAATAATACACCGGTATACAAAACCAGAGACCATCATTGTAAGGGCCACATGACTACTGTGAAGACGTTAAAATAAGTTTTTTGTCTGAGGTTATTTATTGGCATTGCATTCTTAGTGAGTGATTGGTCACGGGAAACAACTCCCTATAGACTTCATCAGAACACCGTTCATAGCGGTCTTTATTGAATGGAATGCCATAATCCTGCTGTAAATAGTAACAGTTTAAATAGGCCACTTTGTATCTTCTGTATTAGTGCCACAGCAACCCTGATGGTGTACTCTGCCCGATGAAAGGATCGAAACGCGTTTCCTTCTAGCACCAATAAAGTTTCTATACTTGCCTCTACTCTCCTAGAGTCATGTATAATCTGCAGCACCACACTCAATTCCAGTGTTTCTTCTCCTGAGATAGAACCCTACTATGTTCTAAGTAGTGTCACACTGGGGTGTTTAGGGTTCGCCAGCTGTTCTACGGTAGAAGGAACTACATAGCTCCATCTGTTGTGTAGTGGCCAGCACTGGTAACTACAGCACTGTTCCCGCTGATGTGAATGGGAGCAGACCGATATGTAGCTTTGGGGCCAACTTCAGGGAGTTACTCAAACAGCTGAATGGCAGGGGTGCAGGGTGTTGGAACCCCACAGATCACATATTGATGGCCTATCCTGAGAATAGGCCATCAATATTAGGATTCCAGAAAACCCCTTTGACCATACATGTTAGGTGTACATTGGTCAGACCCACTTATTTATTTATTTATTTAGCAAGAACAGCTGACCATCTAATGTGAATGGAGGTGTCCTGACCCTGACAGAAGGAAATAAGGGTTGGACAGGCTGAACTCCATCCTCTGTTCTCATGAGAGATAAGCTTCTGCAGGTTCTGGCAGCAGCCCAACTCCTCCTTCTGAGAACACATGCATGCTTGGTTCGGAGTAGTCAGGGGGCATATCTGTTCACCTTTAAGCTGGTCATACAGCTTAGAACATAAGATATATAATGGGGCCTACCCTAGCATCCCCTGGTAGAAGAGATCAGACATTTCGGATTACAGCATTCTGCAAATAAGTTCAGAGCAGAGAGAAATAGCTGTTGGTTGGTTAAACATTTACCTGTGGATGACCAGCTTTAGAAATAATTTTGCAGTTTTAGGTTTGGACAGTGTAGATGTCATACAGTTATTAAAAGGTCAGACAATAAATCCTAACCGCAATGAGATGATATTACGTAGTTGATAAATCCAGCCATAAATAGAAGTGCTCTTCCTCTGGCCTGGCATGTCATTCTAGCAATAATTCCATTGGATTTGGTGGTCGGAGGAGGCTGAAGATCTCAAGATTTCATATGAGCACTCAAAGAAATTATTTAAAATGCCCGCCCGCAACCTGTCCTACAATGGGAGTTGAACTGGTTGCTTTTATTATACCCCAGACTCAGGGGGTACTAGAATTGTAGAGTTATGTTATATATTATGTATTTAAAATGTGCTTGACTGTAACATCCAGTTAAGGATGTGGATGGCAATAGTTTGCAAGGAACATGGCTAACCACCCTCTCAGTAGGAGAAGGCTCGTCCTACTTCTTGCCAGGAGAGCGGAAGCACACTGCAGAGCTCCTGTTGCCAAGAAGGATTCTCCAGAAAGAACAACCAGCAATTATCATCAAGTAAATACTAAACAGCTACAATCAGCATTAAAAGACACTGCTGTGTGGTGAGGAACTACGGTTAAGACACTCCTCACTGAGACTACTACTAGGCCAGTCCAATACAAGTGCTAAACTTCAGCCAACCAACCTTCCTCCATACTTTACTGGCAGGCTCGGACTGGCCCACAGGGGTACAGGGGAATCCCCCGGTGGGCCCCTGAGCAAGGTGGGCCCCTAGTCTCCCACCCCCTGCACAAGTGGCACATAATACAGTAGACTTACTGCACTACATACATATATTATTATTATTTATTATTAAAGCGCCATTCATTCCATAGCGCTGTACATATGATATATACAATGTACAGCACCCCAACCAGTCTATGTTCATATAAAAAACTTGTTAAAATATGTATTATATTTGAATGTATCCGTACGGTGGCCCCCCAAAATAAATTTTACTGGTGGGCCCTAGGTTCCCCAGTCCGACACTGCTTACTGGTGCCAGATAACTACACTTGAACGTATTTGAAGTTGTACATTGCATTTAGTAAAAGACTATTACATTTAATTCTGGCCTTATTCTTCAATACCACATTTCCACAGGACCAATTCTCAAGGAGCACAGTGAGGGAATACACTGCAACAATACTTCATCAGGGCCATTCTCTGTACATACTCCAGGGCTTGCTGCACATTGCAGAGCTGCCTTGGGAGTGGGGAGTTGGTTAGGCAGGGCTTCACTACACAATACACTCTGGCACTTGCCTATACTATATATTGGTGAGCGTTCCTGTCAGGCTGCTCAGCCATGATGACAGTCAGAATCACATGATTACAATCCATCGTAGGGCAGTGTACTGTTTAGTGAGAACCCGCCAGCTCACCTCCCACTAGACAGCTCTTCAAGTGGTGGCAACCAGTCCTGCTCACAGTCTACAACAAGTTGATGGTGACCATTTTAAATCATTCCCAGAGAACCCCTTTAAAGGTCTATCAAAAGCTGTGCCGCCTCTTAATTTGCCATGAAATCACAAGATGCTTTCATATGGTCTCAGCGAAAACAGTCAGCACGTCTGCTGGTTTGTGGGCTGTCCACAAGCTCATCAATACTTATGAATATTTATACCTAGCCAAAGGATAGCCAAGTTCATACATAGAAAGACGTAGTTATCAGGTTGTCTGAGATTAGTAAAAAGGACCTGTTTTTCTGCCCCAGAAGAAGTGCCAGTCTTGTGCATGGGCTGTGTCTGGTATTGCAGCAAATGTAATGGAACTGCAATAACAGACAGAGTCTATGGATAAGAGGGGCCGCTTGTGTCCTCAATAAAATACTTGGGCTATTTGGAGGAAAGAGGGAGCACCATAGGGCAAGTATGTTCAGGCGGATATGTACTATCAAAATGTGTTTGGAGAATAAATAAAGGTCCCACTGCAGCCATGTATTTTTACCCTACTGCTAGGAGCCCACCTAGTCGGGTGTAGTACAAGATGGACTTCATTGGGTGCAAATGAACATTTCAGATTCTCAACATTTGCCTCCGTCCCCAGACCACCTTTTTCTAATACTTCCATCATCCTTTCAAGAAACGATGTAAACATATCTGTGCATACACATCACATATGTAGGTACCTACATGGACCAGTAGACATTTAAAGTACAATATTGTATGACAAAATGAACTTACCCTCCGATTTGATAAATCACAAGAAATATCACCACCATTTTCTACCAGCAGATTTACCGGTTCTCCATTGAGGTCCAGGTTTAGGGGTTGGGAGCTGATCACCTCTGGTGGGTTCTCCGGTGTTCCAGCAGTCATGTTGGCTGGAGCATACTCTTGGTACAGTAAAGTACGAAGCTTCTCATCTAGAGTTTTAATTGTGTCATCAGTAAACTCCACTCTAGGTGGACCTTCTCCATCAGACTCTATACCCGACTGCTGGAGATTTGAGTTCACCACTGGCAGAGCTAAACCTTGGGCTTGTGACTGTAAGACAGGTTGCAATGCTGGAGATATTTCTGGAATGGCATGCAATTGATCAGTTCTTGGGACACCCGGAACAGCTGAACCAGCATTGGACTTGACCTGGACTACAATAGGTGAATCACTTTCTGATTCATACAAACCTTGCCGCTCAGGCTTAAGATCAAGAACTTTTTCCTGAGGAACTTGCAGCGCATGACCATTGTCACGTTTGCCATGTTCTGTCTGAGCAGTATCATTTGTGTACATCAAACTACAAGTCTGATCAGATGGTAATATGCACGACTTGTGCTCTGGTTGAGGTACCACAGGTGCTACTGGTGCCTCTTTTAACAGAAGACCATCAGAGCCTACAGTTTCAGGCTGTGCTTCAATCACTGGTTGTAAAACAGCAGAAGCACCAAAAGATAAAGTTTCTCCTTGGAGGAAGGAAAGGGATTCTGGAAGAGTTTGCAGTTCAGATGACGAGACTGTTGACGAGGACTGGGTCATGGAAGCAGGAATTGCTGTAGACTGGTCACATGTATCTGTTAAAAAAGATTGACCCACACCTTGATTAATCTTCTCCTCATTTGTAGGACACTCACGTTGATTATCTTCAGAAATCATTTCATCTGCAGGAAATTGGAAGATTAGACAAACATGTCATCTAGGCACCTGAACACCTCAAATGTCAAGTCCATTTAGTTTTAATCTTTGTAGTGTTGAGACAGAGGATGGTACAAGAAATTTCCTGTGGGCAGGGGTGTACACAACTCGTAAAACCCCATAGCAAAACTCTGTATGCCCGCCCCAGTGAAATTGTAGCTGAATTTACATTTTTTTCTAATACGAATAGGAAACTTTCATAAAAAACATTTTTATTTTTTTTTAAAAGTCAAGCTCCTCTGCATCACCCAGTTTACCCGACTTTTGTGTAGGAAAAAGTGAAACTGGTGCTTTATTAATAATAAACTATCTGTTCTGTGAATAATAAATTGTATGAGATGCTTCCCCTAACCAAATATTTTATAAAACTGGCTGCCTGCAGCCACCACTTGGGGGAGCTCAAAACATAGGCATGTATACAGTAACCACTGAAAGCAATCACAACAGTAAAAATCTTTGCACCGAGAGGGGGTGGTAGCTGCAGGAAAATGCTGTGGATTTATGTTAGGAAACGAAGCAGGAGATCAGTGCCAGGTTCCCCTGGGCTCCATAGCAGTAGCATGGTCTGCTTTCATGGTAGGTAAGCAGCTGTCTGTAAGGTACACTGTAATTGCCCTTAAGGCTAATTTTGGATGACATCTTGCCACAGATCGTGTGATCTTAGGTCAAAGGTAATAAAACAGGTGGTTCAGATGTTACATCGGTAATAGGAGTGGCTATAAAAAACTGTGGCAAATTCAGGGATATCAGTCACATTAGGGTAGTCTGAAAGCATTCCAATTCTGTATACTCCAGATGCAACTTAAAAAGGACTACTCCATTTTAAACGAACCTCATCAAGCAAATTATATTATAAGCCCTTTTATGATGTCCCTTAGAGGCGAAAAACAAAATAAATCTAGAGGATAGTAAAAACCGCGGTCAGAAAACGGTAAATGTAGGTCTAGCAGCGCTCAGCAGACCTCTGTTTATCCAATTACCACCCATTATCTAAATCTACATGTTCTTCAGACTGAATTAGAATGAGAACTTAATAGAAAAAAAATGTCTGAGTTTCTGAAAGGCAATCTAAAGAAACAGAGACTTATTACCCAGGAAAATATTCCAGAACTTCGTCTGGCTGCCCCGAAGGTTCTGAAACATCATTTTCTTTTGCATTTATATCTGAAGAGTATATGGAGATGAGGGGATATTTTGCAAAGTGTATTGAAATATATTCATTTATGCAGCGTTGAAATGTTACCGTGTACAAAATACTTTAGGCTCAAAAATAGTCACTGAACTAGATAATTCTAAATGGGTTGACGGCCATGTTTTAATGCCTTTCAACAACCCGAAGGGGAGTTTTTCAGTGTCACCCAAATATATCAGAAACCATAATAAATTGTCTTTTTGTACCTCAATGAGGTCTTAAAAGGACATCTTTGTCTTATAGTGCAAAAAATATGGTATTTTATCCCTCTGCCCAGGTCATAGAAAACATCTGCTAGGTAAAACACACAGAAGTGACACAGTAGAGATGCCTCTTCTCTGTAAGGTCTGGTGTGCTGGAAATCACCAAACACTGGGCCCATCCCGGAACATTGGAACGTGATGATCTCAACTACTACATCAGGGCAGGGGCAGATTGGCCATATAGACCTTACAGGGAAACTTCCTGGTGGACCACTGCCCAGGGGGTCACCTGCGCCCTCCTCTCGGCCAGTGGAAGTTTTTTGTGCTGCTGGCGGTATTTTATGATGGAGTGTGGCATTTGGCTTTGTTGGGGTGGTATAATGTGCAACACTATGGTATTGATGGCCTTGCTTTCCATCAACTACAAAACAGGGCCACTTTTAGTATTTTTTTTTTCAGGGCCAGGGCTTTGAATTCCCAGTCCGCCACTGCATCAGGGGGTAGGACAGCTCTGATATTTACTACTGGAGCCTCTTCTGCTCAATGTATGGCCATCTTACATCCAGGTCACAGGTATAAAACCAATAGAAGTAAAATACATTATTACCTGCAACATTCCGCTGTATTTCCTGGTTAGCATTAACTGATGACACTTCTGCAGAACTTGGGCATTCCTTCACTGGACAGATAATAAACCACCTTTTTCCCGTATGCAAAACTGAACAAGAGACAGACATTGTTTTAAGTAACAACTGTCATGGACATTGTATAATAAAAAACAAAAAACAGAAAAGTGATGTCTATGTCATACCATTCTGCTGATATACTGGGGTGCTTACAGGGTGAAGCGGATTTTCCTATGAAAAAGGATAAAAAACGAATACATTAGAATAAAACGCGATAAATCCCATAAACTGCGAAAAAACAAACACGGTGCTCATGCTACGATATTCATAGGTACCACATTGCCCACTCGTGTATACCTAGGCTTCTGTTTGCCCGTTTCTTTTCAACAGTTAAAGGGAAACTCATGGTAATTGATTTATAGTTTGCCGGAAAAGATTCTGTATATGTTGTATTTTACTCATTGATATTTCTGCTCTATCCTTAGGAGTCCAGTGGGCGGTCTTATCAGTGACTGACAGATCTCTCTATGCACAGTCATGCAGAAAAGGCTGTCAGTCACTGAGTAGGACCGCCCACTGGACTCCCAAGCACAGAATGAGCAGAGAAATCAATGAAGAAAATACAATTTGTACACAAATCTATATAATCATTCTGCTCATCTCCCCCTGCTCTATAACATGCTGACCACAGAGAAGACACCATGATCAACATGATAAGGTCCCTTTACGTTGGCTATACACATGAGATGAGTGTGCTCTCTCGACACCACCATAGACATGTACTGTACAGAATGGGGTTGAGATAAATAGGCTGCAGCCTGGAACCCCTGGCAAAAGCTCATCTTTCATAGAAACAAAGGATTAGGCATGTTGAGTCCCCCCCCACACAAATTGGCACCTTTAGAGTACAACAATCTGTATACTGCCGGGTAGGGTTGATCCTGCTCATTATAATGATACCTGTCTTGTGAAAATCAGTTGCAGCATTCCAGAGGGGAAAAAAAAAAAAAAAAAAAAAACATGCACCAAGGCATAATGAATAATAAAAAAAAATTCTAGGGAAAGCCACAACCAATTTTCACGAGACCGGTATATTTGATGAGTAGGATCAACCCTATGAAGCAATATGCCTGATTTAATAAGAATGGTCTTGCTGACAAGATGCTCTTTAAAGGGGAGTATCCCAGCTTTCAATCAGTCCTATCTGTTCTTGTAGGGGACGTGTGCAACGTATCAGAAACAGATTTATTTTTTTATAACTGTCCGAAATACAGATAAATAATTATTTGGATGCACGTTATGAGACCAGTGCACTATGGGCAGGGCTGCCCGGCGCCTTCCCTCTCTTGGTTGACCAACAGTTCCAGGCTTCCTTTGGATCATTGCTGGCAGCTCAAATCTTGATCCAGAGTGATCGGTCTAAACACGGCACATGCGCAGAACAGCCCTTGCTTCTGGCCTAAGCACGGCACATGCGCAGAACAGCCCTTGCTTCTGGCCCAAGCACGGCACATGCGCAGAACATTGCCCTTACTCACTGTACAGTGCATGTGCTAAACTTAAACGGATGAGATTTCAGACCTGGCAGCGATGCAGCTCTCAATCAACTATAAGGGAGAGGTATTGTGTTTCGATACGGGGGAAGCGATGGTGCACTGGACGGTGGAGTCCTACCCATGGTGCACTGGCATCTTAATTGGCATCAAAATTAAAAGAACAATTTCTCAGGCATTGACTTTTAAATGAAAGGCATGTTTCTGATTCAGTGCATGTTCCCTACAAAGCCACCTGCTTACTTTAGAAGTGATTTAGGAGCAGACACACACACACTCCCTTTGAAGGGGGTCTTCCAAATGGCAAAAGTTCATGAGGTATCTCAGTTATCAGATCCAAAATGTCAAAGACTGGGCAGCCCATTATGGAGGAGACCAAAATACATAATCAATTTGCACTGAATGAATGGGAGTTATGGACGCCGCCTATGAAGACTCTCACTATAACCAATAAATTGATCACATTTTCCATCACACTTTTTTTTTTTTTTTAGCTATCTAATCAAAAGAAAAAAGGTTTATTATGGCCAGGCAGCAACGAGATCCACAATGCTCATTCTGTTTTTATAGACGCTAGGCTTGGCAGGTTTACAACACATCAAATGTCACCCACAGAGAATGTAATTCTGTAAAGAGACTAAATGTCCAATAAAAAAATAAAAAATAAATAATCTGCAGTGGACATTTAAGACGACGAGCAGAATTATTCCGTGCACATCCCTGTCCTTTTGTGATCAGGCTTCCAATAAATGACTTTACCATAAATCCGTAATTTATGCGGCTGGGAGACAGGTGCTGACAACCGTGGGTGGACAGCAGTCAATTTCTTCATGGGGAGGACTGTCAGGTCATAGACATGTCCCAACTAATCTGTGACTGAAAGCATCAAGCATCCCATACAGAAAATGTGCACCGTACCTCCCTCATTTCCACCCTGAAGGAGTCTGTTTGCTGAGGACTTGCCCCTTGATCGGAGCTTCTCTCCCCTTCGGTATCTTCACTCAGCATGTCCTCTGCTTTGTCGATAACATCCTTCATCTGCTCAATGAAAATCTCTTTCTCGGCCTGCAGTATGAATTCATTTTCCACCTGGGAGCATACGAATATGTTTATTTCGAAGGCAGCGCTGTTACAATTGAATGCCACAATTACAAAGCTTAGAATTCTGAAGGACAGAGATAACGCCAAATGTTGCAATCTCATAAAACTGCCTAGTAGTATTATGTGCTACAATATCTGTGATCTGTGGGCCCCTGCAGGAACATTCCCTGCAAAAAGGAAAAAAATAAAGAAAAGATCTCATTTTCCCATAAGCGTACATAGGCATTGCTAGAGATATGCACGTCGTCCTCCAGAACCTGGTAACCAAGAATTGATGCAAGATTAAAGAGCACCTTCACATTCTGTATCTATCAACTTTCCATAGGTAAATCGTACAAATGATTAAAAGGGGTGGGGGGGGGGGCATAACGCTAGGATGTGCCCCTCAATGTCTGATAGGTGGGACCCACAACCATCTGGTAAACAGAGCCGGCAAAATCCCGGAGGGGAAAATGTGCGGCTGTCCTCCATTTATTTCTATGGGTCTGCCAAAAACAGCCGAGCGCTGGCTCAACTATTTCCGGTGGCCCCATAGAAATGAATGGGAGCGTGGCCGTGCAAGCGCAGTGTGCTCCAATTCATTTCTATGAGGATTCCGAAAATAGCCGAGTGCGCCGCTCTGCTATTTCCGGCGGGCCAATAGGAAGGCTTGGTGGTGGCCGGACTCACCACTTTTATGGCCTCGTGTTAGGCTGCGTTTTAGATATGGGTGAGTGTCTCAGAGGTGGGACCCGCACCTATGAGACAATGGGGGCATATCCTATCAATATGCCCCCGTTATCAGAGATGGGAATACCCCTTAAAAAATTTTTTGGGGGAAAAGCATCTTATTATAGAAAATGCATCTTTCCCCACTTATCAGAGTGCTCTCATGCATCCCTGTTCCTCCCGCACTAGTCACTCATTCTGAATTCTCTGGTAAAATGTGTACATGAGGCAGAGTCTGATTTCTAGCTTTACTGATGGATCAGGTTACAGCTGCTGCCCACAGAGGGGAAAAAAGATGGGAAGGTGAGAACAGGAGTCTGAATTTACAATGCACAGCACCAACACACACACACACACACACACACACGAAGCAGCAGCATTAACCTGGAGAACATTACACAGCAGTTGTGAGCAGTGTAGCTGTGAAACCAGATCTGGGACGAGACAGTAAAATGCTCACTAGCCAGCAGTGTCTCTGCAGCTGCTCACTCCTCATCCCCACCATCTGCATAAACTTCTACAGAGAGCAGTTGTAAGCTGAGAAAGTGCAATAAACTACTAACTATGATTATTATGGAGGCACTGCGGTACAAAAGTCATATCATAGATACTAACCACAGTGGGGTCCATTGAGGCTTAGTCTTTTCGATGGGAAAAATGGCATTGTGCGAACACAAATGTGAATGGAGCCTTATAATAATCTTTACTTATAGCGTTACTCTTTACCATAATAATGTCAGTTATGATATCTCTTATTAGATTTATTACCATGTACGTTGCAATCTCCTCAGGTGCGTCACCATCCAAGTCAAATTTAAAGGTCACCATTTTATGGTTGTGCGTTTCCAGCTGACATTCCACCATTTTGTCTCCAGTGTTACACACCTAAAAAGAAAACCGTAATGTTTCAGGAGGGGCATCAACCTATACAACGTGAGGTCTTACTACTGGCCGACTGTATAAAACAGGCAAGAATTTTTATTTTTTCCATGTGAAATTCTAGAAGTCCACACAATAAGAATAAGAGGACCAAGAGATCAATGACAAGCGGTATCATAACTCATTTAGACTCAGTTGTCCTAGTTTCCATCTATTCCACCAGGCATAGTCTTACATTGAGAATGGTCAGTTTGGGTTTGTTGGTCTTTTCCTGCCGAGAGCGAGTACGAGACGACCTGCGATGATGTTTCCTTGCTGGTTTTCCATCTTGTTTACTGGTGCTATGGATGCCCTCATACCCATCACTCATTTCTTTGCCAGATGCTGCATCAGAACCTACATAACTGTAAATTCAGACATAAAGGAAGACTCTTACTTACACAACTCCCAAATTACATTCAAAACAAAATTTAATTTTAAGCTGAGATAGGAGTACTTGAGGTTATGGGCCCAAAGCCTGAGGCTGCACCAGTGTCCGCTTCTGATGACATTGCCTGTTTGGATTTCTGTTGGGGGAAATGTTATCACACAAACTGAGTGTGCAGCGTCCCACATCAGTGTGTAAATGGGACACTTTAAGGCCCCTTTCACACGAGTTAGTTTTCCGCGCGGGTGCGATGCGTGACGTTAATGCATCGCACCTGCACTGAATCCTGACCCATTCATTTGAATGGGTCTGTGTACATGAGTGTTTTTTTCACGCATCAGTCCTGAGTTACGTGAAAAACGCAGCATGTTCTATATTCTTCATTTTTCACGCAACCCTGGCCCCATAGAAGTGAATGGGGCTTCAGTGAAAAATGCATCGCATCCGTTTCATGGATGGTTGCTATGAGATGTTTGTAAACCTTCAGTTTTTTTTATCACGCGCATGGAAAACGTATCAAAATGCATTGCACCCGTGCAGAAAAAAAAAACTGACTGAACTGGCTTGCATAAGGCCTCGTTCACACTTCAGTGTTGTGTCAGTGATTTCCATCAGTGATTTGTGAGCCAAAACCAGAAGTGGAGCCTCCACAGACATGATGTAGAAGGGAAAGATCTGCTCCTGTTCTGTGTTTAGAGTTGCACCTGGTTTTGGCTCACAAATCACTGATGGAAATCACTGACCAAACACTGAAGTGTGAACGAGGCCTAATGGTGCAAGTTACCCTGAACGCATCCGGAGCCAATCAGTCACGCTCTTGTGAAAGGGACCTAAACATCTGCTTATTTATGTATTTATCTAATGTATGGTATTTCCTATCATCAGGCTGGCAATGTCATTTCACCTGCTGGAAACCTGCTGTAGTATCTATTTCCTTCCTTTTCTGTTACTAACTTGGGGTAACATTTACACTTGTGTATTTAATTACATTTGCTGCTTCCCCTATATGTATTCACATTTATCGGTCCCCTCCCCCGTGTGACTCTTTTATACCCGTTTTACTCCACCCAATGATGTAAGACTCCATTATATGTGTTTTATTGTGTTGTTCTAAAAGTATTTTTTGCTTACATATGGTCGCTTCTTTTTTGGTGATCTGGGTATGCACAGTGTTATAAGTTGTGATTTAATCAAGGTTGTCTGTGTAGGTTTCTGTACAGTGTCCACCCTAAAGAGAACTCTCCAACTGACAATTGCCTAAACCTGATAAGTGGAATACAATTGAATTTATTTCTGAGTCATCATATATGCCATATGAATGCACTTTATCGATGGACTGTAACATCTGCCTTGAGACTATTGATTCAAGTAAATGTTCAATTGTTTTACAACAAAGGACTCTTCATTATTACTACTACTACTACACTCAACATTTGCACCTTACGGTGCTGGTGTCACAAACACAGGGGCCCAGCCACCAAAGCACCTTAAACACCTACACCATCAAGGGCACCTCAACCTCCATCTGGCTGGTATTCCCTGCAATAGAGAGTGCCCCGGAGGATTTCATGCCGTCTTCCCATCCACTGCACTGCCGGCCCAGGAAGGCTATGCTAACCATGAGTACATGTACTACTACCCCCATCGGTCCACCGTGAGCCTCACGGGTTTTCCCCTGCGGTCCGGCTCGCTGCAAGTGGATTCAAATTATTATCTGCATAGCAATTCACACACATACACTGTGACCATGCTAGCCGATTCTGTATACTGAATTAGAATCTACTTACCATCTCCATATCACAAAGCATGGAGTAGGTCCAAAAAGACAATACTGGGGGCAGAATTATTATTCTGGTTTAAAATTTAGAAAACCTATGGCGTCTGTCACCAGAAAATTCGGCACAATGTCTTGTAGGGCTAGCTCAGTTAAATGTAATGGTACTCTTCACTTAGCGATCAGTTACATAATTCTGGAGGGAAGTACTTTTAATCCATAAGCAAATGAGCATTTAAATGCACTGAGGGCGGGACTACGCCCTTCTGTGCAATCTTGCTCCTCCTGCTTTCTCTACCAGCCCCTCCCTCTTCTTCTTGATCGGCAACTCAAGATGATCATGCAAGGACCTGGCCCTGTCAATCAAGGAGGGGAAGGGACTGGCAGAGAAATCAGGAGAAGCAAAGGTGCACAGAGTGGCTTGGGCTCACCCTCAGTGCTATTAAATGGTCACTATGGGGCATATTTATTAAGATCAACGTCTTAGACCCATAGTTGGCGGTGGATCCGCCGAAGTTATATAAAGGCGCAGGTCTCTCCATAACTTCAGTGCATCTAGGGCCAATTCTAAATTCAAGACCGCTTCTGAGCTGCCTTACATTTAGACCATTTTCTATGCCTAAACCAGGCGTAGAAAATAATAAGACGGGTCTGCTGGTCCGTCCCCTTCATCACCCACAATTATAGACCTGGCGTGAGTGGGGTGAAGTCGCAGATAGCGGTGCAACTAACCGTTGTGCCGCCATCTGCGCCTGAAATTTTGGCGTATTTCAGAATAGTAAATGACCCCCTAACATTTCACACAACTATGCAAAAATTACTAAGTGACCACAAAAAACTTTGTAATATGTCTCAGTGATAAATGTCTAGTTCTCATGTTATCAGCTGTTAACCTCTTTCCCCACCCACATGCTAATAGCTTTTCAATTGGAAAAGTTCCTTAAAGGGGTTGGCCCATCTCACACACTGGTGGCATATTGCTAGGATATGCCACCAATGTCCGATAGAGATGGGACCCACACCTATCTCCAGAATGGGGCCCCAGAAGTGAACAAGGGTTCACTCATTAATGCAAAGTTTGTTGAAAGATTGGGACAATTGCTCATTTGCATATGAGTTGAAAGTACTTTTAAGCAATGGATTGCTAAGTGAGAGGCATCATTACATTCAGCTGAGCTGGTGACAGACCATAGTCACTTCCTGGCGTCAGACACCATAGGCTTCAAATTTCTGATGACAGATTCCCTTTAAGACTAGACCAGATAGGCAAGACACGTGTCAAACGTATTACAGCAGATCTGTCATGGCGGGGAGTGGGGAAAACCCCCCACCGTACGATGACTGGGAGATAAGGAATGCAACTAGGCCTGAACACAGGGATAAGGGAGCAGGTCACCTAATGCAACCCTATACCTAGCCCTAACTCCTCACCGTATGAGCGGACCTGGATGGTAGGACGGCTCACACCCTGGATACCTTAGGCCCCGAGAATCTCACAAAGGAGCTGAGGAGAGGCGCCCTGCCCTGTTCTTCCAAGACACGGAAGAACAGGAGTCTCAAAAGGCCTAGAAGCAGGGAAAGGAAGACATATGCAGCAAGAGAATCGGCAGGTAAGAAAACAAGGAGACACACTTACCTGCAGCTGCCACCACGACTGGAACCCGTGAATACGTACCGGAGCCCAAACACCAAACAGGACACTGTACCAGCAACTCACAGGTATCCAGCACACCAGACCCTGCCAGGACCCCCATGTCTCAAGGTGCATGGCAGCCCCAGGTGGCACTGCATACAGGCTAGGAAGTCTAGCAACCATGCTGGAAGATATCACCAAACATACCAGACAAGGAACACCAAGCTAGACATTACAACACACCAAACATACAACACATGTAAGGGAGGGAAGACATCACTGGAAACCTCGATTCCCACTAGGAGGCCCTCACTCTGGGAGATGGAACATGCAGACCAGGAGCATAACTCCAACACACACCATGGCTGGAGAACCACTAACTCCTGGCCTCTAGCCACAGGTGAGATGAAGCAACTAGTGACCACGCCCAACAAGGTGGTTAACACCTCCAGCACCGGACAGAGGAGGAAACAACTGACAGGGGAAGTGCACACACCAGCATACAAAAACTACATGTTGCCGCAGGCATCAACATGTAAGGCAACCATGTCACGGGACACACCACAAAGGCCGTGACACTGCCCCCGCATGCAGAAACAGCAACACGTTGCAGCAGGCAACAGCAAGCGTGGCACAAGTGTCACAGCGCACACCAAAGGCCGTGACAGGATCACTCGTTAACAATATTTGGCACATCTTGCTAGGCACGTTAGACCTTGCTCTTCTTTACACCACATTTTGACTGCCTTACTTTAGACCAAAATGTTTTTCGCAATCTAGTCCATTGTAAACCTTGCCCCGTTTTGTAGACACTTTTTAAAGCTGTCTAGAGAAGCATGAAAACCATGTATAAAACACATAGCTTTGACGCATTTAAAATACTGGAATCTCCTTAAAATAAATAAAAATTAACAATCTGTTTCCAGAGCTGGCCACTAAAGTCCTTTCTGTTTCACAGGCCATAGTTTCATAAAGCACAAAGAACCAAATCAGCGAAAACTAAAGTGAAGTTATAACGTACCAACTTGATTGATTCAACACATGGCTTCTGTGCTAATGGTTGGGGAACACTGCTGTAGATTTGGATTTGTTTTCTGGCCACACAAAAAGGGGTTTTATAGACTCAAAACCCAAATATGTAGGCACTAGTAGTAAAGCTCCAGGTGCATTGGCTACCTGGCTTCTGAGATCTGCCCAGCCCTGTTCCATCATAACTGATACAGAACAGAGTTTAGATGGCACTCACTTGTCACAGCTTTGAGTTGAGGTCTGGATGTTCTCTTGTAATATTGTTTCCTAAAAGAAAATGATAAAGACAAAAAGGTGAAAATTTACAATGTTCAACCAGATAACTCAAACTTTGTTCCAATAGTAAATGTAAAAAACAAGGCACCTCTTGACTGGATTCTGTGTATGGCCGGATGGTGGCCAGGTTATGAGGATCAGAGCGTTGCGGAAGGCTAGACCCCATATGTATACTTGGATTTTCAGCAAACGTCGCCTCCGTTATGACATGTGGGTATGAGACCTGTGCAAGTGGATCTTGCCCTTGTAGGGATGGGGGAGTATCACTTGGGAGATAAACAGGTGGAGAGATCACTGAGGCAACAGGCATTGTTATGGTAGTGCCCAGTTCCACTGAATACTGAGGAAGACCCATGACCTGTACAACATTGGGGGACACATTTATATTAAGTCACTTCAAGTTCACAGCCTAGTAGCAGGCAGAAGATAAAAAAACACATTAGCATAAACACAAAGAATTTCTCTAAGCAATTACCTTACTGACCATTAATACCAAATCGCATGAATGCCATTGTTTGGTAAATTAACAGATCTCTAAAATGATGATGCAGAATGGATAAAAGAATAATATTAAAATAAAGAGGAAAAAAAAGATCACACATGCTAGGTGCATAGCATGGGTATCTTTTTTGCAATAAAGGGGATGTTCAACGTAGGAACACATTCCTGACATGCACCTTTCAATAAAAAGGTCTGCCATGTATGTAAAGCAGTGATACATGTTGCCTCAGTCCATGGTACATTGTTGAATATAGCCCAAGCTGGTCATTTTAGGTCAAGTGTTGGACAGCTCTGAGAGTTAATGACACACTTGAAGTGCATAACAGACGCTCATCTCTCTCCCTTTGCGGGAATAACAGGGCTACTTAATTCGCACGGTCAGGAAATAGATTTGTGTCCTAATCTAAATATTAGGCACTATAGGTGCACAACAGATGCTTATCTCTCTATCCTTCCAGAAATAACTGGGCTACTGGACCAAGTTGTAGGACCTATATCTGAATCTAAATATCCCAAGATGTCTCCTCATCACCCAAGCTGGTCATTTTAGGTCAGAAGAAAATGGCCTTTGGTAGCTTGAGGTCTTATAGGTAGGTGCATAACAGATGCTTAACTCTCTCCCCTTTTAAGAATAACAAGGCTACCCCCACCAAGTCATCAGAAGTGAGGAAACAAAACTATATCTGAAACTAAATATCTCAAGATGCCTCCTGATCACCTAAGCTGTTCATTTTAGGTCAGGAGAAAAGGGTGTTGGGCAGCTCAGAGCCCCACCTCCAAGAAAGGAGGTACTAGAGGTACATAACAGATGGTTACCTCTACTCTTCAGAAGTAACAAGACTAGTCCACAGAGTCATAGGAAGTCCGGAAACCAATCTATATTTGAACCTAAATGTCTCCTCATTACCAGGCACACTCTGGACTGCATTTAAATTATACAGCCCATACATAAACACTGCCATATATTGCATACATAATCATGTCCTACAGGAACACCCAACGGGCTATAATATGTATATCTAATACTATCATACTCTGCCCAAATATTACCACACAGGAGGAAACCATAAGCGAATGTGTCACAATTTTGTCTCAATTATACAGCAAAAAAAAAAACTGGCATACATGCCTGGTCCTACATTGGACCAACATGCGCACTATCACTTCCTTCAGGAGTAGGGACTAAGGGTCCAATCGGGATCGTAGGGGTACAAGTGATCGAATACTTCTGACCTGTTATTTATCACGTATCCCGTGATAAGGACAAGTTCACATTATCTCTGGTAATTTCTGTTGTGCTCTGTTATATGAAGAGAACAATGATAATGGAAGTGCCAGTTCTGGTGCATCTTTACACTGCCTGGTCCAAGTTAAAACTCTTGAAATATTAGACAGGATTTGTAAATCTGACCCAATAAAATCATATCCAGTGTTAGCCAGTGCCAATAGGGAGGATGGTTCGAGCGGTCACTCTTTAGTAAAGACCCTAAATGGCGAGGAAGGGTGGGGAGGGGTGGAATTGTTCTTGGCTAAAATCTGGCACGGAGTGGAGGATATGCAACTTCTAACTGTAAAAAGAGAATAAAAAAAAACGAATAAAATAATATTTTAAAGAAACATACTCTGTGTTAAGACTAGAGACAAAATGAGCCACTGCTTTACATTCCGAGGCTAGTATCCACATCCCCATGTAATGTAAGCATGTCACACATACAACTGACATGTTTTATCAACCAGAACATGCCAGCATGCCCTTTATGAAAAAAGGGCATACTATGTGTATGAGATTGTTTTTCCTCTGTCGTATTGTGATCTCTCGGACCTACTGATTGTGTCCTTGCCCCAGTATTCGAAAAGAGTTGGGCTTCTCATATTGTTCTTTTAGTAGACACTAAACAGAAATTATGGGGATTTTACAAAGTATTACCTGGTTCCCAGCCCCAGATGTAGTCTGATCGGGAGGATGGGTTATGCTCGGATGATGTGACTGAGGAGGAGGTGGATGGGGTTGCTGTGACACAGGCGGAACACTTGGTGAGTGATGAACCGAAGGGACATCACTCTGAATGATCTGTTGAAAGGAGGCCTGGTACATCGGCATTTGGGCATGCAGTGGTTGTGGGGTTGGCAATCCAGGCCCACCAGGGGTAGCCACCGCTAATAAAGGTACAGGAGCCACCTGTATATTTTGCATAAGATTAGTCTCATAAGGTAGCACCAACTGTGGGTTGACTATGTGCCCTGTCGGGAGCCCTGCAGCATTCACAGGAAGGTTGGACATAACCACACCTGAAGGGAAATACTGACAGGGAGCAGGCAGGGGGGTGATACAGACAGCAGGTAAGTCAGAGAGATTGGCAGGGAGGCTCTCGAGTCCTGTTAGAGGAGTAACTGCTGGAATGAGAGGATACGGAGGAAGCTGAAAAACAATGCACAAAACAAAAACACAATTACTGCACATATTCTATCATAACATAACTGTAATGATAACTGTGCGCTTCATTTAAAGCCAAGGCAGGATCAGCTGATATATGCCACTTGGAAATGCAAAATTAACTCAAAAAAAGAAAAAAAAAAGAAATACACACTGTACTATTAAAGGGCTTTTCCAGGAGAAAAATTTTCATGGCCTATTCTCAGGAAAGGTGATTAATGGGGGTCCAACACTTAGCTCCACCACTGATTGGCTGCTCAGAGTCCATGGCGCTCCGGTGAACACTGCAGCCTCACTGCATACTACACTAAGCAAAAATATAAAGGCAACACTTTTGGTTTTGCTCCAGTTTTGCAAAGATCTGAAACATTTTCTACATACACAAAAGACCCATTACTCAAATACTGTTCACAAATCTGTGTGAACCTGTGTTAGTGAGCACTTCTCCTTTGCCGAGATAATCCATCCCACCTCACAGGTGTGGCATATATTAGGGTGCTGATTAGACAGCATGAATATTGCACAGGTGTGGCCACCATTTGCCTCATGCAGTGCAACACATCTCCGTTGCATAGAGTTGACCAGGTTGTAGATTGTGGCCTGTGGAATGTTGGTCCACTCCTCTTCACTAGCTGTGCGAAGTTGCAGAATATTGGCAGCGACTGTAACACGCTGTCGTATACGCCGATCCAGAGCATCCCAAACATGCTCATTGGGTGACATGTCCGGAGAGTATGCTGGCCATGCAAGAACTGGGATGTTTTCAGCTTCCAGGAATTGTGTACAGATCCTTGCAATATGGGGCCGTGCATTATCATGCTGCAACATGAGGTGATGGTCGTGGATGAATGGCACAACAATGGGCCTCAGGATCTCATCACGGTATCTCTGTGCATTCAAAATGTCATCATTAAAATGCACCCGTGTCCGTTGTCCATAACATACACCTGCCCAAACCACACCGCCACCATGGGCCACTCAATCCACAACGTTGACATCAGCAAACCACACACGCTGTCTGCCATCTGCCCTGAACAGTGAAAACTGGGACTCGCCCGTGAACAGAACGCCTCTTCAACGTGCCAGACGCCATTGAATGTGAGCATTTGCACACTCAAGTCGGTTACGACGAGGAACTGCAGTCAGGTCCAGACCCCGGTGAGGATGACGAGCATGCAGATGAGCTTCCCTGAGACGGTTTCTGACAGTTTGTGCAGAAATTATTTGGTTATGCAAACCAATTGTTGTCTGCAGCTGTCCGGGTGGCTGGTCTCAGACGATCATGGAGGTGAACATGCTGGATGTGGCGGTCCTGGGCTGGTGTGGTTACACATGGTCTGCGGTTGTGAGGCCGGTTGGATGTACTGCCAAATTCTCCGAAACGCCTTTGGAGACAGCTTATGGTAGAGAAATAAACAAACATTCATTGCACGGGCAACAGCTCTGGTAGACATTCCTGCAGTCAGCATGCCAATTGCACGCACCCTCAAATGTTGCAACATCGGTGGCATTGTGCTGTGTGATCAAACTGCACATTTCAGAGTGGCCTTTATTGTGGGCAGTCTAAGGCACACATGTGCAATATTCATGCTGTCTAATCAGGTGGGATGGATTTTCTCGGCAAAGGAGAAGTGCTCACCAACACAGATTTAGACAGATTTGTGTACAATATTTGAGTAATGGGTCTTTTGTGTATGTAGAAATTGTTTCAGATCTTTGAGTTCAGCTCATGCAAAATGGGAGCAAAACCAAAAGTGTTGCGTTTATATTTTTGCTCAGTGTAAATACAGTACTATTTATTGTATAGTGGCTGTGCTTGGTATTGCAGACTAGGCCCATTCATTTTGAATGAGAGAGTTGCACCCAGGCCATGTGACTGATTAATATGACGTCACTTGCCTAGCAAGAGGTTGTAGCACTCAGTGCCGCAGCCTTTTCAGACAGCTGATCAGCAGGGCTGCTGGGAGTCGGACCCCCACCCATCAGATATAGATCACCTATACTGAGGATAGGATATCCGGTGAACACTTCAGCCTCCTTACAACTAAAGAAACACTGTGCCGTATATAGTATAAAAGCTGTGCTTGGTATTGCAGCCCAGGTCTATATACTTAAATGGGAGAGAGCTGCAATAAGGTTATGTGACCGATGAACGTGACATCAATGGCCTGGGAAGAGGCCGCGGCGCTCATGGGAGCACTGTGGCCTCTTCAAACAGCTGATCTGCAGTGGTTCCGGGAGTCTGTCCCCAACAATCAGATATTCATGACCTGTTCTGAGGATAGGTCATAAATGTGCGTTTCATGAAATACCACTTTAAAGACCTTTGGGGGAATTTTTTTTTTATTATTGCATACTCATTTTGAGCTATAATTCAGGTTTTAAATTGGTCTTTATTACAAATATGGAGCCATTTTTCTGTACAGGGCTGAGATGCTCTAATAGAGGGATCTGAATTTTCTCTCTGCCTCGTCAGCCAGCTCACCTGACGGGCTCCTTATATCCGCTCTCTGACATTATAAACACTCATTATAGCTCAGTTCTTATCTTACTGATAAGAATGTGGCCTAAATAAGTGTTTATGACTTTTTACAGATAAGGGTTATTAGGTGACCTGCACAAAGTGAAGGTAAAAACTAGGATTTATACAGCAAGACAAACCAGCTAATTTTTTTTTATAAAGACCAATTAAAAATTGTGTCAGCCAGCTTTATGGGTGGGCCCTGACATCCCTGACAGTAATGTTAGGGTCCATTCACACGTCCACAAAATGGGTCCGCATCCGTTCCGCAATTTTGCGGGACAGGTGCGGACCTTTTTTTTTTTTATGGGGCCGGAATGTGCTGTCCGCATCCGCACAAAAATAGAACATGTCCTATTCTAACATTTCTATGAGTGCGCCAGCAACGTGCGGTCCGCAAAATACGGAACGGACATTGCCGATGTCAGTGTTTTGCGGATCCGCAAAGCACATACGGAAGTGTGAATGGATCCTTACCAGTAAGAAAGCAGGTGTCCATGCCCAGTCTGTTGTTGGGTAATTAGAGGAACCTTTATGTGGAGCAATTATTGGCAACAATGTCCATACAAGTTTTTAAAAAAGTGGAGGCTCAGATTAAAAAGTACAGTTTTTGGACATTGTTAAGCAAAAAAAAAAAAATATATATATATATATAAAAAATAAAAATCACAAAACAGCTGCTCCATAATAGCATGTATAGCAGAGAACATAATATACAGACACCAAGCCAAATGAAAAGAATACATCTACATGGCTGTACCTGGGATGCAGGTACCTGGTGCTGTTGCAGTGGTACACTGGAGATCTGTAGGGGTTTTGTCAGTGCTGGAGTGAGCGGGGGCTGGTACGGTGGGTATGTATGGGAGGTAGGCTGCATTGGGCAGACTGGCTGCCCGGCTGGAATTTGCTGTAGCATAGGTTGGTGTTGAATTGGCTGCTGTTGGGCAAAAACAAACAAAATATACAAGTAGGTTAGGAATGGCTTCCAACAAGGTCTGCTTCATCTCCCAGAACATCACCCTTCAATCTAAAAAAATAAATAAAAAACATTATTATATTATATTTTTATATATAATAATAATAATAATAATAATAATAATAATCATAATATGATTATTATGAATACTAATATGATTATGAATATTAATAATATTAATAAATAATAATAATCAATTCCCATATGGTAATGCCAGCACAATATTATAATGGAAGAGGAGTATAGATTTTCAACCTAATTAGATCAACTGCTGTTTTACAGATATCACATCTCCCTGTCCTACTCGTGAAGCCCTCTTTCCCCAAAACATAAGTTGATCGCAATGTATCTCACTGCTGAGACCCCTAGCCAGGGGAGCACCGCCAATGAGGCCAGGTGAGGCGATTGCCTCAGGCAGCACCAGATAGGGACAAGTGAAGCGCAATGGAAAGACCTTGGGCAATGAGTTCTCTCATTTCAGTTTTCTCCTCAGGCAGCAGAAAAGCTAGATGCACCCCTGCCCCTAGCAGTCGGCTGCAATCTCTGGGGGACCTGACAACAAGTGTTCAGCCCCCGTGCAGCACCATCACAGGGGAGAAGCAGCAGTGCGGTCATCCATGATAAATCAATTAAAAATAGTAGGATTAATTAAACATGATTAAATCTGTGTTATCTATTCCATTTAAAACACTGCTGTTCTGTACATTTCTGAATTATATACTCTTTGCAGTCACATATTCTTCGTCTGCAATATCTGGTATAAGCTGAAGACTCCTCGTGTATCTAGACAAAGGAATTCCTTTGCTTTTGGTTTTCTCAATTGTGTCCAGATGGTATGTTGTGAAGACCTATAGATCTGTGTGGCAGAATCCTATTGTATTTTTAGGTTTTGAGGGCAACATCCGGGTTTTTGCTTTTGAAAGGAGTCTTCTACAATTTAGGGGTTGGAAGAGGAAGACTCAATTACCACCATGAGTCATGTCTTAAGATTTGGAGCATCGCGGACAACATGGTCAGAATCATTGTTTAGGGATCATACTAAAATTCAGAACACAATCAATCAATGGTTCGTCTGTGTTAAGCCTCATTCATACTTCAATTATTTGGTCAGTGAATTCCATCAGTGATTGTGGGCCAAAACCAGGATTGGAGCCTCCACAGACATAAGGTATAAAGGGAAAGATCTGTACCTGTTGTGTTTAGAGCCGCACCTGGTTTTGGCTTTAAATTACTGATGGAAATCACTGACCGAACACTGACGTGTGAATGAGGCATTGAGCTGGAACCACACAAGCAGTTTTCATGGCATTTATATATTTTTTTGCACCAAAGCATTGAGTGGATTAGGAATGGTAAGTAAAGGAAGGGCTTATACTAGTCATTTGTGCCCGATCCACTTCCGGCTTTGTATCAAAAACTGGCTGTGAGTTTCCAGCCTAATGCATGGACATGCTTAGACCACCAGTGCGAGAGAAACGCTTGATGTAGTGGACTAGTGGACCCTCTTTAATAAAGAGGTTGTTCCATTCCATAACTTATAAGTGCCTGATCGGTCCCACCAGTTATGAGAACAAGGGCTCGTGTTCCTTGGGATCAATGGCGCGGCAGATATGCACGCACTTACATTATAGGGCTCCTGGAAATAGCCGAGCACTTGTACTGCGGACATGTACGAGTGTCTGCCCCTCTGTTCAAACAAGGGAACAACGTAAACCCCCTCCCCAATCTTATGATTGGATCTCTACTTGTCAGACACTTCTACCCTATCCTTTGGATAAGGGATAAGTTGTTGCAATGAGACAAACCCCTTTAAAGGTCACTCTCCAGCAATAGTGTATTTAAAAAAGGAATTTTATTTTTAAGGCAGACAATCCCTCTCCGCACACACACATATTGCTGAACAAATATAAAATGAAATCTTATCAAGTAAAATACAGATTATTTTCTGACCTGGCTGGATAATACAGGTGTAGCTGGCCCAAACTGGAGAGACCCAACGTTGGTTGGCTGCACAGCCGGGTAAGATGTGCTTGGGTCTTGGTAATGGTGTTGTGGTAGTCCAGGGTGCAATGGAGGGGTGCTAGAAGCCCCATGCTACAAAGCAAATGGAGTAATTAGCAAAGTGATTTATGAGATCTCATCTTTTCAGTAAGGGTTCCATAAAACATTAAAAAAAAACAAGGGTGCAAACAAACATTACAGAAAAAGGATGAAAATGGTAAAGAACATGATGGTTTTGCAGAAACCCTGAAACCTTTAAAAAGGAAGGACAGTACACACAACGATATATATTTTTTGTCCTGGATCCCCTTAACTCTATGTTAGAAGGATTTTTTTCAGTCTTATAGTGTGAGGACCTTACCAAAAACATATCCATATCCTTATGGTATATTCTAAACGATCAATCTTTGAGGGTGCCCGTACATGTTGTGATCAAGTAGTGGTTACCGCCTGCTGATTATTGTCAATTGCTGAACCTGCACATGCAACTTGAAGCCACAGCAAGTACACGTGCAGCATGGCAATTCTCGATAATACGAGTGAGGTTACGGTCACGAGTGTATGGGCACCCTTTGGAATTCTACTTGGTAGCAAGTGAGGGTTTTCAAATCAGCGTCAAAAGGGGTTGTCTTCTGCTGGACATCTGGAGCCACCCATGTGCCAGAACCTGGGTCTACAGGACGATCCCCTGGTATACCTATCTGTAGGTAGAAGTTTATTAATGAAGTGGATTGTTCCTTATGAAATATCATATAACGTTTAGGTTATCTGGCCAAATTTCGAATTAAAATTTAGTCAAAAGCTAAATTCTTCTGGTGAATCACTACGTAACCGGAAAAATAGCACCCATTATTCCTCCATAGCCGATGTTACTGCACAGAGCAGAAACCAGCCACATCACGCCAGTTAAAATTCCCCCTTAAGGCTAGATAACTGTACATGTTAACTTTCTTCCGTCTTGGTCTCTTTCAACATTTTCAATCAAAGTGGCAGATCGTGGAGGCTTGACGTCTTGGCACAGCAACCTTCAGCTGGCGAAACGGCAGGAGCTGAGGTTAATTTCCGCCTCTTGGAGAATGTTCTGTATCAACAGCTTAAAAATAGATTGCGGGACAGACGCATGCATGAGCAGACAGGGCAATCCCATCTGACGGATACTAAATATTCAGGGGGCATATGATTTGAATAATTAAATATCTTTTTGGACAGACATCTGGAGACAGGAGATGACTGCACGTGGCCAAATGTGATTAAAAGATCTGCTCAATAAATGAGCCAATTAAACAACTCACAACGAGCAACCTTGGCCGGTTTAATGCATATCATATGTGCTGCTTTCTTTCTCCGCAATGGGCAGGAAATGCCTACCGCGCTGCAAATCACAAGAAGAAATTATTGGCTGATGAAAAAGGTCCAGGAGAGGTTTCTGACTGAGGTACCACATTTCAATGCATAATATATTGCTTGCCTGTTTTTGCTGAACGTGCAAGTTTTATAATTACTGCTCTCAATCAAATCGACTAGGTTATTGCTTCATGCAGAGAGTAAATGAGAGGCAGGATAGTTCTGTAGCACTGCATGAGTAATCAGATGCAGCTTTAGCATCACACTAGCTAAGGATGGCACTGAATGATTATTTTCTCTCCTATGCCCACTTAAATAGCAAAATTTTTAGGACACATGACAGAAACCACTAATAATTATAGAGTTCTAAACATGACAATAAGGAACGGCAGAGGAGAAGTGATGGCAAGTTTCCACATTCAAGACAAGGGGGTCAATACAGATCGAGAAAAGTCAGGGATGCTGTCCATTCCTTTAGGACGACATGGGAAGGTGGGGTTGAAGAAAACAGTCATTTGACCTACCACACGGCAGCCATTTCTTCCAGTAAATGCGCAAGTCTCCAAATGCTCAGTAGGCGGATTTAATTTCCAGCTTGGATAGTACTTTCCATTGACACAATTGTCAAGTGGTATCGAATAACTGTTTGGTTTCCCAAGGTTGTACGATTCATGACCATTCACCACTGTTGGCACTCTCAAAGAGGTTGTCCTAGTCTTCTGGTTCATAATAATGTTCAGTAGCTCATGGAGACTAGGAAGATCTAAACTTTGCCCAGGTCCTCGGTGAAGATGTAAAGACATACAATCTTTTTCAAGATTGCATAAACAAAGACTCGAAGATGACCTCGGTGGAGGTCTCCTTTCTCGAGTGGAGTCTATGTAAGGGTCATAGCTTTGCATGTAGGCCTTCGTTGACCTTGACAGTTTGACATTTTTAATATCTGACAGACACTCAGCAGAAACTGAATCCATGAAATCTGTCCTTGTATTAGAGGTCACCGTAGGATCACTGTGTCTACGATGTGTGGAATATGAATGTGGATTCACGTGAAGCAGGTTTTGGTCAATGATGTGACACCTGCCAGAGCTGAGGAAACTTGAGGAAATGTCAATGTTTGAAAACTTGCATTGCTCACAGGTTTGTGGGCTTCTTGTGCCATAGTGAACACCATCCATAAATTGCTTTGGACATTCAACATTAGGACATTTTGCATGCCATCTTCTTTGACTGTCACTGTAATCCATATAGGGCTTACTGAAACAGTCTTGTAACAAGATGTCTTGGGGGCAACGCAAGGATACTTGTGAACCAAAAAGTTCTTTAACAAGTGGTGGGACAATAATACTTTGCTGAATTTCCAGCAGATAAAAATAACATAATATTTATATCATTATCAAATACATCAGCTATCAAATATCATATCTTAAAGGGAGTCTGTTACCAGGAAATTCACTTAAAAATCCAGGCACAATGACCTGTAGGACTAGCTCAGTTGACTGCAGTTATACCTTTCACTTTCTTTATTCTAGAGAAAAATTACTATTAATATTTATGCAAATGAGCCATTAAGTGGACCTTGGTCAGGCCCAAGCCACTCTATGCATCCTTGCACCTCCTGCTTCCTCTGTCACTCCCTGGTTGACAGGGCCAGATGAGATGACTATGTAGGCTCTGACCCGGTCAGGGAGAGCAGGGAGGCACATAGTGGCTTAGGCCTGCTCTTGCTTATGGATTAAAAGTACTTCTTCTAGAGCAAGAATCAGCAACCTCCGGCACTCCAGCTGTTCCGAAACTACAACTCCCATAATCCTCTTTTCCCTTGTATTGGAGTTAAAAGGCCAAGTAACTGTGCATGCTGGGAGTTGTAGTTTCACAGCAGCTTGAGTGTCGAAGGTTGCTGATCCCTGTTCTAGAGGATGAAGCAACAGATCACCAAGTATCACTAAAGGCACGATTACATTCTGCTGAGCTAGCCCTACAAGACATTGTGCCTGAATTACCTTTATAGTGACAGACTCCCTTTAAAGGGGTATTCCAGCCAAGAGCATTTATCACCTATGCATTGGAACAGGGGACCCTCAGTTGTCCCCCAGCTGTATGACCACAACTAAAACAAGAAGGACATTTATCGAAACTGTTGTACCCATACATCAGTCTTGATCTTCCTGCACTGGTGTGAGATGCGCCTAGTTTATGATGAGACAGATGCCTCTTAATAAATTAGAAGCATCTCTACCCTTCCATGCACCAGATACTGAAATCTATTCCAGCTACAGGCTGGTGTAGACTTAGGGGGGGTTCGTTTATTATACTGAAATACACCTAAGGCTACTTTCACACTTGCGGCAGGACGGATCCGACAGGCTGTTCACCATGTCAGATCCGTCCTGCGGCTATTTTACCGTGCCGCCCGACCGCCGCTCCGTCCCCATTGACTATAATGGGGACGGGGGCGGAGCTCCAGCGCAGCGCGGCGAACTAAAATTACTGCATGTCGGGCTTTTTAGTCCGGCGGCTTTCGCCGTGCACCGCCGGAGCTCCGCCCCCGTCCCCATTATAGTCAATGGGGACGGAGCGGCGGTCCGGCGGCACAGCGAAATAGCCGCAGGACGAATCCGACATGGTGAACAGCCTGTCGGATCCGACCTGCCGCAAGTGTAAAAGTAGCCTAAATTAGGCGTATGTCAAGCGCAGATGGTGGCGCAATTGTTGGTTGCGCCGCAATCTGCAACTTTGCCCCACTCACACCGGGTCTAAAATTGTGGACGAGGCGCGGGCGGGGAAGGGAGCGGGCGAGCAGACCGACCCGTCTCATTTACCATTTTCTACGTCTGTTTTAGGGGTAGAAAAAGGTTTAAAATGTAAGATGGCTCGGAAGCTGTCTTACATTTAGAAGCAGTGGTGGATGCACAGAGGCCGGCACCTCTTCATAACTCCGGCGGATCCACCGCCAGCTTAGGGCTTTATTAAGACCAGTGTCTAAAACACCAGTCTTAATAAATGTGCCCCTTAATCTATACTTTAAACCACTTACTGGTGAAATTTATAGCAAATCTAGTGTTGTGAAGACCCACCCCTTCAGATAACTCCTGCCCCTTTAATCAGCATGACGGAAAAGTGGCGTGCCCCATAATTAGCGACTTTTACAGCACAATGGTGGCGTAAACCTTTAATAAATGTCCCCCAATGTAACTGGGAGGAATGGGGCAATACGATCCCCCGCTTTAACAATTAGTGGGAGTCCCAGTGGTAAAGCCACCACTAAGCTAGCATTTATCACCTATCCAGATGATAGGTGCTGAATGATTTTTGCTGGAATACCCCTTTAAATCAGCCCAGAAGTAATAAAGAGTCACACTTACTGCTGCAGCTTGCTGGTATTGCCCCAGCTGATGCTGAGGACTCTGTGACAGAGCCTGACCTTCCAAGATGGGTGGGCTGTAGACTCGCTGGACGGCAGGGGGTAGAATGTCTGGCAGAGAGGAGTAAATGACACTTTGCTGACTGCTTTGTGAATCCGAATACACTGTAGACCCCTGACCACTGTCAAATGTGCTGTCAGCTGTCAGAGCAAAGCCAGAGTAAAAAGCAAGCAAATTACAGGCTGTCAAAAATCTAAAATAAAATAATAACGAAATAAATACAGAATACACAGATTCTGGTTTCTATACAACAATGCATATTCCATGGAGAAGATTTCACATATGACGCCTATAGTAATCATACTATTGATCATCGCCCAACATACCATGAGTTTGCCGTTAAAGGTCAAGGAGTCAGTGTCTGGAATAAAGTCAGAATTTCCCAACTACATGAGATAAGGGGCGTACAGGGGCATAGTTATAGGGGGTTCAAAGGTAGTTGTCGCCACTGGGCCCAGGAGCCTGACGGTGCCAAAAAACCTCTGCCACAACACAAAACTGCACAAAGGTAATTGTTGTAATATTGCATTGCTAAGGGCTCAGTCATGGATCAGCAAAAACGCTACAGTCATGATAATAAAACCGGCTGCGTCCGTTATGGACGGATCCGGTTGTATTTTCTCTAAAATAGCCACGATGGATCTGTCATGAACACCATTGAAAGTCAATAGGGGACGGATCAGTTTTATTTTGTGTCAGAAAACGGATCTGTCTCCATTGACTTACATTGCGAGTCATGACGGATCCAGCTCTAAAACCCTTTTAAAGAGGACCTTTTCATGTGTTTTTATTAATTGAAATAAATACAGTTACTTGCGGAGAAAAAAAAAAAAAGCTCACCTTCTCCCCGGCTGTGACATACGCCGCTGTGATTGCATCGCGGCACAGCCAGGGAGAAGGAGACGCCCATTGAGAAACCCTGGCGTCTCCTCCTCCCTGTACCGATGCTCCGTATTAACGTACCGAGCGGGAAAAGTACAGGGGGGCACAGCGAGGCATAGGAGAGATATTTAAAAAAATAAATAAACATCAGGCAGGGTGGCAGCATCAGTGAGGCATACCCCGCAAGTAAAAAGGTATTTATCTCAATTAATAATAAAAACACATGAAAAAGGTCCTATTTAAGTTAATGGGCGCCGGATCAGTTTTCTTGTGTGTCCATTAATTTACATTGTGTTTCATGCCGGAACAGTCTTGCTCCGCATCCCATGTCGGACAAAAAAAAAAAAAAAAAAAAGCTGCTTCCATGGAGGATAGGTCTGACTTTTTGTAGCAATGCTTCTGGGGAAGAATACCCCTCAAATATGATGGCATCCCATGAGACGTGGGCACAATGTTTTGCTGTCAATTTCATAAGGAATAGGACAAAAAAATAATATCTGTATTCCGCTATATAATCAAGTTCATACACAGATAGGCCTCATGCACACGACAGTATTTTTTCACGGTCCGCAAAACGGGGTTCCGTTGTTCCGTGATCAGTGTCAGTTTTTTCTTCCGTGTGTCTTTCTTGATTTTTGGAGGATCACCAGACCAGAAAAGTGAAAAAAAAAATCTAAGTCAAGTTTGCCTTGAAAATGATAGGAAAAAAATGGACACGGATGACATTCTTGTGTGCCTCCGTGTTTTTTCACGGACCAATTGATTTGAATGGGTCCGCAAACCGTTGTCCGTCAAAAAAATAGGACAGGTCCTATTTTTTTGACGGACAGGAAACACGGATCACGGACGCGGATGACAAAACGGTGCATTTTCCGAGTTTTCAACGGACCCATTGAAAGTCAATGGGTCAGCAGAAAATCACGTAAAACAGAACAACGGACACTGATGCACACAACGGTCGTGTGCATGAGGCCATACAGTGAGGCCTCACACTCATAGGTGCTGTATCATGGCTCAACATAACTCAGGGGCTGTAGAGACGTCTGCGTAAGCGCCGTGTACAAAAAATCGTGACTTGCACTACCATCATGCAACCTGAAAGCACTCGGGCTTCATGCACACAACTGCGTCCGTATTTTAGTCTGCAAACCACGGATCTGCAAAATACTGAAACCTCCTTGTGTATTCCACATTCCTATTACTCCCATCAATAGAAATGACCATTCTCTTCTGCAAAACAGATGCAAAAAATGTGTTGATGGGCCGATAGAAATGAATCGGTCAGTGTGCCTTCTGCAAAAAAAAGTGAGAAATGCGATCGTGTCCGTGAGGACAAACTCGATGTCTCTATTAAATTTCAGCTTTGGTCTTGGTTAAATTCATACAACCAGCTTTCAGACAAGGGTAAAAGCTGGTTGGAAAATAAAATGTCCTTTTATTTCATTTCGACCTGTGCCACTAAACAGCGCAATGATTTTTCAACTCCACACAGCTTCAGTTTTCAGCCGCACAGGGATCATTCATCTTTACCGCCACTATGGACAGGACACAAGGCGCAAACAAATCCTTTCACGTCGTTGACAGGCTGATATTTACATTTAGAGTTTCAGACTGAAAACGGCAATGAAGAAAATGACCAAAAGGCATTTATCATGTGCTGCTGATAATTCTACAACACATCAAAAATATACACTTTTTTGCCTGAGGGAATTTTTGGCAGAAATATCAAATTCACTGAATGAAGCCAACGAGACCATGACTTGTGCTCTCCATGGTGCTGGAATCACTACAAAACTACTGTAAAATGCTGCAGATGTTCCACCCTCAATTCTGCGGCAGTAAATCCACAGCATATACGCCCTGTGTGGACATATCCTAACAGGGCTACAGAAATGGCGCTTAGCTCCATTTAAACGCCATGCATTACGTTCAGTATCCTGTGTTCCTTGGTTGTTAGTGACTACACATATGTGGTCATGCTCTATTATAATGTATCAGATATGTAAAGCAGCCTAGTGAGCATGCTCAGCCAGTTCTACATCCCCTTTCCGCTATACGTAATGGATGGTGACCTTGTCTGTGTTCATCTATTCTATATGTACAAGTAAGCAGTGGTGTAACCGGCACTGACTGGGCCCCAAAGTAAAAAATTTTAACGGCCAACGTTCGCCCCTTCGGCTACTCAAGATGGCTTTCTCAGACCAGGCGCCCACTCTGTCCAGCTCCTACGTGTTTATACTGTGTATACAGACACTGTATATAATGTCATTGTATAATATTGTTGAGGGGACCCTGACAATCTACAGATTCAAATTCCTAGGATCTCATGCATTAAAATGGCCAAAAACGCCTTGGGAGCTTTCTTCTATTTGGAAGAGGAGAGCATCTCTCTGTAGCCTAGATCCAGTGTTCTTAAAACTGGTGCAACTCAATTCCACTAATCCAAGATTTACAGCATATCCTAACAGTACAGGAAAAACTTTCTAGTAGTGCTGATGATGGCCACACCAAAAATTACATTTTACCATTTCTTCCATCTTCTAAGTCTAGAAATAGAAGAGGTAAAACAATAACCACTTGATGAACCCTCAATGGCTGCCTGTCGCCACCCATGTGAACCACATGTCTATGGACATTTCCAGTAAACGTTGATCATATTCCCTGGCTAAACAACAAATGTATTATAAAATAGATTAGAAATTCCCGAGGAATTCAAGGGAGGTTAATGGTTTCTCTACTAGCAGATATTTCCTACAATACAATTCATTGCACTGTAACGAGATCAAATGTAATTCAAGATCTTGGTTTACAAGTAATACAGGGTTTTTTTAGCCGTCAAATACCCACAAGATCCTTTCAGTACTCAAGACTAGCTTTTGATCGCAAATGTTCACCGATCAGCACATGGATGAAATTCGTTTCTCAGAAAACCCTCGAAGCCTAAGGCTAACCATACGAGCCCTCAACTGACATCTATCCTCACCATCACTTCCATACACATAGATGATTGACTAAACATGTATGAAGGGGAAAGGAAAGTAAGCCACTGAAAGCAGCTAAGGATAGGTTCACACTTGTGTTAAACAGGTCCGGCAGGCTATTGCGGCAGAGAGTTCACCCGACCCAGCCTAGCTGGATACTGCTATTCACCACCAGACCTCATTGACTAAAATGGGATCCAGCCGCTTTCTGGCATAAATGCAGGTTTTAGGCTGGATAAAAAAAAATATAAATATATATATACACATATACACATACTGTTTTTATAGGTTATACTCAGGAAAATGGGAAAAAAAGGGAAACAAGTCTGTTTAAAAAAAAATAAAAAATTAAATTTTAATAGCACAAAGTGCAACTAAAATGATCTCTCCATTCTATTACAGTCATTTAGATATAGGTAATGGTGGAGCGAGAAGCTGCAGTGTTGACTAATGGTGGCTTTTTTATAAAACATTTTACTTTTTTTGTCTTTCAAATGTATTTATTTTTTGTTACACTTTCACGATCTGATGGGAGACTCAAAGACCTTTGGGGTCTATTTAACATTCATTTTTTTTCCTATTTCTGATTTCTCCTGTAACTGGGGCTCACCCCCAGAAGTTCTAACAAGACGGTTGAGCCTCACTGCAAAGACCTCCAGCAGATCCTGCAGTTACTCCACCCCATCACGGCTTAGGAAACGGCATTGCTGCTTCCTGCATGGCATACACCTGGCTGGAGAAGGCATGGATGGTAATAAACAGTCCCTGCTCTCTCTGTTTGGAGCCGGCTGACAATGACAGCTGACGCCCTGGTCCTACGATCTTCCTGCAGCCGCTGACTCTACAAGGATGGTCAGAGAGGTCTTGGCAGAGTAAACACAGACCACCCGGACATACACAGCCAACGGTTGGTCAATAACTGGTTAAAAGCAAATCTGTCTGCTTCACACACTGCTCTTTGTAAGGACACCATAGCAGCAGAGCACTCCCTCCCACCCCATTTATTTTTAGGATCGGTTGTTCATCCAAGACTCTGCATGGGTCAGAATTTTATAGTCAATTCGTTAGCAAGATAAATAATTTTTTTGCTTTGATGCAAAATTGCACGAAGGCACCCATCAGTGTTGAGTTGCATTTTTTGCAACATGCAAGATGTTTACTTTCAGAAGATACATGGATATGATTTTTTATTTTATAATTTATGAACATAATTTTAAAGGGTTAAATTTCATTATCTAAATCTGTCACATTAATCTATTGATTCTTATTCAGGGGTCTAAATGAAGCATTTGACATCTAAAAAGTTGTACCGGAATCAAATTCCTTTTTTCTTGGTTGTTACAGAGATAAGACTGTCCTCCTTTAATAGGTAAACATCCTTCAAATGTGTCCAAGGTTAATGAGGGTAAGGAGCAATCTTCCTCTGGAACTCTAAAGACATCTCGTCTTTACTGATCAAGTAATAGACATGTTCTGCCTTATTACCACGAGAACATTTAGACATGTCAGCATTAATGTACATATGCTATACATGCATAATTAACTAGTGTAGCACAGAATATAGAAAAGGGGTAAATGCAGCTGCAGTCCAACCGCTAAGTAGCGTTTCCTACACAAAGCATGATTTTGTATCACGTCCATTACATATAAGCAATTACCAATCTGAAATGGCATAATAAGACTAACTGGCAGATACAGCGTTAGGGTGAATTAATGATACGACAATGGACTCCCTGTCATGTGGAATTTGTGATCATTTATCAATTCCACCTTCAAAAAGTCAGAAGTTGAGTTCCAGAAGACACAGGATATGAATGGAGATGACGGGACTATGGCCTCCCGGCAGCATTGAGAAGGTAACGTCTGGATGAGCAAATATATAAAGGATGCAAGTCCATATTCAGCTCAATAGAAATGGCAGGAAAGGCCCGCTCAGCCAATCACTGGCTGTGGCTGGACAACGCTAAAGGCAGAGATTGGCTGAGCAAGACCTTCTTGGCATCTCCAGTGTGTTGGGCTGGGACAGAAGGCAGAGAGCAGCGGGGACAGATTCAGTCTTGGAGCAGCAGTGGCAAGTAAATCAGTGGTGGGGAGTAAAGATTCTTTATTATTTATTATAAAAAATAAAATAAAAAACACACCTTTTGGAGGGATTCTATTCTTCAGTGTGAAAACAGAGGTACAACAGACCTTAAAGGGCTTCCGTCACCCCCCAAAAGTCATTTTTCATTTTTGGGCTAATTAAAATCCTTATAGTGCGATTATTCAATATATAGTGCTCTTACCTTTTTCTGTGGTTTAGTTTCTTTAAAAACTGCACTTTTATAATATATTAATTACCTGGCTACCAGTAAGTAGGGCGGTTGCTTGCTGGTAGCCGCCGCATCCTCCTTTAAAAAAAAATGCCCCTCCTCCTGTTGATTGACAGGGCCAGCGAGCGCTCTCCTCCTAAGGCTGGCCCTGTCTGCGTTCTAAATCTCGCGCCTGCTAAGGATTTTAGTTAGCCCAAAAATGAAAAATGACTTTTGGGGGGGTGACAGAAGCCCTTTAAGCAGATGGCCATACTATTGCTCTGTTTTGTAGGAAGCTGTAAAAGGGCACTCAGAGGTGCAGGGGACCCCAAATTTACCTCAGTTTCGGTGCTGGAGCTACTGCAGAACAGCTGATCAGTGGGTATGCGGAGATTTGGACCCCCAGCGATCAGATATTGAAGGCCTATCCTAAGTATAAGCCATCAATATAAAAGTACTTGAAAACCTCTTTAAAAGGGAATCTGTCACCCCAATTTTACAATGCATTAATACATTAGTAGTGCTGCAGATATTATATTAGTCCAAATCACTAGAAGGAAAAAAAAAAAAATGAAATCTGGACTCCTTGTCTGCAGTACGACTCATGTATTACTGTACATCATCCAAAAATCAGGGTGACAGATTCCTTTTAAGACTCTCTATAATAAGTTTTCCGAGCCAGCAGACAGCATGTCTTGCTCATGTTGTAATTTTAGTAGGTTCAGCACAGCCTATGATCACAGCCAGAGGCTACTTCAATGCATTTTAGAGCGTTCTTTGGTAAAACAAACGCTAGGAAAACCTGCTTTAGAGAATGCTGGGGGTTACTGCTGTAGAGAGGAGATAGAGCTGTAAATCTTTTCTGCTGCTAAGGAATTATATACTTCCAAGTCTTCCAGGGAGAGAAGAGCCCCCATTTTCTAGGTTTGAGTCAAATGACAAATAAGCAACCCTACTAACAAGAATAGTATAAAGACATAAAAAGTTATTTTTTTCCCCCATTACAGGGAACTAACTCTAGGAACCAAATATATAGATTATGTACATTAGGACTAGAGTTGAGCGAACACCTGGATGTTCGGGTTCGAGAAGTTCGGCCGAACATCCCGGAAATGTTCGGGTTCGGGATCCGAACCCGATCCGAACTTCGTCCCGAACCCGAACCCCATTGAAGTCAATGGGGACCCGAACTTTTCGGCACTAAAAAGGCTGTAAAACAGCCCAGGAAAGAGCTAGAGGGCTGCAAAAGGCAGCAACATGTAGGTAAATCCCCTGCAAACAAATGTGGATAGGGAAATGAATTAAAATAAAAATTAAATAAATAAAAATTAACCAAAATCAATTGGAGAGAGGTTCCATAGCAGAGAATCTGGCTTCCCGTCACCCACCACTGGAACAGTCCATTCTCAGATATTTAGGCCCCGGCACCCAGGCAGAGGAGAGAGGTCCCGTAACAGAGAATCTGTCTTCATGTCAGCAGAGAATTAGTCTGCATGTCATAGCAGAGAATGAGGCTTCACGTCAGCCACCACTGCAACAGTCCATTGGCATATATTTAGGCCCAGCACACACACAGGCAGAGGAGAGAGGTCCCGTAACAGAGAATCTGGCTTCATGTCAGCAGAGAATTAGTCTGCATGTCATAGCAGAGAATGAGGCTTCACGTCAGCCACCACTGCAACAGTCCATTGGCATATATTTAGGCCCAGCACACACACAGGCAGAGGAGAGAGGTCCCGTAACAGAGAATCTGGCTTCATGTCAGCAGAGAATCAGTCTGCATGTCATAGCAGAGAATGAGGCTTCACGTCAGCCACCACTGCAACAGTCCATTGGCATATATTTAGGCCCAGCACCCAGGCAGAGGAGGGAGGTCCCGTAACAGAGAATCTGTCTTCATGTCAGCAGAGAATTAGTCTGCATGTCATAGCAGAGAATGAGGCTTCACGTCAGCCACCACTGCAACAGTCCATTGGCATATATTTAGGCCCAGCACACACACAGGCAGAGGAGAGAGGTCCCGTAACAGAGAATCTGGCTTCATGTCAGCAGAGAATCAGTCTGCATGTCATAGCAGAGAATGAGGCTTCACGTCACCCACCACTGCAACAGTCCATTGGCATATATTTAGGCCTAGCACACAGGCAGAGCAGAGAGGTCCCGTAACAGACAATCTGGCTTCATGTCAGCAGAGAATCAGTCTGCATGTCATAGCAGAGAATCAGGCTTCACGTCACCCACCACTGCAACAGTCCATTGGCATATATTTAGGCCTAGCACCCAGGCAGAGCAGAGAGGTCCCGTAACAGACAATCTGGCTTCATGACAGCAGAGAATTAGTCTGCATGTCATAGCAGAGAATGAGGCTTCACGTCAGCCACCACTGCAACAGTCCATTGGCATATATTTAGGCCCAGCACCCAGGCAGAGGAGAGAGGTCCCGTAACAGACAATCTGGCTTCATGTCAGCAGAGAATTAGTCTGCATGTCATAGCAGAGAATCAGGCTTCACGTCAGCCACCACTGCAACAGTCCATTGTCATAAATTTAGGCCCAGCACCCAGGCAGAGGAGAGAGGTCCCGTAACAGACAATCTGGCTTCATGTCAGCAGAGAATTAGTCTGCATGTCATAGCAGAGAATGAGGCTTCACGTCAGCCACCACTGCAACAGTCCATTGGCATATATTTAGGCCTAGCACACAGGCAGAGCAGAGAGGTCCCGTAACAGACAATCTGGCTTCATGACAGCAGAGAATCAGTCTGCATGTCATAGCAGAGAATCAGGCTTCACGTCAGCCACCACTGCAACAGTCCATTGTCATAAATTTAGGCCCAGCACCCAGGCAGAGGAGAGAGGTCCCGTAACAGAGAATCTGGCTTCATGTCAGCAGAGAATCAGTCTTCATATCATAGCAGAGAATCAGGCTTCACGTCACCCACCACTGTAAGAGTCAATTTTCATAAATTTAGGCCCAGAACCCAGGCAGAGGAGAAAGGTCCCGTAACAGACAATCTGGCTTCATGTCAGCAGAGAATCAGTCTTCATATCATAGCCTAGAATCAGGCTTCACGTCACCCACCACTGTAAGAGTCAATTTTCATAAATTTAGGCCCAGAACCCAGGCAGAGGAGAAAGGTCCCGTAACAGACAATCTGGCTTCATGTCAGCAGAGAATCAGTCTTCATATCATAGCAGAGAATCAGGCTTCACGTCACCCACCACTGCAACAGTCAATTGTCATAAATTTAGGCCCAGCACCCAGGCAGAGGAGAGAGCTCCCGTAACAGAGGATCTGGCTTCATGTCAGCAGAGAATCAGTCTGCATGTCATAGCAGAGAATGAGGCTTCACGTCACCCACCACTGCAACAGTCCATTGGCATATATTTAGGCCTAGCACACAGGCAGAGCAGAGAGGTCCCGTAACAGACAATCTGGCTTCATGTCAGCAGAGAATCAGTCTGCATGTCATAGCAGAGAATGAGGCTTCACGTCACCCACCACTGCAACAGTCCATTGGCATATATTTAGGCCTAGCACACAGGCAGAGCAGAGAGGTCCCGTAACAGACAATCTGGCTTCATGACAGCAGAGAATCAGTCTGCATGTCATAGCAGAGAATGAGGCTTCACGTCACCCACCACTGCAACAGTCCATTGGCATATATTTAGGCCTAGCACACAGGCAGAGCAGAGAGGTCCCGTAACAGACAATCTGGCTTCATGTCAGCAGAGAATCAGTCTGCATGTCATAGCAGAGAATGAGGCTTCACGTCACCCACCACTGCAACAGTCCATTGGCATATATTTAGGCCTAGCACACAGGCAGAGCAGAGAGGTCCCGTAACAGACAATCTGGCTTCATGACAGCAGAGAATCAGTCTGCATGTCATAGCAGAGAATGAGGCTTCACGTCACCCACCACTGCAACAGTCCATTGGCATATATTTAGGCCTAGCACACAGGCAGAGCAGAGAGGTCCCGTAACAGACAATCTGGCTTCATGTCAGCAGAGAATCAGTCTGCATGTCATAGCAGAGAATGAGGCTTCACGTCACCCACCACTGCAACAGTCCATTGGCATATATTTAGGCCTAGCACACAGGCAGAGCAGAGAGGTCCTGTAACAGACAATCTGGCTTCATGACAGCAGAGAATCAGTCTGCATGTCATAGCAGAGAATGAGGCTTCACGTCACCCACCACTGCAACAGTCCATTGGCATATATTTAGGCCTAGCACACAGGCAGAGCAGAGAGGTCCCGTAACAGACAATCTGGCTTCATGACAGCAGAGAATCAGTCTGCATGTCATAGCAGAGAATGAGGCTTCACGTCACCCACCACTGCAACAGTCCATTGGCATATATTTAGGCCTAGCACACAGGCAGAGCAGAGAGGTCCCGTAACAGACAATCTGGCTTCATGTCAGCAGAGAATCAGTCTGCATGTCATAGCAGAGAATGAGGCTTCACGTCACCCACCACTGCAACAGTCCATTGGCATATATTTAGGCCTAGCACACAGGCAGAGCAGAGAGGTCCCGTAACAGACGATCTGGCTTCATGTCAGCAGAGAATCAGTCTGCATGTCATAGCAGAGAATCAGGCTTCACGTCAGCCACCACTGCAACAGTCCATGGTCATAAATTTAGGCCCAGCACCCAGGCAGAGGAGAGAGGTCCCGTAACAGACAATCTGGCTTCATGTCAGCAGAGAATTAGTCTGCATGTCATAGCAGAGAATCAGGCTTCATGTCAGCCACCACTGCAACAGTCCATTGGCATATATTTAGGCCTAGCACACAGGCAGAGGAGAGGTTCATTCAACTTTGGGTAGCATCGCAATATAATGGTAAAATGAAAATAAAAATAGGATTGAATGAGGAAGTGCCCTGGAGTCCAATAATATATGGTTATGGGGAGGTAGTTAATGTCTAATCTGGACAAGGGACGGACAGGTCCTGTGGGATCCATGCCTGGTTCATTTTTATGAACGTCAGCTTGTCCACATTGGCTGTAGACAGGCGGCTGCGTTTGTCTGTAATGACGCCCCCTGCCGTGCTGAATACACGTTCAGACAAAACGCTGGCTGCCGGGCAGGCCAGCACCTCCAAGGCATAAAAGGCTAGCTCTGGCCACGTGGACAATTTAGAGACCCAGAAGTTGAATGGGGCCGAACCATCAGTCAGTACGTGGAGGGGTGTGCACACGTACTGTTCCACCATGTTAGTGAAATGTTGCCTCCTGCTAACACGTTGCGTATCAGGTGGTGGTGCAGTTAGCTGTGGCGTGTTGACAAAAGTTTTCCACATCTCTGCCATGCTAACCCTGCCCTCAGAGGAGCTGGCCGTGACACAGCTGCCTTGGCGACCTCTTGCTCCTCCTCTGCCTTGGCCTTGGGCTTCCACTTGTTCCCCTGTGACATTTGGGAATGCTCTCAGTAGCGCGTCTACCAACGTGCGCTTGTACTCGCGCATCTTCCTATCACGCTCCAGTGCAGGAAGTAAGGTGGGCACATTGTCTTTGTAGCGTGGATCCAGCAGGGTGGCAACCCAGTAGTCCGCACAGGTTAAAATGTGGGCAACTCTGCTGTCGTTGCGCAGGCACTGCAGCATGTAGTCGCTCATGTGTGCCAGGCTGCCCAGGGGTAAGGACAAGCTGTCCTCTGTGGGAGGCGTATCGTCATCGTCCTGCCTTTCCCCCCAGCCACGCACCAGTGATGGACCCGAGCTGCGTTGGGTGCCACCCCGCTGTGACCATGCTTCATCCTCATCCTCCTCCACCTCCTCCTCATCCTCGTCCTCCTCGTCCTCCAGTAGTGGGCCCTGGCTGGCCACATTTGTACCTGGCCTCTGCTGTTGCAAAAAACCTCCCTCTGAGTCACTTCGAAGAGACTGGCCTGAAAGTGCTAAAAATGACCCCTCTTCCTCATCCTCCTCCTCCTCCTCCTGGGCCACCTCCTGTTCCATCATCGCCCTAAGTGTTTTCTCAAGGAGACATAGAAGTGGTATTGTAACGCTGATAACGGTGTCATCGCCACTGGCCATGTTGGTGGAGTACTCGAAACAGCGCAACAGGGCACACAGGTCTCGCATGGAGGCCCAGTCATTGGTGGTGAAGTGGTGCTGTTCTGTAGTGCGACTGACCCGTGCGTGCTGCAGCTGAAACTCCACTATGGCCTGCTGCTGCTCGCACAGTCTGTCCAGCATGTGCAAGGTGGAGTTCCACCTGGTGGGCACGTCGCATATGAGGCGGTGAGCGGGAAGGCCGAAGTTACGCTGTAGCGCAGACAGGCGAGCAGCGGCAGGATGTGAACGCCGGAAGCGCGAACAGACGGCCCGCACTTTATGCAGCAGCTCTGACATGTCGGGGTAGTTGTGAATGAACTTCTGCACCACCAAATTCAGCACATGCGCCAAGCAAGGGATGTGCGTCAAATTGGCTAGTCCCAGAGCTGCAACGAGATTTCGCCCATTATCACACACCACCAGGCCGGGCTTGAGGCTCACCGGCAGCAACCACTCGTCGGTCTGTTGTTCAATACCCCGCCACAACTCCTGTGCGGTGTGGGGCCTGTCCCCCAAACATATGAGTTTCAGAATGGCCTGCTGACGTTTACCCCGGGCTGTGCTGAAGTTGGTGGTGAAGGTGTGTGGCTGACTGGATGAGCAGGTGGAAGAAGAGGAGGAGGAAGCCGAGAAGGAGGAGGTGGCAACAGGAGGCAAAGAATGTTGCCCTGCGATCCTTGGCGGCGGCAGGACGTGCGCCAAACAGCTCTCCGCCTGGGGCCCAGCTGCCACTACATTTACCCAGTGTGCAGTTAGGGAGATATAGCGTCCCTGGCCGTGCTTACTGGTCCACGTATCTGTGGTTAGGTGGACCTTGCTACAGATGGCGTTGCGCAGTGCACACTTGATTTTATCGGATACTTGGTTGTGCAGGGAAGGCACGGCTCTCTTGGAGAAGTAGTGCCGGCTGGGAACAACATACTGTGGGACAGCAAGCGACATGAGCTGTTTGAAGCTGTCTGTGTCCACCAGCCTAAATGACAGCATTTCATAGGCCAGTAGTTTAGAAATGCTGGCATTCAGGGCCAGGGATCGAGGGTGGCTAGGTGGGAATTTACGCTTTCTATCAAATGTTTGTGAGATGGAGAGCTGAACGCTGGCGTGTGACATGGTTGAGACGCTTGGTGACGGAGGTGGTGGTGGTGGTGTTGGTGGTACATCCCCTGTTTGCTGGGCGGCAGGTGCCAACGTTCCTCCAGAGGCGGAGGAAGAGGCCGAGGCGGCAGCAGCAGAATAGGCCGAGGCGGCAGCAGCAGAAGAGGTAGCAGGGGGAGCCTGAGTGACTTCCTTGGTTTTAAGGTGTTTACTCCACTGCAGTTCATGCTTTGCATGCAGGTGCCTGGTCATGCAGGTTGTGCTCAGGTTCAGAACGTTAATGCCTCGCTTCAGGCTCTGATGGCACAGCGTGCAAACCACTCGGGTCTTGTCGTCAGCACATTGTTTGAAGAAGTGCCATGCCAGGGAACTCCTTGAAGCTGCCTTTGGGGTGCTCGGTCCCAGATGGCGGCGGTCAGTAGCAGGCGGAGTCTCTTGGCGGCGGGTGTTCTGCTTTTGCCCACTGCTCCCTCTTTTGCTACGCTGTTGGCTCGGTCTCACCACTGCCTCTTCCTCCGAACTGTGAAAGTCAGTGGCACGACCTTCATTCCATGTGGGGTCTAGGACCTCATCGTCCCCTGCATCGTCTTCCACCCAGTCTTGATCCCTGACCTCCTGTTCAGTCTGCACACTGCAGAAAGACGCAGCAGTTGGCACCTGTGTTTCGTCATCATCAGAGACATGCTGAGGTGGTATTCCCATGTCCTCATCATCAGGAAACATAAGTGGTTGTGCGTCAGTGCATTCTATGTCTTTCACCGCTGGGGAAGGGCTAGGTGGATGCCCTTGGGAAACCCTGCCAGCGGAGTCTTCAAACAGCATAAGAGACTGCTGCATAACTTGAGGCTGAGACAGTTTCCCTGGTATGCATGGGGGTGATGTGACAGACTGATGGGGTTGGTTTTCAGGCGCCATCTGTGCGCTTTCTGCAGAAGACTGGGTGGGAGATAATGTGAACGTGCTGGATCCACTGTCGGCCACCCAATTGACTAATGCCTGTACCTGCTCAGGCCTTACCATCCTTAGAACGGCATTGGGCCCCACCATATATCGCTGTAAATTCTGGCGGCTACTGGGACCTGAGGTAGTTGGTACACTAGGACGTGTGGATGTGGCAGAACGGCCACGTCCTCTCCCAGCACCAGAGGGTCCACTAACACCACCACGACCATGTCCACGTCCGCGTCCCTTACTAGATGTTTTTCTCATTGTTATGGTTCACCACAACAACAAATATATTATTTGGCCCAATGTATTGTATTCAAAATCAGCGGGATATAAATTTGAGGCCTAGTATTTAGGCGCTGGGTGACCGGTATGGATTTAGTGACAGAATTAGACTTGGAAATGCACAGAAGCGTGTGTGTGAAGTTATTCTGAATGACCCTATGTGCACCTTCAATATTATATACCCTTTTAGGGATAGATTTCAAATAGCTCTGATATAGCAGAAACCACTAAATTATGAAATTGCTAAATTGGGAATTGTACTTCAACCCAGAACAAAAAATGTGCTTTGACGGACACTAAATATCTTGCCCAGCAACAACAGTACAGCGGTGGGTAACGAGAGATTTAGAGGGAATTAAATTTGAGGCCTAGTATTTAGGCGCTGGGTCACCGGTATGGATTTAGTGACAGAATTAGACTTGGAAATGCACAGAAGCGTGTGTGTGAAGTTATTCTGAATGACCCTATGTGCACCTTCAATATTATATACCCTTTTAGGGATAGATTTCAAATAGCTCTGATATAGCAGAAACCACTAAATTATGAAATTGCTAAATTGGGAATTGTACTTCAACCCAGAACAAAAAATGTGCTTTGACGGACACTAAATATCTTGCCCAGCAACAACAGTACAGCGGTGGGTAACGAGAGATTTAGAGGGATTTAAATTTGAGGCCTAGTATTTAGGCGCTGGGTCACCGGTATGGATTTAGTGACAGAATTAGACTTGGAAATGCACAGAAGCGTGTGTGTGAAGTTATTCTGAATGACCCTATGTGCACCTTCAATATTATATACCCTTTTAGGGATAGATTTCAAATAGCTCTGATATAGCAGAAACCACTAAATTATGAAATTGCTAAATTGGGAATTGTACTTCAACCCAGAACAAAAAATGTGCTTTGACGGACACTAAATATCTTGCCCAGCAACAACAGTACAGTGGTGGGTAACGAGAGATTTAGAGGGATTTAAATTTGAGGCCTAGTATTTAGGCGCTGGGTCACCGGTATGGATTTAGTGACAGAATTAGACTTGGAAATACACAGTAGCGGGTGTGTGTGAAGTTATTCTGAATGACCCTATGTGCACCTTCAATATTATATACCCTTTTAGGGATAGATTTCAAATAGCTCTGATATAGCAGAAACCACTAAATTATGAAATTGCTAAATTGGGAATTGTACTTCAACCCAGAACAAAAAATGTGCTTTGACGGACACTAAATATCTTGCCCAGCAACAACAGTACAGCGGTGGGTAACGAGAGATTTAGAGGGAATTAAATTTGAGGCCTAGTATTTAGGCGCTGGGTCACCGGTATGGATTTAGTGACAGAATTAGACTTGGAAATACACAGTAGCGGGTGTGTGTGAAGTTATTCTGAATGACCCTATGTGCACCTTCAATATTATATACCCTTTTTGGGATAGATTTCAAATAGCTCTGATATAGCAGGAACCACTAAATTATGAAATTGCTAAATTGGGAATTGTACTTCAACCCAGAACAAAAAATGTGCTTTGACGGGCACTAAATAACTTTCCCAGCTACAACAGGACAACGGTAACGAGAGATTTAGAGGGATTTAAATTTGAGGCCTAGTATTTAGGCGCTGGGTGACAGGTATGGGTTTAGTGACAGAATTAGACTTGGAAATACACAGTAGCGGGTGTGTGTGAAGTTATTCTGAATGACCCTATGTGCACCTTCAATATTATATACCCTTTTTGGGATAGATTTCAAATAGCTCTGATATAGCAGAAACCACTAAATTATGAAATTGCTAAATTGGGAATTGTACTTCAACCCAGAACAAAAAATGTGCTTTGACGGACACTAAATATCTTGCCCAGCAACAACAGTACAGCGGTGGGTAACGAGAGATTTAGAGGGAATTAAATTTGAGGCCTAGTATTTAGGCGCTGGGTCACCGGTATGGATTTAGTGACAGAATTAGACTTGGAAATACACAGTAGCGGGTGTGTGTGAAGTTACTCTGAATGACCCTATGTGCACCTTCAATATTATATACCCTTTTTGGGATAGATTTCAAAGAGCTCTGATATAGCAGGAACCACTAAATTATGAAATTGCTAAATTGAGAATTGTATTTCAACCCAGAACAAGAAATGTGCTTGAACGGACACTAAATAACTCGCCCAGCTACAGCACTAGGGACAGATTTAGCTGGATATAAATTTGAGGCCTAGTATTTAGGCGCTGGGTGACCGGTATGGATTTAGTGACAGAATTAGACTGGGATATGGCCAAAAAATGAACAGACTATTGCTGGTTAAATGCACTTGGTGTGACAGCTTCACCCTGATGTAGGCTTTAGCCAAATAACAACCACACCATTGAGGGTTAAATGCACTTGGTGACAGGCGCAGCTTGCCCCTGATTTTGTATATGGCCAAAAAATGAACAGACTATTGCTGGTTAAATGCACTTGGTGTGACAGCTTCACCCTGATGTAGGCTTTAGCCAAATAACAACCACACCATTGAGGGTTAAATGCACTTGGTGACAGGCGCAGCTTGCCCCTGATTTTGTATATGGCCAAAAAATGAACAGACTATTGCTGGTTAAATGCACTTGGTGTGACAGCTTCACCCTGATGTAGGCTTTAGCCAAAAAACAACCACACCATTGAGGGTTAAATGCACTTGGTGACAGGCGCAGCTTGCCCCTGATTTTGTATATGGCCAAAAAATGAACAGACTATTGCTGGTTAAATGCACTTGGTGTGACAGCTTCACCCTGATGTAGGCTTTAGCCAAAAAACAACCACACCATTGAGGGTTAAATGCACTTGGTCGCAGCTTGTGCTGGCGCACCACAAGACACAAAATGGCCGCCGATCACCCCAGAAAAATGAGACTGACAAACGGTCTGTGCAGCCTAAAAACAGTGAGCAATTGAGGATCAGCAGCTCAATGATCCACAGCTGCAGATCGATCAGTTAATCAAGTCCTTTGGAGGAGTTAATCTGCCTAATCTCGCCCTACTGTCGCAGCCGCAACCTCTCCCTACGCTAATCAGAGCAGAGTGACGGGCGGCGCTATGTGACTCCAGCTTAAATAGAGGCTGGGTCACATGGTGCTCTGGCCAATCACAGCCATGCCAATAGTAGGCATGGCTGTGATGGCCTCTTGGGGCAAGTAGTATGACGCTTGTTGATTGGCTGCTTTGCAGCCTTTCAAAAAGCGCCAAGAAAGCGTCACAAAAGCGCCAAGAAAGCGACGAACACCGAACCCGGACTTTTACGAAAATGTCCGGGTTCGGGTCCGTGTCACGGACACCCCAAAATTCGGTACGAACCCGAACTATACAGTTCGAGTTCGCTCATCCCTAATTAGGACCCATCTAGTTCCTAGGAGCTGCTTGCACAAATACGGTAAGCACATTTTAAGGAATGCTTCTGCCCTTGCAGGATATTAGGGCAACTGGGAACCACACATTCAGTGTCCAATAAATTTTTTACCCCTTTAAAAGCTTAGGCACTACAGCTGAAGCGCGTGAATGCAGTGTAGGAACTTTATATTAGGGCATATTTTTTTTGCAAGTTCAGGGAAAATACTTACATGCTACTGAAGTAATGCTGGCGGGTAGTTTGGGCAAAAAGGAATGCTGGTCAATCTCAAGTTCATCCGCTTCATTTACCATGTGTTGACCTATGTGGGAAGAATGGGCCAATGGTGCAAGTGGTATCTGGGGCGCATTCATTTGTTCCAGCCCCTCAGGATCACCACTCTCTTCCCGAATCCTTGACCGTCTCCATTGGATTAACGCCACTCGATCTCGTATCGACTTTCCCACAATTTTTACATCGCTCTCATGAAAAAACCCTGATTCAACCTTAAAAAAAAAATAAAAAAATTATATGATTTATATCCAAGTCTGCTCATTAAATTGTACTGCCAACTTAACATGACACAAAAATCAATGCATTTTATGTACCTAACCCTTCCAAACATATGTCCAACTTTTGCTTCTTGGCTGCATCTTTTCCTTCAAAAGCTGGATAACAACCAATAGGGTCAGGTTAATACTGCCACAGCTGCTATCACCCTACTTCCCAGACCCCAGAAAGCTAATATGTCTAGTAATGGAGGGATACAATGCGAGGTATGTGTCACTGCAAAAGCTAGACAGATGTATTCTTCAAGAACATGGGCAATCTTGGAAAAACTGTTGAAACCAATGGTTCATTTAGGCTTTTAGAATGCTGAGATTTTTTCCATCTTTGAGTCATGTTCCAGGAGACATGACATTTGTTTCCACTTATTTTTAAATGGGTTGGTCCATATGGTATATTGATGGCATATCGCTCCTCTGGGATCCGCACCTATCTAGAGAACAGGGTCCCTCGAAGTGAAGAGGAGAACACATGTACTCCATCGCTATGGAAGTTTCAAAAAAAAATAGTCAAACAAGGCTGTTTCTTCGAAAGCCCCATATTGGTGAATGGGGATTGCACAGCGCTAGTGCGGCCATGGCTGCATTCACTGTTATGGGACTGTTGGAAATAGCTGAGCAGGCGTTCGGCTATCTTCAGAACTCCCATAGCGGGGAATGGAGGGTGGCCGTGATGCTCTCTGTTCACTTCGGGGCCCTGTTCTGGAGACATGAGTGGGTCCCACATGTGAGACCTGCACCTATCCGACAGTGATGGCATATAGTAGTAATATGCCTTCCCTGTCAAATAGGAGGGGTCCCACCACTGGAACACGCACCAATCTAGAGAAGTGGGCCACCAAATCAAAAGGAGAACACACTGGGTGTGCAAGGCATGCCCTCCATTCATTTCTATGGAGTTTCAAAAAAACTGCATCCCTTGACTATTTTTGAAAGTCCCATATTTGTGAATGGAGAGCCCACCATGCAAGAGCGGCCCCTGCTACATTCATCACTATGCGACAGCGGGAAATAGCCGAGCCAGTACTTGACTATTTTCGGAAAATCCTGTATAGGTTCTTTGTTCACTTTCGAGGCTGGCATTTATGGCATAGCCTTGTGATGTGCCATCAATGTCCCAGATGGGCCAACCACTTTAAGAGATATATATATATATAGATATATAGATAGATATATATATATATATATATATATATATATATATATATATATATATATATATATATATATATATATGTTCTAGTTTTTTGTTCCAATTCTTTTTAAATAGAATGTGCGAATAATTTGCCATTTTTTATTCCGGTGGGGTTTAAGACTGAAGACCTCGTTTTTGGTCATGCTATGATTGCTATTTATCACAGTATCACAAGGGTTAAACAGCCAGCTCCCTTCCTGCTCCTTCTGCATGATAATCGATTCCCTGATGCAGGGTCAACGTGAGCCCCATCCCTAAGAGGATGACTATTGCACCATCAATGGCCACTTGTGCTGTGCCTGCATTATCTCTCTACAGCACGTCATCCTCTGTAATCAAAAGGATAATTGATCCAAGTATTGATGTCTTCTTCTTAGAATACAAAACACGGTATTGATCCAATTAGAAAAAGCCATTTTCATCCCTTGTTATTAAAGTATTTCCTAGGCGTCTAATACTTGATCTTGCAAATATTGAGAACAATGTCGGCTTAAAGGGGTAGTCACAACCCAGCTCATTTATGTCACATACGGTAATAGATGTGGAACCAACCTGTAAGTGAAGAATGGGGGTCCCCTGACGCCTGCCTCTCCTGATGAGGCAACCTGCCAGGGAACGAATTGAGAGGTTGCCATGCATGTGCACGACTTTCTCTATTCAGACCTATGGCAATTGCAGAAACAGCTAAGCATGCTTACTCAGCTGTTTTTGTAATTCCTAAAGAAATGAATGGAGAGAGCTGCATATGTACATGGCCAACCTCTCCTTTCATCCTCCACCTGGACATGGTGGTCACCTCACCAGGGGCCCTCCATTCTTTACATTACGTCCCAGGAGGGAGATATCTCACAGGCATCTTTGGCCTATTCTTGGATTTTTGATAAATGTCTATAATGCAATTATACTGTATTTTTTTTGCTCCTCAAGACCTTTTCAGCCCAAAACTGTGTACAGTTTCTTGCACAGTGTTTCCATGAAACAGCATGGGGGGCAACAGAAAGTAGGGACATCCGATTGTCTCCTACAAGCCAGCAGAGCCAAAATATTACTCCAGCAAGAAAACAAAAAAACAAAGCTACAGTATAAGAGAATAGGACCGCTCATGAAATGTCTGTGTTATAAACAAAATCGCAGATTCTTTATGCAACTCCTTTAAGGGATACTGTTAGAAGTTTCAACCACGCTAAACTGCTGACAGCACTAGGTAGGTGCTAGTGACAGCTGGACAAACATACTTTTTGTGGAGCTTTTATTAACATGAGTTGTGTGAATATGAAATTTTATTCTGCCAGATTATGCTCTTGCAAGTGCCCAGTAGGCGGAGCTTCACTGTGAAGTCTTCTCTGTATTGAGCTCCTTGACAGCCCCTTACCTATACTCTGAGTGGTAGTTGCAGTTGTTACTGGGTTTGATGCTACAGAGAACACACAGAGCAGGGGGAAGGGGAATGTGAAGCAGCTCAACGAGGAGAGCACTTCACAGTGACGCTCCACCTCCTGGGCACTTGCAAGAGCAGAATAAAACTTATATTCACACTACTCCCTGTTAACAAAAGCGCCTCAAAAAGGTATGTTATGTTTGCTTTGCCCTCCCCAACCTCCATCTAGTGTTGTCAGCAGTTTAGCACAGTCAAAACTCCTTCTAATATATTGCTTAAAGTGGCTCCAAGGTAGAGCATCATTTGAAACAAAAGGTTGCCCTTTAAATCAGTGCTTTTACCATTTCTTGTGCAACATCTTCAGGCGTTTCCTTCTCCAAGTCAAAAGTAAACTCAATGGCTCCATTATCTTTGGGTTTCCCTTTCAACTTCTTAGGGTCTTCGACCCACAGTCTTAAGGCAATCGTGGACTTCCTGCCGTTGTCTTCCTCTGCAAGTTCCACCCTCACCCCAGTGTCTTCAGCAAAGAAAGCATGGCTTAATAGGTTTTTGATTTCATATCTGAAACATGGAAATCCAAGCTGTAACTATAGATATACCATCAGAAAGCAAAAACTAGATCTTCCAGTATCAAAACATTTTACTGAGGCCAAACACTCAGAAAGGGATCTACGGTTTAGAATTCTAGAACAGATACCCACTTTGAGACGGGGCGGGGATAGGACCAAATTACTTAAAAAGGAGGGAACTCTATTGGATTTATACATTAGAAACTTTGAAGCCTCAAGGTCTAAATGTGGAATTTAGGGTAATTTAGTAATCTCCACCATTTATGTATGTGGTTGTTACCTGTACCTTCACTTGTGGAAAACATGTGCTATGTTTTCTAATTGTCTTCTTCTTAGGACAGCAATCATTGATTCAAACATCAGGAACAGTCACACGTGGTGAGGAATGGAGGGACCATGCAGGCGATCCATGATTACAGTACTATACATAACTTTGCCCCTTGGGTGTTCTCCATACACTCCTGGGGGATTGGCATGGATGCAGAGGATGCTGGCAGGTCTGAAGGTGAGGGAGTGCGGTTTGACACCCCACTGCTTTTCCCCTCGCGGACATTCCGACACGGAGACTGATGGTCACTCGTGGGTCTTCCGTGTTCTGACCAGCAACTCCTGCATGAACTGTGGAGCTTCGATTCAATAATTTGTGTGTCTCTATCTTATTCACTGAAGAAAAAAATAAAGGGGCATGCCGGCCTGTAAGGGCATGAGTATGCGCCCTACTTACTAGTGAGCAAGCGGACATTTTTTATGTGGTTTCCATACCCCTGACGTACAATTTCGTGTCTCGCGACAGCACAAGCAGCGGCGCATGCGCAGGCCGCTTTTCTGGACGCCAAGCAGGTTCCATCACAACCAAATGTGACGATTCCACATGTTTTTAAGGTTTTAATCAAGTTGCTATTGTCACCCACTGAGCACCTGATCTATTTTTATTGACAATCCTGTATGGATATTAACACTGTCACTGTTTTTTTTTTTATCATGTTATGCACTTTATACGAGATGACTAGTAATGAACTTTGAGACAATCATGACCAGACAGATGAATTATGCTTTTAATGTTTTATTTGTGATTCATTTTGCACTTTAATTAATCATGGATTCTGATTATGTAAATTGTTCTCACCATTTATATATGACACTATGCACATGTTATTCAGCCGGACAAAGGCTCCATAGAGAGCTGAAACGTTGCTGCTAGATGGGTCAATAAACCATCCACTTTTATATCACTGCTTTGGAGAGCTGCCTTTTTTCTTTCTACATATAGATTAGAATAGAAACGTAGCGCTGCCTTTAATCAGAAGGTTTCAGGCCTTGTTCACTCATGTGCCAAATTAATTGCATCATTCTTTCAGATTTTTTTTTCCCCCCTTTAGGGGGTCAAAAACAAGTTCAGGTTTTTTTAAACAGTTTTTAAAGTGAAAATCAGGAGTGGATGATAAAAAAGCAGAGAAAGTATTATGGGCAGATACAACTTCAATTTTTTTAACCACTCCTGGTTTTGCCCTGAATAAGGCCATACCCTTAGGTTTTGTTCACAGGTTGCTGATTTGCAAACCCCATGCAATAGTCTTGTTTCTTTGTATACTTCAGGTATTGGCTAGAAAAAAAAAAATGCATGCAACAGATGTACCAAACATACACTGTGTGAACAAGGTCTAGAAAGACAAACATGCCATCCGTTATGTACTAATAATGTATACAGGGCAGGGGAAATGTACATTTTAATTACAGGCTTCATATATGTATACCTTGCAGAGAACATAGAAATCCAATTGGAACCTAAACCTAAGGTGTTTGAGAGTAAGGCCTATTTTACACGTTCCTGTCCATGATGACATCCATGACAAGATGGTCAGTAGTTCATCCATGACTATGTCTGTGAAAGATCGGTGTTTGGTCCGTGTGTCTACGTTTTGCCCTCAATGTGTCATTCATATTCCATGGACACCAATAGGTTGAAAATTTGTTTTCAGAGCAGCTCCTACCAATGGTTCGTGAAAACCACAGACCAAACACTTATGGCATCTGTGTTGTGTCCGTGGTTTTCACGAACCCATAGACCATAATGAGCGTGAGGGATCTGTAAATCACAGACAAAAATAGGGTGTCACCGCAGACCCACTGTCTGTGGAAAACCACTAATGTGTGAAAACACACAGCAAAGTCAATGGATGCATGAGCTGTCCATGAAGACCATGGACAGCACACTGTCTGCGATTCACTGAGGCCTTAGGAATACATGGCTATGTTTTTACAAAAACAGAGCTATACCTGCCCACAGGTCCTGTGTGGTATTACCACCATGGAGATTTTTTTCTCAATACCAGACATCTCATGAACAGGGTTGGCACCGTTTCGGGAAGAAAGAGGCCATGTTTTTCAAAAACAACCCCTTTACATTACAGTGGATAAAAGCAGCAAATACCGTGCATGGCCACTGATCTGTACAAAATGCAGTCTGAACATACTAGCACGAGAGGAGACAATGACATTGCCATGAACTCTTTGTTCAGATTTCAGCGTGTTCGACATTAGCTGTATCACCTATCTGCACGAACCTGAGTCTTAGCATTGAATTTGATAAATCTTCATGGTAACATCCATCCACTACGTGATCAAGAAAAGGTGACTACTTGCACACAAAAAGCATAGAGGTTGTACCCCTGCAGAACCTAATGTCAAATTGCAGAGAATGACACGTTGAAGAATAGAAATTTAAGTGGCAATGGTATGGCATTTTTGGTCCATAAGATGCTCTCTTCCCCCCCCCCAAAATGAAAAAATTTCACTGCATCTTATGGGGCGAATACTAATTTCATTATAGAAGCGCTCATTAGTACCGGAGGACCAGGAAGCTGTGAATGCTCTGTACTCGCCGCTTCCTGGTCCTCTGCAGTCGGCTGTGCTGTGGCCGCGCACAGCGTGAGGGCGCTCTGTGACCGTACACTGTGTGCGTCAGGTTACAGCACAGCCAATGGCAGGAAGACGACGAGCACTGGAAATGAGGAGTGGTGGCGCCTGGAGCAGGAGAGGTAAGTTGATTTTATTTTATGTGATCTGAGGCATGGGGGCTGGAGGCTGATCCATGGCTGGGGAGTGGGGGCTCATCTGAGGTCTTATTGGGGGTCATCACATTGGTGTGAGCTGAGGTCTGATTGAGGATCTTATTAACATTGTGGGCTTGATTGCTGGTATGATCTGAGGTCTAATGAAATTTCTTTTCTTTTCTTATTGTCCTCCTCTAGGTGCGTCTTATAGGGCAAGAATATGGTAGTCACACTTTAGGAGTATATACAGTAGGTGACAGTTCATGCCATTGGAGTAGGTTATGTTCACATTGAATGTGTCCATAGGCTACAATGGGACTAATGCTCGGAAAGAGTGACTTTTGGGTGGTATGCATCAGTATACTTTTTCTTAACTGAACTGAAGAGCATAGACTACTTCACTTTTCAATACAGGAGGGTCACTAAAAAAATTACAGTACCACAGAGCTCAACGGGCAGCAAATGCAACTGTACGGAAAACAGTTGCCACATTGGAGCTATACGTTTGCTGTATATGTCGGGACACATTTCTGACCCGATATATCATTTATTTAAAAAATAAAAAATAAATGCAGCGTAATACAGTACCAGTAAAGTGAATGAGATTACACAAAAGGTTCCATGGAGTGAACTGAAACGTCGCACCTTATTGGTGAATAAAGCACATGTCCCTTTACGGAAGTGCCGCGGTACTCGTATTTTTAGGCTGTAGGACCACTGCCTCAGCCGCTGGCACTCCATCTTGTACGTTTGGTTGGTGGTGCTGCCTAGGAGTGTTTGTTTAGTGTGTGTATATTATATACATACATATACACACATACATATACACACACACACAAACATACATACACACATCTATATATAGCTATATCTATATATCTATCTCCATCATCGGCAGGGGTCCAAATCCCGGCACCCCCTGCCAATCAGCCGTTTCAGGGAGCCGCTGCACAGCTCTGGCGAGTGCTGCTGTCTCCCGGAAGCTTTCAAAGCACAGTGCTGTAAATTGTATAGTGGCAGTGCTTGGTATTGTAGTTCAGCCCCATTGACTTGAATGAGGCTGAGCTGCAACTAGGCCGGATGACCGTTGTACGGTGACGTCACTGGTCTAGGAAGAGCGCCCATCCTCTTCCAACAACTTATCGGCAGGGTCCCTTTTTTCCCATGCAGACCTGAAAATAGGTCATCAATATATTTTCCCAGATAACCCCTTTAACATAAAAACGTGAGTTAAACAGGTCATTTTGTGGTGACACATTCCCTTTAACTCAACATATGGTGGACCATCCAAGGCAGGGCCCCCGGTCTCCAAGGACTTGCATGGTCTGGCTATTTTCGCATTGCTCGGTTTGGCTATATGCGTCTTGTAGGAAACACTGTCAAGGTTCAGCATTTTCTTTTCTTGAGAGGTTATTTGTTTTAGATATAAAAAGCACCATAACTAACAGCACTCTATTTACCAGGGCTGTACAATGTTAAGCTGACTTGCAGAAAATAAATTGCTGGGACCAGAGCTGCATAAATGCGGTGACGGGTCGATAGGAGAATCTCTCTGCTGAGATCCTGGGGCTATGTTCTGCACAGCCTACACGGCGTGGGCAAATATCCTGACAGCAAACATGCATGATAATTATCAGGCTGACATTTACATTACACAGAAAAACGCAAACACACTGCCCTCACCTCTCCTCCTTGTTCTTGCAGATGCACTCCCCAATTATCTCTTTGATTTCAGGGTCTGACACTTTCTCAAAGCTTGCTGGTTTCACACCCTGTGAAAAAAGGAAGGAGCTGAAATTTCAGTGCATGTGAACGAGCATCTAATAAAAAAAACAGCAGCTAATAGCTCAATATATAAAAGTATTTTTTTTTTTAGGATTGCATTTTACTCATTTTTGGCTAAAAATCATTTTTTCAATTGACCTTTATTAAAGATATTGAGCCGTTCTGTCACAAAGTTAACCGTTTTTCTAGCTGTGTGACTGGTACTTTCACTTAGTCATCAAATACATCTAATCTCTAAACTACTAAGAGATCATAAACACGTATTTAAGCCACATTCTTAGGCCCCTTTCACACGGGCAAGTTTTCTGCGCGGGTGCAATGCGGGAGGTGAACACATTGCACCCGCACCGAATCCGGACCCATTCACTTTAAAGGGGCTGTGCAGATGAGAAGTGATTTTCACGCATCACTTGTGCATTGCTTGAAAATCGCAGCCTGTTCTATATTCTGCGTTTTTCAAGCAACTCAGGCCCCATGGAAGTAAATGGGGCTGCGTGAAAATCGCAAGCATCCGCAAGCAAGTGCGGATGCGGTGCGATTTTCACGCATGGTTGCTAGGAGATGATAGGGATGAGCAACCCCGGAAAAGTAAATTCCCTGTATTTTCCCTTATAACATGGTTATAAGGGAAAATAATAGCATTCTTAATACAGAATGGTTACTGAAATGTTGATTTGAGGGGTTAAAAAATTAAATAGCCTTATCCACTTGATCGTGCAGCCGGCATAGTCTTCTTTCAGGACCTGCAAAAGGAGCTTTGATGACATGATTGCGCTAACCACATGGTGAGCATGGTGATGTTCGCGCAGGTCCTGCTGAGTGAAGATAGAAGATCCTTCTATCTTCATTCAGCAGGACCTGCGCTAACATCACCACGCTCACCACATGGTGAGCACGATTACGTCAAAAGGTCCTTTTGCAGGTCCTGAAAGAAGCAGCAAGAAGACGATGCCGGCTGCGCGATCAAGTTATAAGGAAAAATAATAAAATCTACACTGAAGAAGTCCGGGTTCGGGTACCACATTTAGTTTTTTATAAAAAGTGACTGAAATTGCGAGTGCACTCACGCGGGTTTCCAGCAATGCACACGCGACGCATCCGGAGCAAATCCAGATTGCAAAACACTTACGGTCGTGTGCATGTAGCCTTATTCGTAAGATAAGAAAAGAACCGAGCTATAATGAGTGTTTATAAGGTCAGAGAGCAGATAAGGAGCAGTCAGCTCCTGGTCTGATGGAAAAGACAGAAAACCCAAAGGGTGCTACTAGAGCATCTCCTCTCTGCACAGAAAAAAGGACTCCATATTTTTAATAAAGACCAATTAAAAAAATATTTTTAGCTCAAAATAAGTACAATGCAATAATAAAAAAAAAAACATTGCCTCCAAAAGGTGTATATAGCCTTTAAGCTCCCTCTAGTGGTAGAAGAATTTTTAAATTTGGGATTTTAAGATCTGGTTCATGTGAAAAGTAAGAAATTACTGAGCACAGCATTAAACTTTTTAGTCACTTTTTAGTTACTGGGAAGCAGAATTGTTTGATGGTCAGTTACCAGCCTTGGTGGTGTCCATTTCATAGAAAGCAGCAGATCATTTCATCAAACAAAAGATTTATGGGAAATAAAACAAATAAAAATGGTTAAATTACATAATTTGGAGTTAATTGGCGTAATGACATTTAAGTTAAATACAGGACATAGGTTTCCCCACAGATCCCTGTGTATATTATACTACTCCAAGAGCAGGTACACGGTTACACATTCTGCTCAATAGGAGCAATGTATTACTGATGTACATTCGGAAGTAAAGGTAGCGGTTTGCATTCAGATGCTACAATCGCAATACTGCTGGTTGTTGGAAACGATCATCAAATTTGTCCTCCAGTTTAGCTGGACTTCTATAATGGAAGTGTTAGAATTTTCTACATCAGGTTCATGTTCAGTGACCGATATGAAGATCTGTGGACTATAGCACGGGCTGTAATTCAGGATATGTACTGCATAAGCATACCTCAAACAGGGGTGCACCTAGCCTTTCTGCTGCCTGAGGCGAAAACTGAAACGTCCCCCGCCACATTGCAAATTTCTTAACCTAACCCCTTCCGCTGCCCCACCTCTTGCCCCTACTTGGTGCTGCACCCATGCTCACCAACCATTCCAGATCTGTGTGAATAGCCCTGATTTTCAGTGGTTGTCCTGTGGTCCTGGTATAGCTGAGATACATCCCAAATTTCAACATTATCTGCAGATACAGTTTAATGCAGTGGTGAATCGGGCAGCTGTCCACTCCCTGCTTCGCCATTCACGCGTTGAGGTCATCGCAACTGCAGAGTTAGGCTAAAGAGCATACAGGTCAAGGATCAATCGGCCTGAGTGCTCTTCTGCCCATCTCAGCAGGTGTGATGACCTCAACGCTTCGCGCCTGCTGCCGGGTAGAGCAGGATGTGCTCTATTGGGGGACGGGGCTAGGTGAGTATTACTATTTATTTATTTTATTTGTTTATAAACACCAAGGGGCTTCACTACTGTAAGGGGGGTTACTAAAAGGGCAACACTACTGTATGGGGAGCATAATTACTGTGTGGGTACTAAGGAAACTGGGTGGGATTGGGCGTGTATAATTCAGCATTGCGTGGAGGTAGAAGGCTTAATGTTAAAAAAAAATGCTGTTGTCCCTCAAACTTTGAGAGGTATGCATAACTAATGCAATATATTTACATAGATTTAAACAAAGGTTGATTCTATATGTAAACATTTTGCACGTAAGGAATAGATCCCATATGCATTATAACTCCATCCTGGAGCTATACATTAATCATCTACACAAGACAGCATATGTTACTGTATGTTCAGCTAAGTGGCTGTAGACATGTATGACATATGCTCAGTATGAGGTTTATACACGACTTGGCTTGTTCATTACAGACTTAAGTTCTGAAGATTGTGGATAATTAAAACCGTACACATTAGCCATTAGACCTTTAGTCATTGCTGCTGGAGCGGCTGAGCGCGTCATAGACAAACATTATACAGAAAAGACAAAAAGCCTAAGTGGCTTTAGTGAGATTTACAATTCTCAAGATGGAACCTAAAACAGCGCAAAGTACACACACTGCAATATACATAAAAACAGCATCAACTGTGTCATCGGCATTGGGGATTTGGTGCTGAGGTGCACTTGATCGAAACAACCAAGTTGCTGCATTTGATATTCATACTGCCCCTTACATCTTCAAAACTATGGGCCATGTATAACCAACTACAACTCAAACTAAAATAATTCTCAATACAAAGTGACATACATCCTGTGCAGTGTACACTGAACATGTCATTTTGGATAAGAAAAGGACCTTTCACCACTCGTGACATGCCCGTTTTGGCAGCTACATGAAATCCCCATATAACAACTAGTCTGGAATTTCTGGAACATCTATTCTTATGGCTCTATGTTGTGCCATTCCTATATTATATCTACTAGGTTATGAATAATTTTGAGCAATCTGAAGACATCCTGAACAGATTGCTCTCCATTCAGAATGCATGGGGACATACCCGATTGAGCCCTTTTGACGCAACTCCGTGCTGGAAAAGAAAACCGCTAGTGTGAAAGTACCCTTAATGTTGATGATTATGGCTCACAGCTAATGAACACAAAAGTCAGTATCTCAAAATTTTTAGACATAATATTTTTAATACAGAAATTATGTCCTGCTGAAAAGCATGTCCAGTATATGAGCTCAATACTTGGTCGGGGCTCCTTTTGCATGAATTATTTTGCATGGAGGAGATCAGCCTGTGACTGCTAAGGTGTTGGGGAAGCCCAGGATGCTTCCATAACATTCACCTTGTCTGCGTGGTTCGGTCTGATGTCTCTCAACTTCTTCTTGACAATATTCCACAGATTCTCTATGGGGTTCAGGTCAGGCGAGTTTGCTGACCAATCAAGCACAGTGATACAGTGGCTAATAAACCAGATATTGGTACTTTTGGCAGTGAGGGCAGCTGCAGTTCTGCCGGAAAATATAAACATCTCCATAAAGCTTGTCCGCAGAGGGAAACATGGTGCTCTAAAATAAAATTTCCTGCTAGATGGCTGCGCTGACTTTGGACTTGATATAACCCAGTGGACCAACACCAGCAGATGACATGGCTCCCCAAACCATCACAGACTGTGAAACTTCACACTGGACCTCAAGCAACTTCCACTCTTCCGCCAGACTCTGGGAACTTGATTTCCAAATGAAATGTACTTTCCTCTAAAAACAGAACTTTGGACCACTGAGCAAGAGTCCAGTCCTTGTTCTCCGTAGTCCAGGTAAGAAGCTTCTGACGTTGTCTCTGGGTCATGAGTGGCTTGACACAAGGAATGTGACATTTGTAACCCATGTCCTGGATAATGCTACTTTCACACTAGCGTTCGGAGCGGGTCCGTCTGATGTTTCATCAGACGGATCCGCTCCTATAATGCAGACGTTTGCATCCGTTCAGAACGGATCTGTCTGCATCATAACTTAGAAAAATTTCTAAGTGTGAAAGTAGCCTGAGCGGATCCGTTCAGACTTTACATTGAAAGACAATGGGGGACGGATCCGCTTGAAGATTGAGCCATATGGTGTCATCTTCAAGCGGATCCGTCCCCATTGACTTCCATTATAAGTCGGAACGGATCCGTTCGCCTCCGCACGGCCAGGCGGACACCCGAACGCTGCTTGCAGCGTTCAGGTGTCCGCTCACTGAGCGGAGCGGAGGCTGAGCGCTGGCAGGCGGATGCATTCTCAGTGGATCCGCCTCCACTGAGAATGCATTAGGGCCAGACGGCTGCGTTCAGGGCCGCTTGTGAGCCCCTTCAAACGGAGCTCACGAGCGGACACCTGAACGCAGGTGTGAAAGGAGCCTAAGTCTTTGTGTGGTGGCTCTTGAAGCACAAAGTCCAGCTCCAGTCAGCTCCTTGTGAATGCCTGCCCCCCCCCCCCCCCCACATTCTTGAATGGAGCCTTGAAAGAATTGTCAAGAAAAGGCCAGTTTTCCTTGTTGCTTGTGCACCTTTTTCTATCACACTCTTTCCTCCTACTCAACTTTCTATTAATATGCTCCGATGCAGAACTCTGAACAGCCAACTTCTTTAGCAATGACCCTCTTGTGGCAGGTGTCAATGACTGTCTTCTGGACAACTGTCAAGTCAGCAGTCTTCCCCATGATTGTGCAGCGTACTGAACCAGACTGAGGAACCATTTAAAAGGCTCAAGAAACATTTGCAGGTGTTGTGTGTTAATTAGTGGATTACAGTGATACCATGAGTCTACAATATAGAACTTTTTCACAACTTTCAAATTTTCTGAGAAGCTGACTTTTGGATTTTCATTAACTGTAAGCCATAATCATCAACATAAAAAATGCTTAAAATAGATGTGTGGAATAAATCTATATAATATATGAGTTTCACTTTTTGAATTAGATTACTGAAATATATTAAATTGTTTGATATTCTAATTTATTGGGATGCACTAGTATGGTCTAGTATTTGTATAGCTGTGAGGCTACATGCACACGACCGCATGTGTTTTGTGGGTTGCAAATTGCAGATTCGCTAAAAAAATAATATAGATGACATCCGTATGCCATCAGTTTTTTTTTTTTTGCGGATCCATTGCAACAATGCCTAAAACAGACAATAGGACATGTTCTATTTTTTTGCGGGGCTTTTGTCTAGTCTTTTGGAAGCAGTGTTCTCAATTTTGTCCATCTTCCTCAAGTGAAGGTCTCTCAGCAGAAACTGGATATGGTCCCTGGGAGTAGGAGCTCTGGCATCTCCTTGCTGTCTGGATTCAGACTATTTCCCCCCTCTCCTGACAGGAAAGAGGATCAGCCCACTCCTACCAAGATGGGAGGAACAGGGTGGTTGGCCCCGTTCCTGCTAACCATCCCCAACCATACCTCTAAGGCTACATGCAAACGACTGCCTTTTTTTGCGGTCCACAAACCGCGGATCCGCAAAAAACGGAAGCCGCCCGTGTGTCTTCCGCAATTTACGGAACGGGCAGCCCATTGTAGAAATGCCTATTCTTGTCCACAAAACGGACAAGAATAGGACATGCTATATTTTTTTTGCGGGGCCACGGAACGGTGCAATGGATGCGGGCAGCACACGGAGTGCTGTCCGCATCTTTTGCGGCCCCATTGAAGTGAATAGGTCCGCATCCGAGCTGCAAAAACTGCGGCTCGGATCCGAACAACGGTCGTGTGCATGAGGCCTAATGCTGAGGCACTCAGCAGAACCATAATATAACAATAATGCTTAAGGCTACATGCACGTGACTGTTTTGCGGATCCATTGTAACAAAGTCTTAAACGGACAAGAATAGGACATGTTATATTATTTTTGCGGGTCTATGGAACGGACATACGGATGCAGATAGCATCCTATCCGCAAAAAAAATGGAACGGACACAAACAAAATGTTTGTCTGCATGTAGCCTTAAGCGGTTACTATTTGGTACTTTGAGTGCACAAGGGTGATTTGTGTTAGGGTACTTTCACACTAGCATTAAAGTTTTCCGGTATTGAGTTCCGTCCTAGGGGCTCAATACCGGAAAAAAACTGATCGGTTTTATCCTAATGCATTCTGAATGGAGATCAATCCGTTCAGTATGCATCAGGATGTCTTCAGTTCAGTCCCTCTTACGGTACTTGGCCGGAGAAAATACCGCGACATGCTGCGATATTTTCTCCATCCAAAATTCCGGAACACTTGCATTATTTTCTGCATTATTTTCCATTCAAATGCATTAATGCCGGATCCGGTTTTCCGGTCTGCGCATGCACAGATCTTTAAAAATGCAAAAAAATTAAATACTGGATCAGTTTTTCCAGATGACAGTGGAGAGACGGATCCGGTGTTTCAATGCATTTGTTAGACTGTTCCCCATCCGGATCAGTCTACAAATGCGGTGACGGAACAGCCTGCCGGATCTTCAAAACGCAAGTGTGAAAGTACCCTTAAAATAATTCAATCTGTGCAATCTACCAAGCATCACTAACCTATTAAAAGGTACCTGTCATTTCCTAAACCTGTTAACATCATCAGTGACATTTGGAAGTTTTGATCTGTAGGAGTCTCCGTGCCAGGAACCCCACTGATCCCTGAAATGGAAAGGGCAGCCGAGTGCCGCGTGTCTTCAGTTGCGATCAGATATGCTTAGATTTCCTTGGAGTTTTGAGCATGCCGTACACCGATTCCTACTTTCAGGATCTGTACATCACACATTGAGGAATGCAGCATCCAGCTGAATGCTGTGGACTATTGTTTTAGTTATTTATGGAGGTAGCTCCACTTCAGCCCCCACCGATCAAAACTTCTAAATGTCACTATGACCAGTCAAAATCTTTATGAAACATTATAAAGGCCAGGCAGGTTGCTCATGAGTGATTGCCATCTCAATCATTCACAGCAGAAATCAGAATACCAGCCTAAGGCTACTTTCACATTAGCGATTTTACTGGATCCGGCAGGGATCAGCAAAAACGCTTCCGTTACTGATAATACAACCATCTGCATCCGTTATGAACAGATCCGGTTGTATTATCTTTAACATAGCCATGACGGATCCGTCATTAACTCCATTAACTCCATTGAAAGTCAATGGAGGACGGATCCGTTTATTGTGGCAGAGAAAACGGATCAATCCCCATCGACTTGAATTGGGGGGTCATGCCGGATCAGTCTTGCTCGGCATCCCAGGACAGAAAGCAAACTACAACATGTTGCGGTTTGCTCTCCGGTATGGGAACGCAACTAAAACTGAACAGAATGCATTTTGGAGCACTCCGTTTAGTTCAGTTACGTTTTGTCCCCATTGGGGACAAAACTGAAGCGTTTTTTTCCAGGTATTAAGCCCCTATGACAGAACTCAATACCGGAAAACTAAAATGCTAGTGTGAAAGTAGCCTTATGTGGCAACCAATGTGGCCGGATTTAGCGCAGGATAGCCTGCTTAGCTGTTCCCATGTTGCCCAAGTTTTGGAAACCACATGGCTTCCTGCCGCTATATGGCAGCTCTCAATTACATCTATGGGAGTTCAAGAAACCACGCAGCACAGCCGGCCTGGCCGTTTCTGGAATTCCAGCCAAACAGGCTGCCACACATGACCGGTATTCTGATCTCAGCCATGAATGGTTGGACCTGGGGAGATCCCCTTCACTGAAGCCCAACTGAGGCAATCTGATGTCATTCAAGTTATCAAAGGGGTTATCGCAGGGAACATATTTGTCACCTATACACGGGATTAATGATAAAATTTGGATCACATGGGACCAACCACTGAGACACCCCACAATCCTGAGAACAGAGGGTCCCCAAGTCCTCTCTGAACGCAGTAGTTTGCATGTTGGTTCACGGCTCCATTCACTCATAGGACAGACGTACACAGTGCTTCATCCGTCATGCACTTCTACTCTATTCAGAAAGGCTAATAAGCTTTACAAACTGAAAGGGAACCCGTCGCCTCAAAATCACATAAAACCGCCAGCATTACCTTACCAGTCTATTAATGATGTAATTATAGTGGATGGCACTCCTTTGTGTAGCTGTCGGTGCTCAGTGGAAAGGGTCAGTCTGAAATAGGAAGAAACCACGGCACTCGTTTTCAGATCATCAGAAATAATTTATTGTCCATCCCAGAATTGGATCTTTTTAAAAAATGACCAACGTTTCGGTCCACTAGGACCTTGTTCACGGCCTTAGTATAGGAGATCTGGAGACGCCTTCTTCTATACCATCACCGTGAATAAGGTCCTAGTGGACCGAAATGTTGGCCATTTTCAAAAAGATCCAATTCTGGGATGGACAATAAATGAATTATTTCTGATGATCTGAAAACGAGCGCCGTGGTTTCTTCCTGTTAATGAGGTGTTTGATCCGGTAATCTGATGCTCCATACATGACAAAAACAATGTTTTAATAGCCATCAGCGCCATCTCGCCAGTCAGTCTGAAGTCAAGGGGGCAGCGGCCTCCTTGCTTCAAGTCAAGATAAGCACGCCCGCTAACCGTCCCTTCTTCTGTGTGATTGACATCCTGCAGTGCGGCCTGGGATCGAGTTAGTCTCGCGCATGCGCTGTGTGCTGATGAAACCCGGCTAACTGCGGGAGACGGGATCGCGCAGTAACAAGGAGCGCACTGCGCATGCGTGAGACCAACGAGATCCCAGGCCGCACTGCAGGATGTCAATCACACAAAAGAGGGGATGGTTAGGGGGCGCGCTCATATTGACTTCAGACCGACTGGCGAGATGGCGATTAAAACAAACATTGTTTTTGTCATGTATGGAGCATCAGATTACAGGATCAAAACACATCATTAATAACAGACTGGGGGCTACTATCAGGTAATGCTGGCGTTTTTTTATGCGATTTTGAGGTGACCGGTTTCCTTTAATCATTATAAAATGGAAAGTCCTGTAACTTTCTAATATACTTTGTGTGTTCATTCCCACCATTTAAAAGGTGTCAGCAGATTTGTACCTATGACACTGGCTGACCTGTTACATGTGCACTTGGCAGCTGAAGGCATCTGTGTTGGTCCCATGTTCATATGTGCCCACATCGTTGCCATTACTCCTAGAGGCTCTGCTCTTTCTGTAACTGCCGTGCCCTCTTCATTTGATTGACATGGCCAGATGTGATGACGTTTTCACTGCCTGGCCCTGAAGTGCAGAGGGCACAACAGATGCATAGAGAGCAGAGCCTCTAGGTGTAATGACAACGCCCCCGTTGCTCCTAGAGGATCATTTGCAGATCTTAAAACATAATTTTTCTCAGTAATGCGGGCACATATGAACATGGGACCAACATAGATGTCTTCAGCTGCCAAGCGCACATGTAACAGGTCAGCCAGTGTCATAGGGACAAATCTGCTGACAGATGCACCTTAAGACATCTGCCTGCTGCCAGTAAATGGGATCAAATGTATGCCTATAAGGATTTTAATCACACAGGGCAAAACAAACATAAAAAATAGTCTAAAAACTATTTTTTGCTGATTTATCTTTGCTTTCTCACCGGGCCAGCCCTGTATGTACGTATGCATGTATTACGCTTGCTATCGTAAAGCCATAGCTAGATGCAATAACTAGACAATCCAGCACCGATACGTACAAGACACCGTGAAATCCAATCATGTGAAGCAATGTCCACATCCCCAGATTTCATACAAGTGGGTGATGAAACACAAATTGCTGTAAATAAATCCTATTATTTCAGCCATCTCCAGTATTCCCTTTTCACTCTAGGGGCAATTGTCAGTCACTCAATGGAAAGTCCCTTACATCAGCTACAGAAACTCTTCATGCTTCAGCAACCTGAAAATTGACCTTGATCAGCATGCGGCTTGGAGACACAAGCGCGACTGATCATTTACAGATTGATCTCTATTTGTCCAACAGTTGAATGTAATCATGAGCAGAAGTGAGAAGGAGCACACGCCATACGTTTCCAGTGATTAACGCGGGACTCCTCTAAATGTCTCAATCTAGTTGAGAATATCAAATCACAGATTTTTCTCATGGGCAGGACCAGATAGCAAGAAAACCCAGGAGGAGGATGCAGAACATTGCACGTACAATAGAAGGGACAGACGGCAACACGTAACGGCAGGAACCAGGTTTCTTCCCGGGGGACGTATATCAGGGAACCATTACCATCTAACAAAAAGGAATGAAAGGCAGGCGGCATATGGCTAAATCCATTAACGGTGACCCAGGAGATCAAGAAGAGGGCAGAGAAACCATTCTAACCCAAACAGGAAGATTGCTGATACATCTAAGTAGGGCTGCAACGATTAATCGATGTAATCGATTATATTCGATAACTGGATTCGTTGTCGACGAATCCAGTTATCGAATAATCGCCGATTCGTTGCTATTCGGGCGGGCGGGCGGGCGGGCGCTGCATCTTTATTTTACCTTTTTACAATGACGCTCCCGCTCCTGTAACAGCCAGGCAGAGCGGACGGCGGCGTAACGTCACTCAATCACGTGACGCGCCTGCTCCGCCTCCTTCATTCATGAAGTGGGCGGAGCAGGCGCGTCACGTGATTGAGTGACGTTACGCCGCCGTCCGCTCTGCCTGGCTGTTACAGGAGCGGGAGCGTCATTGTAAAAAGGTAAAATAAAGATGCAAGCGCCGGGGCTGTTAGGGGGAAGGGGGGTCTGTGTATAGCACTGCTATGGGGAGGGGGGAGGATCTGTGTATAGCACTGCTATGGGGAGGAGGGGGGGTCTGTGTATGGCACTGCTATGGGAAGGGGGGTCTGTGCACTGTTATGAGGAAAGGGATCTGTGCACTGTTATGCCCATAACAGTGCACATATCCCCCTCTCCATAACTACGCCGTCCACAGATCCCCCATAATAGTGTCGTCCACAGATCCCCCATAAGTGTCGTCCACAGATCCCCCATAAACGCCGTCCACAGATCCCCCATAAACGCCGTCCACAGATCCCCCATAAACGCCGTCCACAGATCCCCCATAAACGCCGTCCACAGATCCCCCATAAACGCCGTCCACAGATCCCCCATAATAGTGTCGTCCACAGATCCCCCATAAACGCCGTCCACAGATCCCCCCATAAGTGTCGTCCACAGATCCCCCCATAAGTGTCGTCCACAGATCCCCCCATAAGTGTCGTCCACAGATCCCCCATAAGTGTCGTCCACAGATCCCCCATAAGTGTCGTCCACAGATCCCCCATAAGTGTCGTCCACAGATCCCCCATAAGTGTCGTCCACAGATCCCCCCCATAAGTGTCGTCCACAGATCCCCCCATAAGTGTCGTCCACAGATCCCCCCCCATAAGTGTCGTCCACAGATCCCCCCCCATAAGTGTCGTCCACAGATCCCCCCATAAGTGTCGTCCACAGATCCCCCCATAAGTGTCGTCCACAGATCCCCCCATAAATGTCGTCCACAGATCCCCCCATAAATGTCGTCCACAGATCCCCCCATAAATGTCGTCCACAGATCCCCCATAAGTGTCGTCCACAGATCCCCCATAAGTGTCGTCCACAGATCCCCCATAAGTGTCGTCCACAGATCCCCCATAAGTGTCGTCCACAGATCCCCCATAAGTGTCGTCCACAGATCCCCCATAAGTGTCGTCCACAGATCCCCCATAAGTGTCGTCCACAGATCCCCCATAAGTGTCGTCCACAGATCCCCCATAAGTGTCGTCCACAGATCCCCCATAAGTGTCGTCCACAGATCCCCCATAAGTGTCGTCCACAGATCCCCCATAAGTGTCGTCCACAATTTGTTTTAATATGGCCTTTGAACATAATTTTTCAAGTAAGATCATATAAACCTCTGTTTTGTAATTTTGTCGTTTTTCCCGATTAATCGATTAATCGTAGAAATTAATCGGCAACTAATCGATTATTCAAATAATCGTTAGCTGCAGCCCTACATCTAAGACCCTGGAGTGCAGGAGAAGATCTATACTGCAATAAATATGGGCTACTCTTGGATGCCTGATATTAGCTGTAGCTACCATCAGCTGGCCAAGAAGCCCCTAAAAGAGAAGAACCATCAAGAAAGTAGACATTACTTACTATTAAAAGGAACGCTCCATGCAAAATAGATGCACTGTGTTGTGCCTAGTGCAGGTATAAAGGTTGGAGCATCACACATGGATCCTGTTCAATGTTCCTTCTAACCCTGTGTCAAGCACATCCCATGAGGCCTTAGCCAAGCCATTAGTTTGTAAAAATTGGGTTCCTTTAAAGAAACCTACCACTATTAACAAGGATGCAGATAGAAGAACCCCCAACCATACCTGGGAAACACCATCTCCAAGCAAGATTAACGTTGAGTCCGCACTCAACGACCAACAGATATGACCACCACCGGACGGCAGTCAGTTCACTGCACGATTCCTGCTCTGTCCAGCACATGGTCTTCTATTGTAATAAGTATTCATGTACTTGTGCAAGCGAGAGGTGCCAACCTGGGCACTCGTTATAAACCTACCCTTGTGCTAGAAGTATCAAGCAAAGAGGAGTGATGAAAAATGGTGCAAAAGGACAAGAGGCAGGGTTTACTTTATTTCCTGATAAATAAATATAGTCCTTACAGAGCAAACCTCTTTAAAAAAAGGAGTCTGTCACCAGGGAAGTCACTGTTAAACCAGGCACACTGCCTTGTAGGACCAGATAAATGTAATGATACCTTTCACTTAGCGATCTATTGCCTCATTGTAGGGAAAAAGTACTTTTAATCCATATGCAAATGAGCACTTAAGTGCACTGAGGGCAGGCCCAAGCCACTCTGTGCACCCTTGCACTTCCTGCTTCCTGTGCCAGCCACTCCCTTCCTGATTATGACTATGCAGGAACCTGGCCCTGATCATCAAAGAGAAGGAGGGGCTTGGGTCCCCAGTCAGTGCACTTAACTGCTCATTTGCATATTTCTTAAAAGTCCTTTTTCTCCAGAATTAAGCAACGAATCACTAAGTTTGAAAGGTATCATTACAGTCAGCTGAGCTAGCCCTACAAGACATTGTGCCTGGTTTCTTAGTGAATTTCCTGGTGACAGACTCCCTTTAAAAGATATAAAAAATAAAATAAAATTTTAATTAAAAAAACACAACAACCGCAACTCTATAGTATGAAGGAGGGGGGTTACTTACACTGGTCACTTTCCGGTATATCTGAGCAGCGTTCTGGCATTCGGAGTATGGATATTCTGAGGTAGCCATTTCTAACATGCACATTCCAAAAGCATAAACATCCACAGACTCATCATAATGTTCTTCGTACATTTCAGGTGCCATAAACTCCGGAGTTCCTGCAGGTGCAGAGATTACAATGTCAGAGAGTCCTTATGAAGAAAATTTACCAGTCAAGAGTCTCATACAAAAAGTCATCCCTTTAGGCCAGTGTTTACCCATCAGGGTTCCTCAGCCCTGAACAGGGGTTCCCTAGAACAGGGGTTCCCCAACTCCAGTCCTCAGGGCCCACTTGCCGGTCAGGATTTAGGAGTATCCCACAGAATGAACACCTGTGGTAAATTCTGATGGATGGACACCAATTATATCAGCTGCCCAATACTAAGGAAATCGTGAAAACATGACCGGCAGGTGGGCCCTGAGGAATGGAGTTGAGGACCACTGCCCTAGAACACCAACAACAAGACCACTTTTGGAGTTAGCTCAGACTTCGTTTTTTGGCACGTTTAAGCACGACTTCGGTGCCGAAAACCTCACTTGATCTGCCCTGAAAACAGCCTCCCCTTGTTTTCAATGACAGGCCATACCACCGTTCATGCAGCCAAGGATTTCTCCTGTTTGGTTTTCCAGAAAGAGGAGAAGGAGATTCACAGGTGGTGTGAACAGGTGTATACATACATGGCAGGCATTTGCCACCAAAGTGAAAAAAAAAAAATAATCCTGAAATGCATTTTTTTTTTATAGAGGCTGTTCGTTACCGCCAACAGCCATGTGTTTACTCATCTTAATCCTAAAGTGACAGCGAAATATATGGCTAATGCTGTCTCGGCATTAAAGAGCTTGAAGTACAAAGTCCTAGGAGACCTCACAATGTCATACACTATTTTTCAGGGCAATTAGAGCACTTTCAATTCGGGACAAATATCCAATTTTTTAGTCATTAGTAAAATGTTAATTTTTTAAAATGTCTTCTTTCCCAATCTAGATTTCACAGTTCATGCTTCAATCAGAATGGGGTCAATGCACGAGAGACTGGAAAACTGAACACAATTTAACATTTGTTTTTTTGCAACAGATTCAGTTTAACTTACAGCACAACAAATATATACATTAAAGGAAATGAGTCTTCAAAAATGTGATCTTCCAGTAAAAACCAGATTGTAACACGCATCCCTTTTTCTAATTTGTTTTTTGTTTTCTGATTGCAGAATTCTTTATTCTATCTCCTAAATATGATTACAGGGGCGGCCATCTTGCCTCAGCTGTTCTTAAAGCAATTATCTTAATGCTTTCTAAATGCTTTTACAGCAGCCACATGGTCTGGAGACAATGGTAAGGAGGGGACCTCAGTGACTTCTATGGGAGAGTTTTCGAGGCATGCTCTGTGACCTGTGCAGAGGTCATTGTACAAGGAAAGAATAGATAATATTTGTATCACCTATTGTGAATGGTGGATCTTGTCTTAGCTATACACACACACATATATATATATATATATATCATTACAGGCAGGATTGGAATGACAGATAAGCAGATAACTGCAGTAAAGTGATCTGTATAGACCAACAAGTGGCGCCTATTATTAGACTTAGAGACCAGTTCAAAAACTGCAGGATTTTAATGCTTTTTTCTTAATTATAGGTATAAACATGGAAAATTAAAAACACAAAATTCTTCAAAAAGATGTTAAACATAAAAACATGATATAAATTGTCATTTTCTCATGATACATTCCTTTTTAAAAGGAATGTATCACCAGGAAATTCACTGATAAGCCAGACAATGCCTTGTAGGACTCTCTCAGCTTAATGTAATGTTACCTTTCACTTTGTGATCTGTTGCTTAACTCTGGAGAAAAAGTACTTTTAATACATATACAAATGAGCAGTTAAGTGCACTGGGGCGGGACCAAACTACTCTGTGCACCCTTGCTTCTCCTCCTTCCTCTGCCAGTCCCTCCTTCTCTAAATGATCAGGGCCAGGTTCCTACATAGTCATAACCAGTAAGGAGAGGACTGGCTGGCACGAGACGCGCAAATGGTGCACAGAGTGGCTTGAGCCCGCCCTATGTGCACTTAAGTGCTCATTTGCATATGGATTAAAAGTGCTCATTACGTCCAGCTGAGCTAGTTCTACAAGGTATTGTACCTGGTTTAACATAAAATTTCCTGGTGATGGATTCTCTAAGATCACCCACTTATAACTGGAACCACAATGCATTGCAGGATCCAACGTACAATGGACATCAACAGTTCCCAACGGAAGCGGTTCGACCTATAACGCAGCACGTGTCAAATCAGATTTGATGGGAGCCTCTGATGGCAGTGTGAACACAGCCTTATTGCTACAATTAAAAATAGATTTTCAACATAAAAACATTGTTCTCATATCCTTTGATCCCAAACAATATTTTCAGGACATGAAAAGGAGCCTTACCGATTACACTTTTGGCAAAAGAAGTTCGTTTCAGAGTAGCCAACCCAAGATCTCCAATCTTCACAGAGCCAGTTGGCCCTGTAATGAAGATGTTGTCACATTTTAAGTCCCGATGGATGATGGGTGGTGCCCGCGTATGAAGAAAGTGCAATCCTTTCAGTATCTGCCGACACCAACTGCGTAAAACCTTTGGTTTCATCACCTTGAATCTCTTCAAGTATCTAAAGTGAAACAAGATATAAAGTAAGCTCAATTCAAATGCATATAATGTGAAGCCCTGGGCCAACGGCCTTGTTCTTAAAGGGGTTATTTGGTCATTTAGAATTAATAAATTAAAGACGACGTCGGGATATCCTTCATGGCTCTTATTCACAATGGGTCCATCAAAAAGTACAAGGTGCATAAATAGTGCAACGTTTCAACTAATACATAGTCTTTTTCAAGCGTCTGATGTTTACAGAACATTGGGGTAATCATTGATGTTTACTCTGCATTAGGCTTGAGAAAGACTATGTATTAGTTGAAACGTTGCACTATTTATGCACCTTGTACTTTTTGATAGACCCATTGTGAATATGAGCCATGAAGGATATCCTGCAGTTGACTTTGTTTTTTAACTATTGATGTGGAGTGGTCATTGCTGATCTGTGATTGGCGTGTGCATTCCTTGTGAAGGTCTGGAAGCAATGGTGGTGGTGCTCTCAATATTTGTGTTTTTCCTTATTCTATCCTGTGGATAGGTCATCATATCAGCCGTTAGCAGAGGCCAGGCACTACATGAGCACTGAGGCCTTTTCCCAGGCCGTATGACGTCACCATACATCAGCCACATGGCCCAGTTGCAGCTCAGCACCATTCAAGTCAATGGGGCTGGAATACCAGGCACAGCTGCTACACCATGCAAGGTGCTGTGCTTAGAAAGGTGCCAGAGAGCATGGCAGATCCCCGAAACAGCTCATCAGTGAGGGCGCCAGGACTCAGAGTCCCGCCAATGTGATAATGATGTCCTATCCTGAGGATAGGTAGTCATTATCTTTACATGGTTAACCCCTTTAAATGAAAGACAGACCCTAAACCATACATTATCCTTAGAATACTTTCACATTCGTGGCACAATTCTCTAGTTCTCTGCCAGAACAGCCAGCCAGTTACCAGAATGCCCTCTGGCCCTATTGACTATAATGAGGTCCGGCGGAGATCCGGTAAATATGCTGGGAGTTCGGCCAATTACCAGCATTCTGTGCTCATACAGCTTCCCGGAGAGCTGTACCGCCAATGTGAAAGTAGCCTCAAAAGGGTTTTTCTAAGACTAAAGATGTTGATTAATGAGATTGGTCAGGATCCAACAACCCAACCGACCAGCTCTTATCTGCAGTTGCAGAATGGGAACATCACAGCTCCATAATAAAAAATAAAAAAACCTGGACTGAACTACTACATAGTTTCCGTTTTTTTTTTTGTATTGCATAATGATGTTTTTATGCACTTGAAGTAAAGATTTGGAGTTTTTAACCACAAGTGCCAGAAGATTTGTCCAGGATTCACAGCATAAAGGGTGGACTGAACTGACCCAGCCAAGCCTGGGTTCCTCTAGAGCAGGGATGCTCAACCTGTGGCCCTCCAGCTGTTAAAAAACGACAATTCCCAGCATGCCTGGACAGCCTACAGCTATTAGGGGATGCTGGAAGTTTTAGTTTTGCAACAGCTGGAGGGCCGCAAGTTGCGCATCCCTGCTGTAGAGCACTGTGGAGATCCAAGAGGTGCGGTAGTGCTGTAAATGGGTGAGCGAATACACGTCCATTTCCTTTTTTTAAATTTATTTATTTTAAGTTAAACTATGTAGTAGCAATTTTCGGGTACTGCTCCTCGGCTCCTTTAATCGAATAAGAGCTGAACTGCAGTATTGTAGGGAGCTGTGGTAGGAAACCTTATCATTACATGGCTGTAGCAATGCTGGATTTACATGCTCTGACAAGCAGCCAAGCATTCCTTACTGACAATTGGCTGCTCGTTCAGTGGAGGTGAAGATCTTCATTTACATGCAGCAATCACCTCGACAGTATGAGGACGAGCGATGGCTGTAGCAGCAGGACCTTCTGCCCAGAAACAATAATTTATCTGTCTGCATTAACGACTGTTACCCGATAAGTGAGCGTTTAGCTCGTTCGTTGGGTGATCTCCGAGAGCTTTAGACGGGTCGATGATCGGGAACAAAAACATTTGTTGGCCCAAACATCGGACCATGGAAACCCAGCATTACTTTAGCATAGAGTTTAGCTGGTCATACCTGAATAAAAGCTCTCTATATTATTACTTTTCACAATAAGATAAACTCACGTCTTGAGTGTCCCTGATGTCATGAGTTCGGTAACTAGAACAATGCACTTCTTCCCCTTCAGACAGGATTCCCAGAAGTCGTAGAACCTGACAATGTTCGGGTGTTGTAAACCTTTCAGCATTTCTGCCTCTTCTTTAAACCGTTGTCTCTCAAGCTTCGTTAGTTTACGATCCTAAAGACAAAGCGATACTGTATGAGCGATCAGGGTATGTATGGAAAGCAAGTCGTGTGCAAGTACACAAATATATCCACAGGATAGGTCATCAGTATCTGATTGGTGGGGGTCCGACATCCAGGACCCAGGCTGATCAGCTGATTGAGCAAGTCCTCACAGGTCTCCAAGAACAGTCTCACAGGTCACAGGTCTCCAAGCATCCTCACAGGTCTCCAAGAACAGTGCTGTACATTGTATAGCGGCTGTGCTTGGTACATTCACTTCAATGGGGCTGAGCTACGCCTAGGCCACGTGACTAATAAATGTGACATCACTAGCCTCCATAAGGCCGTGGCACTCATCCCTTCTCAAACAGCTGATTGGCAGGGGTCAGACCCCCACCGATCAGATACTGATGACCTTTCCTGAGGATAGCTCATCAGTATAAGACAGTTGGAAAAGGGTAACTGTTTTAGTAACTACTGGACCATCTGTTCCTAAAACTTTACATTGTGTCTTTAGAAATTAATAAAAAAATTGATAACTGGGTGTAACCTGTTGGGGGCGTGTCTATACAGTCTGACTGTCCAATCAGGGCTGACCTTTTAGAAACACACCCCTTTGACAAATAGAACGTCTGTCAATTTAATCTCTACGCGGAAAAAGACAAGGTTCGATTAAAAAAAAAAAAAAAAAAAAGAAGAAGAAGATGCCCCAAAATCATTCTATGGGGAATACAAGGATTTTCTGATAGGATTGGTGACGGGTCCTCTTAAACAGAATCTGCAGAGAACATCTAGAGTTCTGCTTGGGTTGAAATTTGCAAAAAATTCTAGAAACCCCCAATACATCTTAAGACTCCAAATACATTTGAAAAGCAGCTTAATGGCAAGTGTGACAAGTACAAGAGCTACGAAAGCTTCTACAAAAGCTATGACCTCACCCATATGACCTCTGTGTCCTATGCAGTACAATAAAGCAGCAGGCGGGCTAATACGCACTACTCCTAAGTAATTACTGTTCAGGGGATTCTTGAGAAAATCTTACAGAATACTTATTAGCAAATTATCGATCCATCCCATCCATCACACACTGAATATACCTACCATTAGTCTCCGGTAAAAGGCTTGTGTACACTAGGGGATCATGCTGTGCACAGCAGTGAAACTTTTTACCTTGCACCTATGAACTTCTAGCCATTGTATAGCACGATGAAAACCACGTCAAGACATGGGGCAGCCTAAAGGAGTCACCACAAAGGCAAATCACTGTCTACCTGCCCTATTAGGACTTAAAAGTGGTTTTCCGGAAGTAAAATACTGATGACCTATCCCCATAATCAGATCCATGGGGGTCTGACTCCCAGCACTCCTGTCGATCAGCATTTTGAAGAGTGCAGCGATCTGATGAGCATTGGGTCCTCTTCAGAAGGTGATGTCACATTCACTCACATGGCCTATGTGCAGCTCAGTCCCATTCGTGGGCTGCCATAACTACATGATGCACAGCGCTGTTCTCGGTATGCTGCGAGGAGGACGCAGTGCTCGGAGTGCCGCAGCCTCTTCAAACCTTTGATTGGAAGGGTTCCCCGAGTTATACTCCCACTGATCAGATATTGATAACATCTTAATAGGTCATCACAATGTTGTAGTCCAAGAAAAAAGAAAACCCCTTTAAGAACTAAGGTTGCACCAGGTATCGAATCATCAATACTTTTGTACCGTTATCGATTCAATACCGGGATTTGCAGATATTATGCTGCCCTACTGCACATCCTAGTATCACAGAAGATGGCAGGCGCTGCGCTCAGCTTGGGCCATGTTCCCTCGGCAGCACAGGGGAGAAGGAAGCCGTCCCTCCCTCCCCCCTGTGCTGCTGCTGCCCCCAATGAGGGGAGAGAGGCGTGGAGGGGCTGTGGCCACTGCGCCACCAATGAAGATAATTAACGTTTAATACAGATACAGGAGGCGGGTGCCGGCGGCAGAATCACATAGCCGGCACCTGGCCTCTGACAGGGAGCTGCGAACAGCGGCAGTTAACTCCTCAGGTGCGCCCGCCTCCTGTATCAGTATTAAACGTTAATTATCTTCATTGGTGGTGCAGTGCGCGCCCCCCGCCAACTCCCCAAGTATTATAATCATTGGTGGCAGTGGCCACAGGGTCTCCTCAGCCCACTTTATTGGTGGTGCAGTGGCAGTTGTGATCGGAGTCCCAGCAGTGTAATCGCGGGGCTCCGATCGGTTACCATGGCAGCCAGAACGCTACTGAAGCCCTGGCTGCCATGGTAAGCTCCCTGCTGCCGTGTGCACAAAGCCCAGGGCAGCAGGGAGAGTGTGAAGTCCTATTCACCCTAACAGATCTCTATTAGGGTGAATAGGATAAGGGATGCAAAGATCCCAGGGTCTAGCCCCTAAGGGGGAAATCGTTATTAAATAAAACTTTTTTTTTTATATATTTTGGTGTTTATATTTTTTTTTACAGTTTAAAATCACCCCCTTTCCCAATTTTACATATAAAAAAAATAAAAAAAACATCTTACATAACACCACGTCCGAAAAGTACAAACTATAAAAATATTAAAATCTCCTATGCGGTGAACGCTGTAATAGAAAAATAAATAAATAACTGCGCAATTCACAATTTTTTGGGGTCACCTTGTCCTCCCCCCCCAAAAAAAAAAATAAAAATAGGATTGGACTGTTCTATTATGGGCCGTAGGTTCCATAAAATGCGGAATGCACGCGGCTTTTTTGGCGTTTGTTTTCCGCGTGGTATCGAACGGTATAGAGTATCGCAATATTTTATGGTATCCAAATCAAAATTTTGGTATCGTGACAACCCTATTAAGAACATTATAGAGGGGAGCCGAGTCACTCTGACTCAAGCTATTCATATATTACATGGACAGCAATTTATCTAAATGACCATCATGTAATATTACATTTCCCTCGCACAAGGGAAATGTCTGGCTGGCTGCAGCTTTCCCCTGCTTGCTCTCCCATATATAAAAAAAAAAGAAAAAAAAAAGGGGTGGTCTATGACGATTACCTCTTTAAAGGGGCAAATGTAAAAAGCTCGGATCATCGATGAACCTCCAAAAGGAGTCACAGCAGTGGTCAATTATAGATCTTTTGGCAGTGTTTGACCATATTACTGGCGTATAGTATAGTCTAAGCACGCTGTGATGGCTAACCTCCGGCACTCCAGCTGTGGTAAAACTATGACTCCCAAGATGTACACTTGCTTGGCGGTTCTCAGAACTCCATGAAAATGAATGGAGCATGCTGGGAGTTGTAGTCTCACCATACCTGGAGTAGTGTAGGTTAGCAGTCACTGCTAAGGCTTCTCTTAGATCTGCGTTAGAGGTCTCTGGCAGGCTGTTCCAGCAAAGTCCAGCCTTCTGGAGCTCTCTGGACCTGGTATAGCAGGACGTTACCAAATACCCACAGGCTCCATCGACTATAATGGGATCCGATGGAGTTCCAGCGAATGTGTCAGGATTTGACCAGATAAAAACCATTGTGTGCAGCGATTTTTGTCAGGCAGAATCCAGACCTTTTTCTGGGGTGATGGCCGAAACTCCGCCAGAGCTCCAACACAGATGTGAAACTAGCCTTATTTAGGCACTGTATAACACCATCACACGAACACTACATGGCATGGTGACTTATTCATGGTGTGCTACTTTTGGACGAATGCCACTAGGGTTGTAATTGTGCAACCGTTTTCAGCTTTGTAAAGGGGAAGGGGGGAGACACAAGGTTTTTGCCTAGTACTCTCCATAGACTTTAATCCAGACCTGCAGGCACTATTCTTTGGTAAACAAGAATATCTCAAACTAGAAATCAAAATTTCACCAGTAAATAACAATTAAAGTCGTCTCTATGTAAAGTCATTATAAATTCCACACAGCGATATCGGCTTCTTCTCCACCATATGTTACTGCATAATTAACCAGGTTTGCCATTCAGGATCCTCACCGATCAGCAGAATGAACAGGTCACATACAGCACTGCGGACCCTTCATGGTTTCTCCCAGCACAACGTCTTGCCAGCACATGTGGTTTTGTCTGGTATTACAGCTAGACCCTCTTAATACTGCAGACTGGTCAGGGTAGAGGGGTTGGATCTCAAATTGATGGTCTATGCCAATGATGAGACAACTATATTTTTCCTTGGAGAACCCCTTTAGTGAACGCTCAATATGTTCCCAAGATAGGATACTGAAGCAATATACTAGTCATCATAATCTAAATTGCATAGGGAAGAGCGGCTTAGCTTATCCATTATTGCCAACTAGCTAATAGTCCGTGCATTACTGCAGGATATTTTCATTCACTTTACATAGTACTGCAATAACCCAGACCTGATGGTACTGCAGTGGGACACAGTTATTGTATTGTGGGGTTTTTAAGCATTGGGCATGGAGGCAAATGGCACCCTTCTACAATGCTATAACTTACCACTAAAAATAAACACACAATAACTTTGGAATAAAATGGCCACAATGCTTTATTAAGGGTAACACCACCATCATAATTTAATGAACCATCAAACCATTAGAAAAATAGCAGAATCCACTCAGAAACACTGAGCGATACAGCCCCTCTAATAAAGCAAAGCGACAGATAAGAAAAATTCATTAGGGAGGGCGGGGCGACGATCCGGTCTTCTTCAAACTGACCCAGAAGCGCCGCCAAAGCCCACAATTTAAAGGAGAAATCCTTCTTGCCGAAAGTAGGACAAGTCAGGACCCGGTATTCTCCCACAGCAACAGCATCAGCCAATCAGCTGTGGAGCTACAGTTCCTGGAAGATCTGTTCAAACCAGCTGGAACTGGTCCATATTTCATCTTGAGGTAAAATGTGAAATAAAAGAGCGGGAAAGGGGGGAGACACAAATAAAAAAGAAAGGGGGGGGGGGGGGACAAAACCATATATGACCCTACCTAACTAAAGTAATGGTGCCATTGTCCACCAAGCTAAACTCTCTGGGGGGCCCATAACATTTGTACCAGTAAGTATATGGATGGCAATGGTTGTCAAGGGGGCTGTCACGACCATGGTCATGGTCGTGACTCCTTGGGACCCGCATGCATTTGCCCGCAGTCTGGTATTGTTGTCAACCACAGGTGAGGGCTAGTATCTAGTCTCACGTGTGGTTGCCGCTGTCAACTTGTGGTTGTTGGGCAGTGGAGCAGCCTGAGCTGGTTGCTGGGCGGCTCGCTGTCCATGCATGCGGTTGTCTTTGGCAACGTGCGTTTATGTGTGCACTTTCCTTGTCTGGTGTGCACGGGGTTTATGGTGTGTATTCCCCTTTTAGTTGCTGTCTTCCCTTCCCTGGTGTGTGAAGGGTTAATTCCCTTCCTAGTTTGTGAGCACTGGGTGTGTCTACATGGGCTATTTAACCTCAGTTGAGACCTGAGTTCTGAGGGGTACTCCAGCCTTGTAGTAAGCTGGAGGCACGCTCCTGGTCCCATATACCATCTGCCAGTGAGGGCCACCCTTGTGGTCATAAGTTGTGATACTATATGTTTATGTGATGTTAAGTTTATGTCTATGTGGTGTCTGTTATTATTGCAGCTATGGTTCTGGGTCCCTGTGTGTTTATGTGTGCTGTGTCCTTTTATGTTTGTGTGTGGACAGCCAGCACTGGTGTCCAGGGATCCAGTCAGTGTGTCTGTGGCAGGTAGAGGTGGAAGTATTTCACTCTCCTGCCATATCCATAGTCTGTTTATGGTTACATCCCATTGCAGCTCGGCCAGTTTTAGACTCCTGTTTCTCCGCATCCAGGAGGAACAGGTGGTCTACCCAGCTCCTAGTTCAGGGATCGGCGGAGGGCGAGTAGGGATCCAAGGTTCCTGAGCATGGGCCCTCCTACCTTCAAGGTCGGCTCATGCAGCTAGGAGTTAGGGTCGGATTAGGGATGCGTTAGGAGGTGACCTGCTCCCTAATTCTGTCGTCCTGGCCGAGCAGCCACTAACATCTTCCGGCATCGCACGGCTGAGGGTTTTCCCCATCCTCAGCCGTGACAGGGGCGGGGAGGGGGGTAAGTTTATGTGAGAGAGAATGAGGAAAAAAAAGAAAAAAAAAAAAAAAAAAAAAAAGAGACTACCGATAGGCTCCTGCTCCCAAAAAGGAATCTCCAAAGACAAAAACAGCAGAGTGGTCAGCTACCATCAGCATTAAAAAGGACACTGCTGTATGGTATGGGTCTATGGTTAAGACACCCATCACTCAGAATAGTACAAGGCCAGTACAATACAAATGCTAAATTGCAGCCATCCGACCTGCCTCCATAATCCTTACGGGTGTCAGAAGATTGCACTTTAAATCAGCTGCTATTGAATGTACCTTAAGTTCTACATTGCACTTAGTAAGAGACTTTTATACATTTTATCCTGGCATCATTTTTTAATACTGCATTTCCACTTCACCGATCCCCAGGGAGAAATGGCCTGAGGGCGTATACTGAGACAACACTTCATCAGGGCCACTACCACTCCCATCCTCTGAGCCAGCTCCTCAGGAGCTCGCTGCACCTCGACCCCAACATCTATTTTTTTTAGTATAGGACTATGGTGTTTGAAAGTGAATGGCACCATGTGTTGGGACCATTTACCAAACAGTATGGCTTCCTGAAGTATAGTAGATGGAAGTGGTTTGAGACCCAGTCTCATGAAATTCAGTTAAACGTAGTAAAATGTGCAACCTTTAATAATGTTCTCTAATAAAAAGAAATGCTACATCATGCTAGCAGTAAGCAAAATAGCATTATTGTTAGAAGTTGCATTTTCCTAGGACCACAGTATCTGCTAAATCAGAGGTTACAAAAGTGATTTATTCATTTAATCCAGACTCTTCAAGCACAGAGGCCCCAATGGACAGATGTGTGTAGATTTCTCCAGCAAATTAAAGAGGCACTGTTTCCTCTTGGGAACACGCTAGTGGAGAAACAGGCGAAAGGTCTCTTCGAAAGCTACAAAATGGTCTGTAGCCAGCGGTGCTCTTAAAAGCACTAACAAAATCCTGTTAGCATTGATGACTGATCAGAACTACAATGAGAAAATATATAAAGAAAGACTGTAGAACATGTTCAATATCGGGAGAAGGGTCAGAAGAGCTTTCTTTAAACACATATAAACATATGGATCTACAGTTTAACTAGTGACGACCAAGAGATTGTACTAGACAGCAGCAAGAACCAGAGTTTTGGTGACTGCATGTTGTGATTGACCTCCATCTGAAAAGGACATATAAGAGAAGCAGCTGATCTCGGCCAATCAGCATTGCTGAGAATACTCCCCAAGATGCTAATTGGTTAAAAGCTGACAGACAGAAGCTCACAATGCTGTTCCTTTTCAGCTAGATGCCAGAAGCAGTTAGCAATGGATGGTAGCATACAAGCGCTCTCTTTCAGCTGTTTCCAAAGCTTCTATTCCAATGTGCAGAAAAAAACTGTCCAGTTGGAAATAAGGATGGTAATGGTGGAAGTCTCAGAGGTTTGACCAGCAAATATACTTTTACAACCCATTTAAACTGATCAGTCTGTGGAGTAGATTAAAAAAATTGCCCATCGAATGCATTGTTATAGTGTCTGGTCACTACCTCTGTGCACCATGGCTGGTGACTAAAATAGCAAAGGACGTCAAGACTTTTTTTTTTTTTAAATCAATGACCCCCCCATACTCACTGTATTTCATAAATCTTAGACCAAGTTGACCTAAAATAAAGTCTCACAACTCAGCTAACGGTTTACAAGTTGCCTTTAGACCTAGAAAACAAAAAAAATAAAAAAAATAAAAAAAAATTAAAAAAAATAAAAGGTTTCCAGGTCTACATCAAGGCTAGCTGGTTACACAATACCAGTGATATATTTATGGAAGCTGGGTTCCACTGAACAACGAGGTACCCAGCAATATGCGGTTGCAAGGCTGGATCTGTAATAAGGATGCTAGAGAACTGGGTTGTGTATCTGGGGTCAGGTCTCCATAGAAAGATGGGAAGATGATGAATCTCCATATACAGTCGTGGCCAAAAGTTTTAGGAATGACACAAATATTAGTTTTCACAAAGTTTGCTGCTAAACTGCTCTTAGATCTTTGTTTCAGTTGTTTCTGTGATGTAGTGAAATATAAATACACGCACTTCATACGTTTCAAAGGCTTTTAATCGACAATTACATGACATTTATGCAAAGAGTCAGTATTTGCAGTGTTGGCCCTTCTTTTTCAGGACCTCTGCAATTCGACTGGGCATGCTCTCAATCAACTTCTGGGCCAATTCCTGACTGATAGCAACCCATTCTATCATAATCACTTCTTGGAGTTTGTCAGAATTATTGGGTTTTCTGTTTGTCCACCCGCCTCTTGAGGATTGACCACAAGTTCTCAATGGGATTAAGATCTGGGGAGTTTCCAGGCCAATGGACCCAAAATGTCAACTGTTTTGGTCCCCGAGCCACTTAGTTATCACTTTTGCCTTATGGCACGGTGCTCCATTGTGCTGGAAAATGCATTGTTCTTCACCAAACTGTTGTTGGATTGTTGGAAGAAGTTGCTGTTGGAGGGTGTTTTGGTACCATTCTTTATTCATGGCTGTGTTTTTGGGCAAAATTGTGAGTGAGCCCACTCCCTTGGATGAGAAGCAACCCCACACATGAATGGTCTCAGGATGCTTTACTGTTGGCATGACACAGGACTGATGGTAGCGCTCACCTTTTCTTCTCCGGACAAGCCTTTTTCCTGATGCCCCAAACAATCAGAAAGAGGCTTCATCGGAGAATATGACTTTGCCCCAGTCCTCAGCAGTCCATTCACCATATTTTCTGCAGAAGATCAATCTGTCCCTGATGTTTTTTTTGGAGAGAAGTGGCTTCTTTGCTGCCCTTCTTGACACCAGGCCATCTTCCAAAAGTCTTCGCCTCACTGTGCGTGCAGATGCGCTCACACCTGCCTGCTGCCATTCCTGAGCAAGCTCTGCACTGGTGGGACTCCGATCCCGCAGCCGATTCCTCTTTAGGAGACTATCCTGGCGCTTGCTGGACTTTCTTGGACGCCCTGAAGCCTTCTTAACAAGAATTGAACCTCTTTCCTTGAAGTTCTTGATGATCCTATAAATTGTTGATTGAGGTGCAATCTTAGTAGCCACAATATCCTTGCCTGTGAAGCCATTTTTATGCAACGCAATGATGGCTGCACGCGCTTCTTTGCAGGTCACCATGGTTAACAATGGAAGAACAATGATTTCAAGCATCACCCTCCTTTTAACAGGTCAAGTCTGCCATTTTAACCCAATCAGCCTGACATAATGACCTCCAGCCTTGTGCTCGTCAACATTCTCACCCGAGTTAAAAAGACGATTACTGAAATGATCTCAACAGGTCCTTTAATGACAGCAATGAAATGCAGTGGAAAGTTTTTTTTGGGGATTAAGTTAATTTTCATGGCAAAGAAGGACTATGCAATTCATCTGATCACTCTTCATAACATTCTGGAGTATATGCAAATTGCTATTATAAAAACTTAAGCCGCAACTTTTCCAATATTTATGTAATTCTCAAAATTTTGGCCACCACTGTACATCTATAACTATATACAGTAACTATATATTACTCAATATATGAAGCACAATTATTAGGATAGCAGGAATGTATTATTAGAGTGTCAAGCACAGGTCTTGCATATGTGTAGGAAGGTTTCCACCAAACATGCTGGTTCCCTCTCGTCAGACTGGTGGATCAAAAGGGCTTGTGTTTGACCTCAATAGGACTATAAGTAATCCAATTTGCAGATGTAGCCCACGAGATCAACCCTCAAGGGAATAAAGTTTACCATAAGCATGTCATGCACACTAAATGCTGCCATCAAATACAGCCCATTACAAATAATGTACAGGCCACATTCTGTATTTGCAATCAGGTTCTTAGTTTTAGGACTTCATGACTAGCAGGAGATTATTTTCCAAAAACATGCTACAGTCTTTAGAAAGGAAAATATCTACTGAATCGTCAAATGGTTCTGAATGTCTACCTGAAAGGTCAAAATGAGTGAGAGTGTTGGATAGACCATTGAATATTTTTACGCCAGTTATGGACCTCTGAGAAACCCCATGAAAAAAGGGCTACAATGGCCTACTAAAAGATGCAATTAGAAAAAAAAAAAAAGAAGATTGAACACTTTAGACTTTATGATTCCGTTTATGACGCCCCTAGAAGAAAGTCTTGTCTTGTGTACAGAAACAGGTATATGTAGATCGTTAATATAAATCTAAATTTGAAACTCAATTCAGGCGATTTTACAAGATGTCCCTTAAGGACAGTGCAGGAAAACCACTCTTGTTCATCTAATGAAAAGTATGGATTTCATTTATTTGCAAAGTATTACCCTTATGCAGTGAATAATGCAAAGCCCCAGTATTATCGCACCACATCCCAGTGCTGTATTACCAGGAGTCACCCACAGCTAATTCTCACCTTCTACATCTATTCAGTGTTGTAAATTGAGATCTTCGAAGCAAGAAACACTCATCCTAAAAGACACAATCTTAGACAGTGGATTATTCTTCAATTTTCTCCCACCACACTACATACAGTGCCAATGTACACACTTCTTTCACGAGTTTAATTGCTCTTACAAAGAGAAAATTGCATCCAGCACTTCACCTCATATCCAATCTCTGAGGGCGTTCTCCAATGAGGAAATCCCTGGGGAGTTTTGGGCTCTCTAGAAAACAGCCATTATTATTCTCTAGCAGGTTTTTTACTTCTATACTCCAGTAAGTCAGCATAAAATGTAGCAGAGAAGATAGCTTGATGCGTAACTGGGACAGAATAGTCCACTGCAAAACTCGCCATTGTGAGCGATGCCATGGATAAGATTACATCTAAAGACAGTCCACTACCATCTGCTCTACTGGACAGGATGGATTGTGTCTTTGTATTGTTTTTTTCACAGATGGTGTGTAAAAAAAACAAAACAAAAAAATAAAATAAAATTGTATATACATAGATAGATATTTCTGTCATTACAGACATTTAGACTGGCCATATACATTACAATTACTGGAGGAAAAATTCGAACATGGTTGACTTTCTAGATGATAAATGAATAGTTGCCACCACTTCCTAATTTGCTGGGATTATCCCAAATTTTGAGAGACAATCCTGCCAAATTTGACTTGTTCTGTGCAGTACCTATTAGTAGTCCTCTTGGCCATAAAAACCACATGCCATCTATCACAAACTTCCAGCAGCACACGTATGCAAGCGTTAGTACTGATCCAGCAGGCTGTCCCCCTGCCAGAGCAGCCTGCCGGACAAACTAGTGTGAAAGTAGCCTAAACCTGTCTAATAATGAGAAAAGTATAAGACGTAAGGGTTAATCCAATCAGAGCATTTATGGTGTATTCACAGGATGTACCATAAAATGTTTGATAGGTGCAGGTCCAAACTCTGGAACCTGCTCTCATTTCAACAATTGGGCTGAGAATGAAGAGGTGGGCAAGCTGGATATGCCATAGCTATCCAGATGGGTCAACACATTTTAAGGCCCCAATACACACTAGACTATTGTCACCTGGACAGTTCTACAAACAAACATGTTTTGGGGCACCTTGCAGATTACGATGGTAAGAAAAGCATCAGGGCTCTTTGAATTTTACTACCAGACCTTTAATTTACCAGTATATTGCACCAGCTTTCTCCTCTCTCTCCACTGAACACAAACACGATTGGCCAAACCAAGCATGTATGGGGAAGTCAGGAGAGATAGCGGATGTATGACACCTATTGAAGGGTGTGGGCAGCTTATTATTGGACAGTCTAGCACCAGATTTATCACAATGAGTCATGCTAAATGACAAATTTGCAAATCAAGACTTTTGTCTAACTTTACACTAACTACTGGTTGGCTTATTTTGTGCCAAATGTTTGATGCAAAGTAGTGCATCCTAAGCAACGCCTCTTTACCCCCAAGACACACCTCTGAGGCACACAAAATGTGTAAGACATAATACCGAGTGGCAAGGTATGTAGGTCAGAGTTTGGCATAGTTAGCTTTGAAACCTCACCAATTGCCTTCTCCCCCATTCTTCTGCAATGGAAATGCCGACTGGGGATTATCCCATAAACAAATATCTCCAAACTGAGTTTAAACAGCATACATCTCCAAACCAACCCTACAATCTTTCTTCTCATCCCAACAGCAGCAGGAATATGTCCATGCGGGTGTCAATGATAGGGGAGTGTTTAGGTCACTAGCTGGGTAGGAGGAGCTATAAAGTAGTTGGGCAGAGTCAGGGGCCGTTCTGGAGCTGTGGAAGGAGAAGTGCATCATGGGTTCGGTTGGATAAACAGGTAGTGCTACAAGACGTAAACAAATCAGAATGATTTAATTTACAAGGTGAAAAGTCCAAATCGAGAGTCCACACTGGAGAAAAAAAAAAATAAAAAAAAAAAAAAACACATGTGGAAGATGTACAACCCCAATTCCCAAAAAATTGGGGCTCTGTAAAATGTAAATAAAAACAATGCAATGATTTGCAAATCTCAGACCCATATTTTATTCACAACAGATGTTGAAAGTGAGATTTTACCATTTCATGAAAAAAAAAAAAAAATTACATATAGAAGCAACACCTCAAAAAACGTTGGGACAGGGGCAACAAAAGGCTGGAAAATTAAGTGGTACTAGTAAAAAGAGGAGAAATTAGCAACTTTACCTAACATGCTCTTTTTATACCCAGTTATATGACTGAGTCTTTCAGAAGCAAAGATCAGCAGAGGTTCACCAACTTGCATCTAAAAATAAAAAGGAACACATTTCGGAAAAATGTTCCTTGACATAAAACTGCGAAGACTTTGACTATCCCACCATCGACAGCACATAATAGCAAAAGATTCAGAGAATGTGGAGAATCAGTGTATGCAAGGAACAAGGCCAATGGCCAGTATTGGATGTTTGTGATCTACAGCCCCTCAGGTGGCACTGCATTAAAACAGGTAGGATTCTGTCCTGGAAATCAATGCATGGGCTCAGGTACACTTCCAGAAATCATTGTCTGTAAACACAGCTCCCTGTGTAATCCACAAAGGCAAGTTAAAGCTGTACCATGGAAAGAAAAAGCCATCTCTTCTCTGTGCTAAAGCTCATTTAAAATGTAGTGAAGTAAAATGGAAAACTGTTCTGTGGTCTGATGAATCAAAACTTGAAATTATTTTTAGAAAACCACAGACGCTGTGTCCTGTGGACTCAAGAGGAGAAAGGCCATCCAGCTTGTTACCAGCACACAGTTCAAAAGCCTGCATCTCTGGTGGTATAAAGGTTGCATTATCGCCTATGGTGTGGGCATCTTAGGGCTCTTTCACACCTGCGTTATTGTCTTCCGGCATAGAGTTCCGTCGTCGGGGCTCTATGCCGGAAGAATCCTGATCAGTTTTATCCTAATGCATTCTGAATGGAGAGAAATCCGTTCAGGATGCATCAGGATGTCTTCAGTTCCGGACCGGAACGTTTTTGGCCGGAGAAAATACCGCAGCATGCTGCGCTTTTTGCTCCGGCCAAAAATCCTGAAGACTTGCCGCAAGGCCGGATCCGGAATTAATGCCCATTGAAATGCATTGATCCGGATCCGGCCTTAAGTTAAACGTTGTTTCGGCGCATTGCCGGATCCGACGTTTAGCTTTTTCTCAATGGTTACCATGGCTGCCGGGACGCTAAAGTCCTGGCAGCCATGGTAAAGTGTAGTGGGGAGCAGCATACTTACCGTCCGTGCGGCTCCCGGGGCGCTCCAGAGTGACGTCAGAGCGCCCCACGCGCATGGATGACGTGATCGCATGGCACGTCATCCATGCGCATGGGGCGCTCTGACGTCACTCTGGAGCGCCCCGGGAGCCGCACGGACTGTAAGTATACCGCTCCCCACTACTACTATGGCAACCAGGACTTCAATAGCGTCCTGGCTGCCATAGTAACACTGAAAGCATTTTGAAGACGGATCAGTCTTTAAATGCTTTCAGTTCACTTGCGTTTTTCCGGATCCAGCGTGTAATTCCGGCAAGTGGAGTACACGCCGGATCCGGACAACGCAAGTGTGAAAGAGGCCTTACACAGATGGAAAGGCACTATCAAAACCGAACAGTATATAAAGGCTTTAGAACACCACATGTTCCCATATGGTAAGCCACATACTGCATCCATCACAACACCATGGCTTTGGAGAAGAGGAGTCTGGGTGCTGAACTGATCTCCTTGGAGTCCAGAACTTTCAACAATAGAAGAAATTTTATGCATCATGAACAGAAAAATCCGGTAAAGTCCCAGGACAGTTGAGCAGCTCGAATCCTACATCAGATAAGAATGGGACAGCATTCCTTTCCCAAAACTCCAACAAAACAATGGTAGACATGGCTTTGTCCCAACTTTGAGATGTGTTGCTCGCATCAAATTCTAAATAAAATGGTAAAATGTGTCACTTTCAACATCTGATGTGTTGTATGTTCTACTATGAGTAAAATATGTGTCTATGAGATTTGCAAATTATTGCATTCTGCTTTTAGTTACATTTTACACAGCATCCCAACTTTTGGGGAATTGGGGTTATACATGAGGTAAGCAACTACATGAACACATTAGTTAAAACCATAAGGATTCCAGAAAAAAAAAAAATTTCAGAAGGGATAACTAATTACAATAATCAATAAGCATATATGAATATTCATACGATTAAAGAATTTATTATGACTTTGTAATGTTATTTTCCCGAATTATGACACGTACAATTTAATTTCTAACTTTAAAGGGTTACAGTCACCAGGGTGCAAGGATAATTTGAAAGCTGGCAACAATATTCTAGCAGAGAGTTGCATCACATCCATCACTTGCCAACATGGCGCAGTGGGCATGATGTGTTCAGAGCACTAATGGCCCAAGGCAGTCACTTTGCTTCTGAAATGTTATCAATTTCTGAACAGCAAAATAAAATCTTGAGTCTTTTCCAAAAAGCAGCTGATGTGCTGATCATCCAAACAAAGATCTGCTCCATAATGAAAGATCCTGTCCTGACGAGCAGGTGTACAAAACAAGGCATCCAGAAACATCAGTAGTATTGATCAGGATTTTCAATCTGGCGTGAAATAAAGTTCTTCCCTTAGGAAAGAACACTACTCTACCAATATTTTCATTTCTCTTACAATTGATCCCTAGAGCTATGCACTATCCTGTAGGTCAGGCCCTATTGTACAAGGAATGAAGGACATTATGGCCACACAATGCGCCAAGTGATGGTCCAGCTGTCAGAGACCACGCAACGTTGACCATCAGGGGAGTTGAGGACATTTCATCTGGCAAAGGTTTCTGAGAATTGACCAGGTTGGCTCAAGTTATCCTGCTTTTTCCTTCTGGTATACGACTGCATGTGGGAACTTCATCAGGATCACCAGCAGGAAGGGAGCTGCGTTCCACCTTGGACTGTGCCGAGATGATCGTCCAAATCAGCTGCTTTACTCTATACTGTATTTTTACAAATAAGTTTATTACTATGGAGCACAGTTTGGTTTTCTTCCCATCAGTTAGGGTAACAGACATGCCGGAATTCATTTATTTTTATTTTTATGGTTATTCTTTAGAATAGAGCATCCAATGCAGACGACATTTGTTTGTTTTCTTTGTTTTTTTGCTTTACCGTGAAATTCTAGTGTTTGTTTTTTTACTTTTTTGGGGAGGCATTTTCAGATAGTTTTTTCTACCTACAGAGAAGCCTATGAAAAATTTGTGAAAAAACAAAAACTCCACATGTGCTGCATAATGCGAGTTAAAAAATAAAATAAAAATATTGGGGGGGGGGGGGGGGAGATATCCAACCCCACAAAAGTGGGGTTAAAAAAAAATAAAAAATAAAAATCACAACTCCAGGAGAGTTCACATCACTTATTTTTCCATTCTTCTGATCGGTCGGAAAAACAGAAAAACAAAAAGGAAAGGAAAAAAAAAACAACAAAAACTGATCCCAAGCATCAGTTATGCACATTTGGCATCCGTTTGAGCCATTTTTTGTCCGAGATCCGTCATTTTAAACGGAAAGACTTTCTGCCTAAAATAACGGATCTCTGATGAAAATGCCTCAAATGGATGCCAAATGTGCATAACTGATGTGTGAACACATTACAAACCAATGGATCTGTGTGCTTTTCCATTGAGACTACCGACAGCCCACTGTGATTCACTGATGTCTGAGTAGGTTTCACGCACACGTACGTGTGTGCCCCGTGCCCATGCTGCAGACCGCAGATAGCAGTGCGTAATGCATGGGCACATGTTCTATTTTTTTGCTTTGCGGAGGCACGGACCAAAATCCCACTGAAGCGCTTCGTAGTGCTTCCTCTCCGTGCCTCAAGTCAATGGGTCCACATGTGTGATGCGGAGCACATATGGCCGGTGCCCGTTTATTGCAGACGGGCCGCACAGGTTTGTGTGTTTGAGCCCTAAAACATAAGCTGGAGTAACTCAGCAGCACTCAGAACGATAAAACAAAGTAAAAACTGCAATAAAAACAGGCCAAATGCAGAGACTTGCACTTTCCTTGCAAGATTGGTCTTCTTGTTGAGCGTCAACCACGAGTCCAAGATTCATCATTCAAGTTTGTTGAGCAGCGGTTAGCACACAGACCGACAGTCCCGATACAGGTAGATCGCTACGATTTGTATGCTCTCAGAAAACCATGTTTACTAGATTAAGAAGAGCCTGATGTCAAAGGGGAGCACAGATGTGCAGAGCAGATGTTCAAGATTTGAGAACGGGGACATTTCTTAAACCTTAGGACTGAATTCATGACATTAATGGCGGCTATAGCTCGGAGATAAAAAAAATAAAAAATCTTACTAAGGCCCCTGACAGACAAGTGTGAGCGGATTTGGTCCGGATGCGTCCAGTGAAAAATGTGCAATGTTGCTTGAGACATTGCACATTTTTCACTGAACGCATCCGGACCAAATCCGCTCACACTTGTCTGTCATCCGCTCACACTTTTACCTCCGAGCTATAGCCGCCATTAATGTCATGAATTCATCTAGTTTTGTCTGTGATCACGTTCAGTTTTTATTGCTCATTACTAGAAATTACTATTCTTGTCCGCAATACCGACAAAAGTAGGACTTGTTCTATAATTTGTGGAACGGAAACACTGATGCAGACAGCATAAAAATAAATAAAAAAAAACATCTTTCCTGCAGAAAATACTAGAACTGCAGTCCTGTCCCTTCCGCATGCTTTAGAGCTCATGCACACAGCCGTGGTTTCTGTCTGCATACCATCTGCATTTTTTGCAGAGCCATTCCCATGGGACCACAAAAGATGTCTGCATCTGCACGTCTGTTCAACGGCCCCCAACTCAAAAAAATAAAATAAAAATGTCCTATTCTTGTCTGTTTTGCGGAAAAGGATAGGACTAATTGCTAACTAAATTATTAAAAATGGCGGCATGGCCGTGATCAGTGTTTTGCAGATCCTCGAATTGCGGACTGCAAAACACTTACAGCTGTGTAAAGATAAAAAGGGGAGGGGGGTCAGTCATTCCCATCCCAAATCGCATGAGCACGTTGCTATGGCTGAGAACAAGACTGTTAAACAAAAAATACAATGCAACAGCTCACTGCAAACCAAATAAAGTACAAAAAATTGCGTCACAATTGCAAATGCTATTCTAATAAGTTAGAGATGCTTGGCAAATCCTTTTGTACAAAATTATTTGAGCCCGTCTGCCGCACGTCAAGGCGATCTCTAGTTAGATGGGTCCTAACACTAAATTCTGTTATGTGCCATGACGGCTACCATATAATTCAGCAAGTGTAGGTTCCACATGCATGCTGGGCCCGCTTTAATTTCTCTAATTTTTTGGTGCCAAAATGGCCTCCATTATATCCTAGGAAAGCAGGTACCAACATGCACGCCGGGCCCACTCCACACCATTCCCGGCGCCAAATGGCCACCAAGGACTGCAATGAGAGTCCACAAACTATCTCTTTCCTGTGTGCATGAGGTCTTACACTGCAGTTATGCTGGTTCACTTTGGCTGCTGTGTAGAAGACAAAAAATCCACATTTGATATCAGGGGTGCACCTAGCCTTTCTACTGCCTGAGACAAAAACTAAAATGGTGCCCCCCCCATGCCAATTTCTTAACCTAACCCCTTTGCCACAATGAAAGCCCTCATTGCCCATGGCCCTTCCGCTGCCCCCCCTCTTGCCCCTACCTGGTGCTGCCTGAGGCGATCACCTGGTCTCATTGGTGGTGCACCCATGCTTGATATTCAAACACTTACCAACATTAGGAACCAATAGACCCAGCCCGGGAAACAGCCCCATACCATGGGGAACTGCTCATTTATGGGCAGGGGATCACATAAGCCCCAACCATTTTCAACCCAGAACATCCCGTATTTGCAGGGACCTTTTCTGAAAATTAGAGATGGTCCCTGTAAGTTGTTAGCAGCTACAGGTGCTCAATTACCAATAAATACTACTATGAAAGGATGGCAAAAATGCTTTTTAGTTAGTAATTTACACGACAGACAATTAATACACAGGGAATAAATACGTCACAGGTTTAAATTTCAACTAAATTGATTATAACTGAAAACGTCCAGTCAATTATTGACATTACAGCTCTCGCCATGATACATTACAATTCAGCAATGCGAGCAATTATAAGCAGCTTAGTAAATCACTGGATTAACGTTTATAAAGACAGGTATAATGCTGAAGCTGCCAATAAAAACATATGCAATACGACTGGGCAGATAGAACCAATAGATTTCGACTGCCGTGCTAGTCCTGAATGAAGGGACTCCCAACAGTAGTAGGAGATAAGACTCTACTGGCTGGGACATTTATGGATTTACAAACATTTTCTCCCTCCCCCCATCCCTGCAGATGTGGTTCATGAGCAGTGATTGTCAGTTCGCAGTGTTTGCCAGCGAACACATGCGGGCTGCCATCTTTAGTAAGGTAGACTCACCCGTCCGGCGATGCACAGATAAGCCCTTACCTGTGCCTGAAGCCGATCTGAAATCAAATGCAATCACCGGGAGCAGGCGGTTCCGAGAACAGCCGCCGGGGGCCTTCATCGGGCTGTTCTCGGAACTGCCTGCTCCCAGTGACTGCATTTGATTTCAGACCGGCTCCCGGTACAGGTAAGGGCTTACCTGTGCATCGCCGGACGGGTGAGTCTACCCTACTAAAGATGGCAGCCCACATGTGTTCGCTGGCAAACACTGCGAACTGACCACTGTTTCTGAGATCAGTACCCTCTCTCTCTACTCCATCGTAATCCTACAATTTTCAGTGGCCACTAGGACTAAAACATGTTAAAAAGCACCCGTCATGCTCTGTGACCTGTGCAGAGGTCAGGAGTGAGTAGGTAAGCTGTAAACACCTATTGCAAATGGTCTTATCTTTGTAGAGGTATTACTTGTGATTGTAATCCTGCCTGTGGTGTTGATGATAACAGCTACCGAGACGTTAGCTGCACAAAACAGGAAATCATAACCCGTTATGCCTATTGGCCAGCGTGCAAATTGCAGGATTATATAATAACAAATAAAAAAACATGGGGGGGGGGGGGGAGAAAATCACAAAAACAAGAAACTCAAAACTCTTAAAAAAAAAAGTATGTTAAACATAAAAACATCAGCTAAACAATAGGTCATTTTCTGATGACACATTCCCTGTAAGGACTATGGGGGGGGGGGGGGAATTTATCAGAAGGTGAAAATTTGAAGTCAGTTTTGCCCGAGTCTGTGTTGGAGTGCTTTATGCCACATTTATCAAACATCGCATGTTTTCATCTTTAGACCTAACAATTTGTTTAGAAAAGCTCCTTCAGTTTTCCTACTCTACCCTCCTCCTGGAGTGAGACTGAATTTTTTTTTTGCCACTTTTAAAAAAGTCGCAATAAAAATAATATGGAGTGAAAAAGCATTACCATAGCTAACCACACCCACTTTTCCACCTATATTTTAAAACTGGAGTGAGTGGTGCAAAAACGTGCAACATTTTTGAACACGCGAGTTCCAAAAAGTCACAAAAGCCCTATTTTGCAACTTTTTGAAGCCAGAGTGAAGGCATGATAAATTAGATCCTGAATGTAGATGCCCAATGCCATAGTTAGGTTTAGAGTAGGACCTGCCTGACTGAGACCACCTTGGTGCTGGTAGGCGGGCACAGATGTGTTGTGATCAGAGTATATTGGCTGAGAGTCTCAGATTTTATCATATCAGAGTGAGGGCTTAGTCCATATATAATGTTTGCATCTATTGTGTTATTGTATTATTTTCAGTGATTATTTTTTTTTATGTAGCCATGCATATTGCATTGTGAAGGATGTTTTTTATTTATTTTTTTCTGTGTTTTTTTTGTTGCTTAATCAGTAGTATACACTTTAAGGAGTGGCACCTTCATGTGTGAATATGCTTCTATTTTATTTTAGGAATAGCATTCTTGTGCACTTTTGCCCCACCTTTCCTACAGGCGACCTTGATTAGGTGGTACATGTAGCTGTGCGTGCCCTCATTGGTTGCTTGGTGCACATAGAGGTAACTAGGAGCAGCACACTATATGTGCAGGGTCTGCTCTCCTGAATGTAGATACGGCATAGGTAGGTTTAGAGTAGGACCTGCCTGACTGACCACCATTGGCGAATAAAGTATATTGGCTGAGAGTCTAGGATTATATTGGCTTAGTCCATATATAATGTTTGCATCCATTGTGTGATTTTCCTGTATACCCATCACAATCTGCATGCGATTTGTTAGTTTACTTGTTGCACGCTACGAAATCTATACCATAAACTATAAGCCAATTAGACAAGGAAATGAAACAAAAAGGGGGGGGGGGGGGAAACGGAAGCTAGAATCCACTCCAGCAACAGTTAAAAAAGAGCAATAAATACTTTCCAAGGGTAAACTGTCACTCCTTGTGAAAGACAAATCTAGAAAATGCATTTTAAATTGGAAATGGGTAAAAACTTTGAGCCAACCATAAAAAGGTCACATCGCCTGAGGTAGGCCGCAAATCAATTTTATAACCTCGAGAGAAAGAGTCATCTAAATGCCAGCTTTGTAATAGGTCCTTCCTGTAACAAGTATACTATAAACAAAATGGACATTAATAGATTTTAGGCCCAGCCTTATGACATGCCGTTATCCGACCACATACTAAATGTGCCTCCAGCACGTGCAGGATTCATAGCCACATTAGTATTCATCCCTACCCTACAGAAATCAGTTTGAAAAGGTGAAATTTTTAATTTAAATTTTTTAACCTTATAGGCTTACGAAAAACACTAGCAGAGATCTTCTAATGTCTGCGCTAGAGATGAGCAAATAGAATTATACGATTCAATTCTTTTCATCAAGCAGAGTTCTGCACCTGCAACAGGGAGTCCCTGAAAACAAGGACGCTCCCCCTGCCACTTGATTTACAGGGCCAGACATCTTGGTCAGCCCTGCGCAGCTGCGGTGCAAGCGTTGAGGCTCTACGTCCGCTTGCAGAGCAGCGACTGTTCATTCGCCAGTACCCAGAAGTGTAGTGGAACGTGCAAGCACTGGTTCCGCTTAAAAATTACCTACAGCCGTTTCCCTTTTTCAAGTGCATGGGACAAGTAGTTGCGCTGCTGCAAAGGAGATGGCACACAGGCAATTTTGGAGCGAAAGCAGCGCTTGCAGAAGTGCTGATACCCCTTCAAACAGCTAATTGGCTGTGGTGCAGGGAGTCTGAAGCCGCCAATCTGATCCCGTGAACCAGGAACGGCTACGGTACAGTGTACGAAGCAGCCTGCAACTGGCTCCATACATGGTCTTACTTTCTGTGGCCAAGGCTCTCAAAATCAGGATCAGTGGGAGGGTGGGGTGGGCAGGTGTTGGACCTCCACTGATCTGATGCTGATGACTTAGATTAAAGGTCCTTTTATACGGACCGATGATCTGGAAGAATATCTGGGAAGAGCGTTTGTATAAAGTAAAAGGTGCCGGCAATCACTCAAACGAGAAATTGGGCAATCGTGTTGTTCTGCTGGCACCAAAAATTATCATTCCTGAGCAGCAGATCGTATTGTCCCTGTGCAGGAATAATGATGCTCTTTGGGGACAAGCGATCACTATACCGATGACTTGCTCCCATACATCGGAGGCGATTACCGCATGTAAATGCAGCTCTCATCTCCACCGATGATCATCTCTACATGTAAAAGGACCCTAGGGATAGCGAGGATGAGGGGAACCACACACTTTTTGTAGAGGGGAAGGTGCCACAGGAGGGATACTGTGGTGCCTTCTGCCCGAACCCCACTTGCTCCTGCACCAGTTAAGACTTAAAGGTTGGAACCACGAAATGTCTTCTTGCGATATCCGAATTAAATTAATATGTGCTGGAAGTATCATGTGAAACCGTAAACTATTATTCTACACGATGTGATTAAATACAATTCACTTTATTAATTGCATGATAAGTACACCATCCTAAGGACAGGTCATCAATTTCTTAATCCAAGAAAATCCCTTTAAGAGACTTTTCTAGCAAGTAGAGAATGTGCAAAGCAGGGAACCCCTTTAAATGTGCTTCCAAGATGGAGCTTTACGTTACACTGACGGCATCAAAATTAGGGTCTGGAGACCAGGTAATATCAAGTCATTCCCACCACTGAGTTTGAGCAGACGCACACAACTCTAAATGGGTTACATCAACATCCTTTAAAATAATTTATGAGGGTCGCTTTCATTTTGTAATTTCTTTTACTTTTATTCTGTTCTGGGCTGTGGACACATGACCGTCCCTGCAATGTTACGTCCATTGGGGGAAGGACAGCGATAGGGAAATGACTATCTAGATGGGTGGGAGGAGCTATAAACTAGCCGGGCATTGTTAGGGGATGGGCATGTGCCAGAGGAAGCAGAAGTGTATCATGGGTTTGGTTGGATGCAGCAACAGGAAGTGCTACATACAGGATGGAAACAAAAGCAGAGTTATTGGTTTATATGGTAAAAACAGGTCAGGAGAGTCCAAATTAAAAAAGAATAATCATGGGGTATATGTGCACGAGGTAAGAAACTACATGGAGCATGTTACAAACCATAGAAATCCCCGAAAAATTCCTTTAAATAAAACAGGTCACAGCCCCGGCAAAATACCTAACCTTTTTCAATCAAGGTCAGTTGTCCTGAGGGCTTTTACTTTATTGCCTACAGGCCAGAATTCTATAAAGTTGCCGACATAATGGAGTCCAGTGTATTCTACTCTCCACAAAGGTCCTCATTATCATACTTGTCTAAGAAAAGCACAGCATAGCCACGATACAGGTCACCCTGCATCCATATATATAGCACGTTCAGTCCCTTCGTCCGTCCCCCCCTAGTAATAAAACGTTTGGCTGCCATCTAGATAAACTCATCAAATATTTAGAAGCTCATGGAACCTCTCAGGCTGGGAACGGTGCCAGCAGCTGCAAGATGTGAGACTGCAGATATTTCTCCTCTTATCCACAAGGATAGCCAAACATAAATCCAACGCTTCAAATACAAGGTGTCGCTTGGAAATTCTGATAGAAAGGGCCATCTTACCTACCCCCCCAGGCAGAGGTGGACATGTCTTCTATTTATGAACCATGTTCTACACAGCAGTGTGTTCATTACACTACAGCGCCATATCAACAAGGGTTAAAAAGAGGCAAATTTACTACGACACCAAATGACAAACTCCGGTCTTCTGCATGTACATATGGATATCTTGCTGGATAAATTAGATATGCAGTTAACATACTACAGAATGCAAAGGGGGGGGGGGGGGGGGGGGACGCAGAGCCATATGTAGATCAGATTTCCATATTTATTTTATGCTACCCCACCCCCTCTGCAGAGGAGTACACAGGCTTTGTTTAAGTGTACAGCTATATAGAGATATATATATATATATATATATATATTTTTTTTTTTTTTTTTTCTCTGATACAATGATACAAAACTGATTTTGGTATCAGCATGCATTTGGTTGGATACATTGGTTTTAGGCAGATATATATGGATCTTAGGATTTTATGAGACCATGTGATTAAGGCTAGAGTCACACAAATTGTACGTGTTTTGCGGTCTGCAAAAAAATAAAAAATAAAAATAAATAAATAGATGACGTCCGTATGGCATCTTCTTTTTTGCGGATCTATTGTAACAATACCTGTCCTTGCCTGCAAAATGGACATGTTCTATTTTTTTTGTGGGGCTACGGAACAGACATATTGAGGCTCCTAATCCATTTTGAGGCTCCTAATCCAATCCAAAAAATACAAAACACGGAAACTGACATCGAATACGTTTGCGAGATTGTAGCCCAATGGATCTGGTACAATTTTTTCAATCTGGGCATCTGATTGTTTAGCCAACACAGTCGCACCCAGCCAGTGTCTAAGGGAGTCCAAAATGTCTTACTATGACATAAATGAGACCAGTATTACAAATTATGCAATTTAGTTGGGGGGGCCCTGAAGCTTTATGTTTTTGCACATCATTATCTGTTCTCCTTAAAAAGAGTTTGTATCAATTTTGTCTACATGATACAACCCCTTTAAAAACAGCCACTGGGAGCAGATAACGTTCCGAACTGGAATCACAATAGACACAGACCACTACCCCATTCTTCTGCATTAAACTCCAGAAAGATAGCTGTGGCTCTACAGAGGATGGAGGACCTAACAGATGCACACTAAAATAACAGAGCTCCCCCCCTTCACACATGTCCGCCTATCCAAGCCAGAACTGATCCCATAGTTTTCTATGGGATCGTGCACACACATCCACGGAATAAGTTGTCAGGCTAGATGTTAAATAACGCCGAACAGAAAAGCGCTGAATGCTCAGTTTTTCTGTCCAGCGCCATCGGTGTACAGATGATGGATCTGTGCACTAAAGGGCAGTACACGTAAAGTATATCAGTTGTGTCCAGCATAAGACTGGCCGGGTATAACAGATATATTTGAACCTAGCCTTAGGTCATATTCACATTACTTTATGTTTAACATGTATACCCAAGAAGACCTGCTGATGTCAGGGCTGCCATCAGGAAACAGACGCCATTCTAGCCAATGGGTAATAGATGCACAATGGCACCGATCACCCACAGACTATAAATGCCAATCGTTTGATGGAAAACTCATAAAAAGCCTTTTAAAAAGCTTAAGATGTATACACTAAGGAGATCACATTCTATGAGTGACTGATGCCACCATTAGGCCTCCATCACAACGCACATCTCAGAAACTTTTTCCAGAGAACACAATAGAGACAAAAAAAAAGCAACGTGAACAGGGTCTTAGTTGTGTTTCATGTTTGAAGACCAACAACCCAATTATGTATTTCTAAAGCCCCTGTGTTTAGTAGCATTGAAGCATGAAATGTTTACATCAAGGTCAAGTGATCCTCTTGGTACTACTTTGTGTCCTTGTGGGCATCTGCTAGATGCTCAGACTCCTTAAAAAATCAAAGCCTCTGAAGCAAGAAGAAACACCCAGGTCAATTGTAAGAAGCACCAGGAGAGCTCACATCACCTCATTTGCTTACAAGTCAGGGAATCTTTTGCAGTTTAGTGTATACCAGTACAGCCATACTTACTCCTTAAGTAGATCATCTTCAATGCCTTTAAAAAAGGAAAGGCCCACTTTTGTAGACTATATACAGGAATTTTCCAAACCACAGGGTAATGTATATATGCCTGGTAGGTGCAGGTTTCAACCTCTGGGAAACATACCATCTCCAGATTGAGGATCTGATATTACATAAGAGGTCAACGATGGGACTACCTCTTCAAAAACATTAGCAACATGTTACTAGTAGTGTTTTCTTTAGATACAGGAATGTAGTAATAAGACATCAATGTAGCAATCCAGAAAGTCTGATAATTCAGGCCAGAAGGGCTCTATTATGAGGGAATTTAATTAGACCAGAAAAATGATGAGCTCAAGTCAAAAATTGTCAATTCTCCTGAATCTTCTCAAACAGTCCAAAATATCTGGTAATCTGATAACACGGATGCCAAACTAAGCAAGGATATTATTTATGAGAATGTATATAGTTTATGGTAATTCATATTTAATATGTGATTTGATTGCATATAGCTGAATAGGTCAACTAGATGCATTGTCTGGTCCTTCAGAAGATCCAAAGCTTTATAGGCTGATCACCACAAGGTACTGGCCCAGCCAGGAACATAGTCATATTATGGTTCCATTCAGTTCCGTTACACCTGCCTCTACTAAACCTCAGATTTCATATGCCAATACTCTTCCCCCCCCCAAAAAAAAAAAAAAAGTTACATTCTATATGTACTAAACATTAAAGAAAAGTTGAACGGTCCATCAGATTTTCTAGGTTCAGACTTATTGTCCTGTAGAAACCATATCTATCCATCCAGGGATCAGAGCTACCAGTTAGGATCGTTCAAAACAAAATTTAATTAGGAAAAAAAATAAAAAAAAAAATATATATATATATATATATATATATATATATATATATATATATATATATATATATATACATACACACATATACACACACACACACACACACACACACACATACATACACACACACAGCATATATATTATACACACATACGTGCTAAACACAAAACCATATAAAATTAATGTAAGAAAAGTAAACTAAATGACTAACAGAAAACATTCTTCTCCTCCTCCATCTGTATAGAAACAGATTTGTAAAACGTTTTATGAACCGTCAATCACCAGGTATCGCGGGGACCAGAGTCACGCAGAGATGATTCAGAAAGCAAGTTTTCTGAGTCATCACCAGATGAAGCATTCTGCTGTTGGGGACAGATGCGGAGGTGCTATTTCTGCTACACAGCCCAAGGTAAAACAAAACCAATCTAGGAGCGATGTCTCCTTCTAAAACACCCAACTTCAAATGCCTCATCAAAGCTCTGAACTGAATGCAGCGCCTGTCGTCAACGAACATGTTCTGATCAGGACGTCACCGAGGATTGTACATTACATTCATCAGAAAAGCTGAAGAGAATGTATTCTGAGGGTGCATTGCTATATGTGTTTGAGCGTCGTTCACATGGTTTCATCTGCATAGAAAGGAGGCAGGATAAAGAGAATTCCTGAGAGTTTAAAGTGGTTTTCCAGTTTGCAGCAACATCTTTTCCTTTATTTAGTTGGCTTTCAGGGCCGCCATCAGGGGGGTACAGTCCGGGCCAGTAAGGGGCCCGGACCCTGGGGGGGCCCAGCCAGTTCCAATAAAAAATAATAATAATAATAATAATAATAATAATAATAATCCCCCCCCCTCCCATTTGTCAGTGATTTGAGTTGAACCTTATTGCATCGCTAGAGGGGGGGCAATTGATTATTCCTTTAGCGATGTCTGGTTCATGAACGAATCGTTCATTTGAATCGATTCAGTTCACTGAACCGGAGGAGTCGATTCCTCTGACTGAGCGGATCCGAGTAAAACAGCTCAGTCTGACCTAGCACACAATAGCAGAGCTGCTGGCAGCAGGGAGGGGAGGGACTCGGGAGGAGTGTAATCTGATACTAGAGTGGAAGCCGCTTCTGCCAGCCCCTCCCCTCCCCGCCCACCAACCAACCAGAGCTGAGTCAGTGAGTCACAGCACACAATAGCAGAGCAGCTGGCAGCAGGGAGGGGAGGGGCTGGGGAGGAGTGTAATCTGATCCTAGAGTGGAAGCTGCTCCTGCCAGCCCCTCCCCTCCCCCCCACCAATCAGAGCTGAGGCAAGGCAAGCACTAGCAGCTCTGAGTCTGAGTCACACAGAGTACACGGAGTCTAAGAATCTAATGAGTCACAGGTTAAAAGAATCTAAAGATCCGACTTAGTTAGAGACTCATTCGATTCTTTGAGTTAAAAGAACAGTCAGACTCTAGAACAGTTTACACTGAGGCTGATGCTTTTGCAGCAGTGATAAGATTAAGGGACAGGAGCAGAGAGATAAGAGAAGTGACAGATGACTGTGAAGACCACACGATCTGTTGCTCAGATGCCATGAGATTGTAAGGCTACTGTCACACTAGCGGCAGGACGGATCCGACAGGCTGTTCACCCTGTCGGATCCGTTCTGCCGTTATTTCACCGGACCGCCGCTCCGTCCCCATTGACTGTAAGGGAGACGGGGGCGGAGCTCCGGCGCAGCACGGCAGTGCATGGTGAAAGGCTGCCGGACTAAAAGTACTGCATGTCCAACTTTTTAGGGCTCTTTCACACCTGCGTTCTTTTCTTCCGGCATAGAGTTCCGTCGTCGGGGCTCTATGCCGGGAGAATCCTGATCAGTTTTATCCTAATGCATTCTGAATGGAGTGAAATCCGTTCAGGATGCATCAGGATGTCTTCAGTTCCGGAACGGAACGTTTTTTGGCCGGAGAAAATACCGCAGCATGCTGCGCTTTTTGCTCCGGCCAAAAATCCTGAAGACTTGCCGCAAGGCCGGATCCGGAATTAATGCCCATTGAAAGGCATTGATCCGGATCCGGCCTTAAGCTAAACTGTCGTTTCGGCGCATCGCCGGATCCGACGTTTAGCTTTTTCTCAATGGTTACCATGGCTGCCGGGACGCTAAAGTCCTGGCAGCCATGGTAAAGTGTAGTTGGGAGCAGGGAAGCAGCATACTTACCGTCCGTGCGGCTCCCGGGCCGCTCCAGAGTGACATCAGGGCGCCCTACGCGCATGGATGACGTGATCGCATGGCACGTCATCCATGCGCATGGGGCGCTCTGACGTCACTCTGGAGCGGCCCGGGAGCCGCGCCTACTATGGCAACCAGGACTTTAATAGCGTCCTGGCTGCCATAGTAACACTGAAAGCATTTTGAAGACGGATCCTTTTTCAAATGCTTTCAGTACTTGCGTTTTTCCTGGATCCGGCGTGTAATTCCGGCAAGTGGAGTACACGCCGGATCCGGACAACGCAAGTGTGAAAGAGGCCTTAGTCCGGTGGCCTCTCACCGCGAACTGCCATACTGCGCCGGAGCTCCACCCCCGTCCCCATTATAGTCAAAGGGGACGGAGCAGGCAGTAGGACGGCTCCGACAGGGTGACAATCTCTCTTCAGGTTTATTAGAAAATCGTGCACAAATTGCACACTAGTTATTTTCCTGAGTGATGTCTGTGTGGACTGTGGGGACTATTTTATTATCAGCCAGTGTTACTGTTATCACCTTAGCACATACAGTTTTCCCTGTGCATTCACTTGGTTGTACTGCTGTCACTATGGGTAACAATGCACTGCATGCACAACAGACAACAATGCCCACCACACAGCTCCTGAGTGACTGAGTCCTCCTGTCCGCTTCCCTTCATTCCTGACTCACTCAGAGCTCAGACAATGTACCAAGAGCCGACTCAGCGAGTCAGCAAGTGAATCGAAGCATCCGCGCATGGGCACCACCTAAGCTCTTCAGTCAGTAGACTCAGCAAATGAACCGAAGATCCGATTCATGAATCAGTTCATTTGAATGAGCTGATTCAAATGAACCGATTGATATGAAAGATCCGAACTTCCTATCTCTATTCCTTGGAGTGGAGTCAGGATGGATTCTAAAGGGGTGGGGTAGGAGGGGGGGCCCAGGCCTTGAGCTGTGTAAGGGGCCCCAAAATTTCTGATGGCAGCCCTGTTGGTTTTCGTTCCGACTAGTACCTCGGACCTGAAGCAGAGTTCCGTTTCAAGTTTTAAAGTGGTTTTCCACTTTGCATAACTTCTGTAGTTGATTTTTAAAGAAATCACGCGCGACTTCGTGAATAACGTATTTCGGCTCATCAGAGTCCATACATTCCAATACTGTACAGAGACAAGTCTCCATAAAAGTATTATTCTGATGTTTCAAACAAAGCGACTTTAGATTAAGCATCCAAAACTCGTTTCGCTCAACACTAGCCAGCACCCTTACAGATCATCTCATAGTCTAAGGGTCCATTCACACGTCCGTTTTTTCTTTCCTGATCTGTTCCGTTTTTTGCGGAACAGATCAGGACCCATTCATTTTCAATGGGTCCTGGAAAAAAAAATAAATAAATAAATAAATAAATAAATAGGACAGCACAATGTGTGCTGTCAGTTTCCGTTGTTCCGTTCCGCATGTCCATTTAAATATAAAACATGTCCTATTATGTTCCTGAAAAATCGGATCCTGGTACAATGCAAAGTCAATGGTTCCGCAAAAAACGGAAGACATTCGGATGTCATTCCGTATGTCTTCCGTTTTTTGCGGAATCCGTTCCTGGAAACACATAGCAAATATTTTTTATTTTTTTTCAAAGAAATCCAAACAACTTTATTTGATTATTGAAATGTATACATGTTTTTTGCGGATCCGCAAAAAACGGATGACATACGGAAACATTTTCAGGAACAACGGATCCGCAAAAAACGGACCGAAATTCGGATTATAGAAAAATACTGACGTGTGAATGTAGCCTAAGAGAAGTAAGGTTAAAGGGGTATTCCAGTGAAATAGTTGATCACTCCGCTGTCTCCGGAACTCCAGCAGAGACTAATGGAGCGGCAGTGTGCATGCTCAAAGGGGGACCGGTTCTTGTGATTGATGGCGTTCCCAATGGTAGGACAACCAATGATCTAATAGTTATCCCCTAACCTGTAGACAGGAGATAACTAAAATACCCCTTGAAGGGGTTTTCAGAGCCCCTAAACCCACTGTGAAAAATAATCTTAAAAAGGGATTGTCCAGCTTTTTGGACTTTGGCACCTGGGGCATTGCACTGCAGCTCTGGTTGGCATCGGTAGGGCAGTAAGGTTAAATCTACTTGTCTTTTAGGTGACCAGCTACATTTTTGTCTGTCTTTCTCCATGACTAATCACAATATTTCACACAAATACGGATGTCATAAATCACCTCTGGTTACTGAACGTTAACAACGTTATCCTCGTACAGATAAAACCCTTGTAAAAGTCCATTTGACTGACACAAATCAATAAACAATCTGCTCGGCCAGCAGCTCTCCATGCCGTGGTAGACTTTAACAGAACTGTGCATTTCTGAAGTTAAACATCATTTCCACCTTCAAATACCATAAGGCACATGATCCCCTACAGTAACCCCAAAGGTCTGGCTGCTGTGGGCACCACCAAATCAGACACATCCCCCATCTTGTGAATAAAGGATAAGTATTTGTAATGGGACAAACCCAGAAGGTCCCCTACTGTTTTTATTTGCTTTGCATTATGTCCTGCACTGAAAAACATAAAAAACGAAACAAAAAACACACCAATATGTTGAGTACATGGCACTCTTGAGCAAGCAGTAGCTTCCTGCAGAAACAGGATGGGAATCTGATCTGGGATGGGGCAGGACCTGAGCTTGTATGCGGCCCTGGGGGAATGGTTCCTGGTAAAAGCAAAATGAAAAATTGAAAATGCACTGAACTTATTTATGTGCAATTTAGGATTTTTTTTTTAAATAAATGAGGCATTTACAGTGTTGTGGGAATGAGAGGAGGACTCCCAGGAAGGAACAATAGAAAAGGCTGTAGGAGGTCCGATGTTGTAAGAAGCTGACCACAATGCTTGGCTATGGGCTTCCAAGACCTTTATAAAAAATAAAAAAAAATAAAAAATAAAAAAAAGGTACCGAGCAGAACTATCGGACTGTACTCAAGATGTGGAGCAAGGGAAACGTGGAATATTCACAAAATACATACTCCATTGCTACTTAAATCATTAAGTAGATAAAAGCATTGAAAAAGAACGGCAAAGCAATTGTTTCACCAGAATACCGATTGCAGGGGTGGACTGGCAATAGACCCTACAGCAAAATTTCCAGGACCAAGGCTGAGGGGGGTTCCATCTGAGCCCCCCTCATGGCCACCAGTAAGTAATGGTAAGTAATGATCTGATGCCACCCTAAGGCCTCTTTCACACGGGCGAGATTTCCGCGCAGGTGCAATGCGTGACGTGAACGCATTGCACCCGCACTGAATCTGGACCCATTTATTTCTATGGGGCTGTGCACACGAGCGGTGATTTTTACGCATCACTTGTGCGTTGCGTAAAAATCGCAGCATGTTCTATATTCTGCGTTTTTCACGCAACGCAGGCCCCATGAAAATCGCAAGCATCCGCAAGCAAGTGCGGATGCGGTGCGATTTTCACGCGCGGTTGCTAGGAGACAATCGGGATGGGGACTCGATCATTATTATTTTTCCTTATAACATGGTACTAAAGGGAAAATAATAGCATTCTCAAAACAGAATGCTAAGTACAATAGGGTTGTAGGGGTTAAAAAATAAAAAATTTAACTCCCTTTAATCCACTTGTTCGCGCAGCCAGCATCTCTTCTCTCTTCATCTGTGAGGAATAGGACCTTTGATGACATTCACTATGCTCATCACATGGTCCATCACATGATCCATCACCATGGTGATTTATTATGTGATGGACCATGTGATGAACGCAGTGACGTCATCAAAGGTCCTATATCCGGACACGCTCATTGCACCCGCGTGATAAAACCTGAACAACGGAACGCAATCGCAGTCAAAACTGACTGCAATTGGGTACCTACTCGCGCGGGTTTGCTGCAACGCATCCAGACCTTATCCGGACACGCTCGTGTGAAAGAGGCCTAAGGCAACTGGAGTAGGAGAACAGACTGTGGCAGCTGGCACTGGCAACCACAGGTATTTTGTGATGTACTGTGGTATTTGGCTCTGCTGGGGTGGTATAGTGGTATTGCTGGCCTGTCTACGTTTGCTGACCCTGCCCTTCTGAGAGTTTGGGCCCTTGTACAAATTAGGGTCACTAAGCTTTTTCCAGGGCCATATTAAGTTCCCAGTCCACCCTGACTGATTAATTATTTTGAAGCACCATTAAAGCCAGGGTGTCATACATATGAAAAATGGGTATACATACATGATAGGACACAAAAACAAGTATAAAAAGCATGTCACGGAGGAACGAAGATCGCATGCGAGATAGGGTCATTGTAGGCTTTCCTGATTGTTTTTGAGGGTTTAAATGTAGAGGAACTTCTGATATGCTGGGGGAAGGGGGGGGGGGTGCATAGGAGAAATCATAGAGAACACTCTGAACATCAGAAAAGAAGAGAGCAAAGGAGGAGGTCTTAGGAGGATCGGAGATTACGTATAGGTCAGAGATGTACCAAAGGGACACGTTGTGGATAGCCATGTAGGTTATTGTTAATATCTTGAACTTGGCAGTGAGGAGCCAATGAAGGGATCGGCTGAGGCAGAACAAAGTGAAAGGTAGATTAACTGGACAGTGTGGGGATTCGCTCTGGTAGTTAGGACTAGCGGATGCAGTATAGAGGCAAAGTACACAGTTCTTGAATCAAACAGCAGTGTTTATGCACACATTGGTGTATAACAAGATGCAGATAAGGTGCATCACAAAACGCAGGTGGCTTGGTGTTTGTTCACACACAAGGAAAGTCCATAAATAAAACCTTTTCTCTGGTGTGTTAATTAGCAGTTCAGCCTCATCAAGTCTATAGGCGGCCTTTAGAGGGGCACGCGTCCTCAAGCCCGACTCAAACCTCAAATCCCAGCACAGCCCTCAGTTCACAGCACACAGACTCCTGAGCTCCACTGTCAGAGGGAGGTAAATCCACCACACCTGGCAGTGCTGGCTGGTTTTTATGCCTGGCCTGGCAAAACCCGGCCTGGAACCTGGGGAGTAGTCACCCACCCAACACTTTGACTACTCCCAGTAAGAGCAGTCCCGGATCAGCTATGACAGCCATGCTAAATCTCAAGGTGTCAATTAGCAATAGCTGCTGCTGACACATAAAATACTGGCTCTTACTGCACAGAGGCCAGGAACCTGGGTGACACATACCTTCTATCCACGATGATTCCAGGTACCTTCTTACAACAGAGATGGATTGAAGGGATGAAAGAGAGGGGAGGCCAATAGCATAATGAAGAGAAGCATTTTCGGTAGGGGTTTCAAATTCCAAAATAAAACCCAGCTAATTTACCTGTCTGGGTCACTCACTACACGACCAGTCTGTAAAATTACAACTCTGACTTTAGCAACAAGTCCACTATAATCTACACTCACAGTGTACACCATAGAGAGACGTTACTGAGGCACTACGGTACTCATTCTCAGCTCAGAAATTTTATGCTTAAATATAATTTCATGACTGGCGTGGCAAGAGCGCTTTTGTCTAGTCATTGTCCAAGGACATTCAGAAGAACTTTCCACCAACGCTCAGCACATCTGAAAAGCCAACCAGATTTAAAAAGACATAAATCACAAAACCCTGCAGAGATCGAAGACCTGGGAACATTAATATGCAGCAAACAGATACAATACCATTATAGTAAAAAAAAAAACAAGGGGGTCATTTATGATGAGAAGTACAACACTTTTCGGCAGATTTGGTCGCAAAGGGAACTTGTTCAAAAATATGCCAGTTTTCTGAGGTGGTGGAAAAAAGGCTGTGGCTTGTTTTGGGCTAAGAAAAAAAAACCTTAAATCTACCCCAGAAAGGGAGCTGGTGTAGCTATAAGCATGTCGCATGGCCAGCGCTATGTAGAGGTCGGCGCCTCTACATAACCCAGGCACATCAAGCGCCAGTGAAGGGTTAAGGCCGGCATGTAAAATGCCGGTGTTAATAAATGACAAGAGAAGACAATTAAATTATCAATCATGAAATTGCAAAGAGAAAACTCAACAGAATAAGGCCTCATTCACATTTCTATTTTTCACGGGCATGTGTTTTGCGCATTTTCCACAGACAGCACACATACTCATTGATTTTAGTTCACACATCACTATTTTTTTTATACTGACTGTGGGTCAGGGGAAAAAACAAGGAGACCTGCACTAATAACTAAAACACGCCTGTGTCCCACACTACGTAGAGTCCTGGGTCATCTCCTTGTAGCCCCATACAGTATAATGACTCCTTGCTGCCCCCATGAGATATGGAGGGGGGGGGGGTCACAAGGACACATGCTGTATGGGGGCAGCAAAGAGTCGCCATACTGTATGGGGCCAGCAAAGAGTACATAGTGTATGGGGCCACAAGGAGACATACTGTATGGGGCTGATACAGTAAAATGTCTCCCTGTTGCCACCATACATTATAGTAATGTCTCCTTCGGGTCCACCTGTTCCACACTGTGAAAGCCCTGTTCACCGCTCACTCCCCGACCTGGGTCTCATTACACTCACCAGCTTCACCTCCCTTGGGCTAAATTCACATGACAGTAGTGTTTTATGGATCCACAAAACACGGATACCGGCCCGTGTGCATTTGGCCATTTGCGGACCGCACATGGCTGCCGCCATCATAGAAAAGGCCTATTCTTGTCCGCAATTGTGGACAAGAATAGGCATGCTCTATATTTCTGCATATATAGGGACTTGTGACTTGACCAGAGGGACAATTTGCATGTAGGGTTCGTACAATTTCGATATGTGATCAATTTTTTTCTGTGGTCAGACGTGGCTGGATTCAGTACAAATAAGGGGTTTCCCCCAATAAGTCCACACACACACACACAAAGGCAATCTCTGTGCACCTGAACGTTTAGGGGGTCATTTATGAAACAGAAATACGCCAATATTAGGGCGTGGCGTGGGTGGGGAAAGGGATGGGCCAACAGTGGTCTATATACAGACTATGGGGGAGATTTATCTGTCAGCTTGATATAAATCTAGCAGAGCAATGAATGTGGAGATCTCTAGATCCATATGAGGTATAGGGCTGGTTCTAGCTTTGTTAGAAAGGTATGGTCATGTGCTATATGATGTCAGATTTTTTATTTTTTACCAACCTACCACTACTAATAAACGGGGTGTTAGATTACAGAACAACTTTAGGATATAAATAATAGTAAAGGACACTGAACAGCACCTTAAAGAGGTTTACCAGGGAGATTTGTTTAAGAATATAAGTCAGAATGGGTTAAGGACCATAAAAAAAAATAAAAAATTACTCGCCTCCACCAAAACCCTGGTTCCATCACTGATTGGGTTCCCACCGCACTTCACTTCTTGGTCCAGACTTGACATGCCACAAATACCAAGAAGAGCAAGCTCAGCCAATCACAGGCAGGTCACCACTATGGTTAGTGAGTGGCTGAGCAGGCTTACCTTACCATTACTGCGGTGTGGCACTGGGATCAATGAAGGCGAGTAATGATGCAGTGTCCTGAAACGCACTGCTTAATAATTGTGATTGTGTTTCATGAAAATGTGCTTGTGCCAGAGTTCCCATAAAGTTGCACAGGGAGGGGGAGGTTCTAACAAACCTCCCAGGGCTGACTCCGCCCTTATCTCTGGAGAGGAGAAGGAGGAGGAGTGTGATGTCTGAGAAAAAGCCGCGCCTCAGCAGCCATTTTGGTCATCTAAACTCCACTTAGTTCCATGTATCAGCCCATAGAAGATCCAGGCAACCCAGAGAGAGTGAGAATATTAGCAAAGGAAGGCAATTGTTGTTTATCAGGCTCTAGTCTCCTTTACATTTGGTGGAAAAAAAAAAAAAAAAAAGCTACCAGCTGCCCCCCATAACCTAAGACAGAAAGGTCACCTGTCAGGAGATAGTATTCCTAGAGACAATACAGAAGTATATGACTATACAGTACATCAGAGATCGTACATCCCTCCAGCCTGGATAAACAAGGGATTGATTGTTATAGAGGAAAAACTGCCCCTTATGCAACTTTGGGGAACTATTGTAGAAGCTGCCATTGTAGAAGCTGCCTTACTGAAAATTACTTTTGTGCATTGATAACCTTTGGATCATCTTCAGAAAAGTACTGGGAATTTGTTAAGAGAACTGGTCTCTTTATTGTGCAAACTTATCTATTTGCACCTTACGGTGCCGGCGTAACAAACACCAGGGACCCTGCCTCCACGGCACCTTAAACCCATACCACCAAGGGCACCTCAACCACCACCTGGCGGGAGTCCCTGGACAACAAAGTGTTCCCTGAAGGAAATGGTGCTGTCCTTCCCTTGACTGCACGCCCCCCCCAGGGAGCGCTGCTAACCGCGAGCCAAACTGCTACTACCCTTACGGCCCACCATAACGCTTACATATTGCCCCTGCAGCCGGGCACTGCAAGATTCTTTCAAAATTTTAAGCCATTTTGTCCCTTTTTAAAACAAGTTCTCTGCACTGGAAAACTCCTTTATTATATCTATCGCGATCAGAGCTTTCTTATGCCCTACAGAGTGTGTGTATATATATATATATATATATATATATATATATATATATATATATATATAAATAATGAGGCTTGGGAGCATGCGAGCTTAGTGCATACACTCATCACTGAGTTCAATTCACACAGTATACATTATGTATAGCAGGGATGCTCAACCTGTGGCCCTCCAGCTGTTGCAAAACTACAACTCCCAACATGCCCTAATAGCTGTAGGCCGTCAAGGCATGCTGGGAGTTGTAATTTTGCAACAGCTGGAGGGCCGCAGTTGGTGCATCCCCGATGTATAGAGAAAGGTATCCTCTGCTGGACATTCTTAATACATAGCAGTGAGCAAATAACCCAAAAACCTCAAAAGTATGCTGAAGCAACTGAGGATTTACCATAGCTACAAAACTAATGACAATTCTGTCACTTCAGTACAAGGTCATAATACCCAATATAACAGATAAGACGATAATCTTGGTAACAAATCCGCTCGGATGTCACGAAGTGTCATTTACAGAATTATATGCTGCCTGTGCAACTTCCGAGTCCCCGGGATACAGAGACCAGATGGCTTATACAGCTCCCACAGATCTTCCTGGCATAACATGGCAATACCTCAAGTGACTCTGGCACTGCCTAACCGTAGGGCGAGCAGGAAAGAGCTGTTGTACCTTGGAAGAGAGCGTCAATACAGTCATATTTCGTCAGCTACTCCTAATTTACAGGGGCAGTTTGGAGACCAGTCTTCCCCAATGAGAACCACCCTAAATCTCTACACTGTCCATAGCTGTTCCTATTCTGCACGGCAAATACCATTTTCCATCTTTAACGATTCACTTAGCGACAGAAACACTTTTCAAATTCAGTACGAATGGCACTACAGGCTCGCCCGTATGCCACTTTGCTGTACCAGCTCAGCAACATCATTTCCCTGGATAATAGTTTAAAATGCTTGCAACTCCGTCCTCTTTGGAGGTGGATTAAGGACATGGACTGCAATGACTTCCAAAGAAATGAAGCATGCACACAAAATCTTCCAGCGGTATCTCCTGTAAATCCTTCACTAATGTGCGAGCAAGCTCTTGATCTAACCAGTCATGGTCTGTGGGAAGAATAACTATGAGGCCTACATGGCCAAACGTCATTGAGTCAAGCCATTGGTACGCGATACCAGAGGAGGAATGCCAGTCTAAGCGGTCTACAAGATACCATCTTGCTGATAGAGCCACACAGACCTTGGCCAGATATTTTGGTAGCATATTCAAGATGAAATTTCCCTTTTTAAAAATGGTTGGTGGGGAAGTTCATTAACTTCTTCTCAACATTTGATATATAAGTGGAAAGGAATTTGCTCAAAATGGTGCACATGTAAGTCACATGAGCTATGCTAGAGTGACCACTGCTGGAGCACAACTATGAATGACAACAGGGCACCTGCTGTAATGGTTGGGATTGGAAACAATTCCCATCACGCAGATGCCACTGTCAATACTGGCTGCGGCATCCAAGTGGTTTCCAGAGGAAGGGGGCTTCACGGGGTGTCTTTGGCCCGCTATCGCGGCCCTAACAACGGCTTTTGGGTCAGGCCTGTCAGTGTAAAACTGAACAGTATAATAACACACTGCAATACAGAAGTATTGCAGTTTATTATACGAATGGTCAATGTAACAAAAGTTCAAGTCGACTAAAAGAGGGAAAAAAAAATAAAAATATATATAACTTTCCCCATTAACAATTTATAAAAACAGGTCACATTTATTACGACAAACATTATGTCAAATGCATGGTGAACGCCTCAAAAAACAAAAAAACAAAACACAGGATGTGATTAAAAAGATTTGATGGAACCTATCCCCAGGGGAACTGGAATATAACTTCATAACCGGGTGAGGAAAATTGGGTGGCTCCTGGCAAAACTGGGCAAGTTGACATGTTTAAAAAGGATAAATAATCCCTCCAACTTTTGGATTCTCTGGTAAAGATGCCTTTAAATATTTTACCATCTGGAGACGTTCATCATTTGTCAACCCAAACTCAGCTAGAAATGGAAACCCAAGCATTGCACTGTATCGCCATTAAAATGTAAAGCTAGCCCTCCGGTTCCAAGAGTTGAAAATGTCTACAGGGTCAACATCCCACCAGATTGCTTGAAACACTTCTTTCAAGATGGCAACCGCAATTAGAGAAATCTAGTGATTCCCCAGCTTCCCGACAATATACAAAGAGCCCACAGATCCAGGGATGGTAGTCCAACTAATTAATTCACAAAAGCTGCACTTTTACACTAAGTGCTTGTCTGAGGTAAATGATCGGTGGTTTGGACAAAACCACACAATGAATCGGCAGAAAACTTATGGCTGACTGCAGGAAAAATTTGGTCAAGGATGTAGTTCCTACGGAAAAAGCTGGAAGAATTGTACTAATAGGTATTACATGGGTTTTTCCAAATGTTCAATATTCACGGCTATCCTCAGGATAGCACATCACTAGCTGAGCGTTGGCCGTCTGATACCCTGCCGATCAGCTGTTTGAAGAGGCCATGGCCCTCCGGTGAGCGCAGCAGCCTTCTCACAGATTATCAACGTAAACGTGAAGATACAGACCTTAAAAAAGAGGCTGTGGTGGTGACCAGAATGCGGCAGTCTCTTCAAAACAGCTGACTGGCGGGGTGCCGAGAGTTGGACTACCACCAATCAGATCTTGAGGATAGGCCAACAATACCAGTTATCAAACACCTAGTAACCAATCCATGGAAGTTAGAACTGTTCCTGCACAGACAGATGGATTGAGCTTAAAAGGGGTTGTCCCAACAAAAATTATTCTATAGTTTTCAAACCAGCCCCTGGCTCTGAATATTTTTGTAATTGCATGCAAATAAAAATGTAGCATAGCTACTGAGTTAATTAATGAAATCTACCCTTTATAGCGCCACCTGCTGTTTGTTTTTTCTTATTTCTTTGTCCTGCTCACTGAGATGGTCGCACATGTTCAGTTTCATCCTTCAACTGCCTCATGAGCTGTGATAGGGAGAGCCGAGACACGCCCCCTGAGCTGTGATAGGGAGAGCCGAGACACGCCCCCTAGGATGCAGCAGCAAAAAAAAACAAAAAAAAAAAAAAAAACTCCCCTTGAGCTGTGAGCTTGATATAGATCTAAGCAGAGCAGTGAATGGAGAGATATCTGGATCCATGTCAGGTACAGGGCTGGTTCTAGCTTTGTTAGAAAGATCAACATGTGCTATATGATGTTGGAATTTCATTCTTTACATTAGTCATGGGAGAACCCCGTTAAGGTAAAACCTATTGGCGGGAATATTGGATATTTATCACACCTGATCTGCCCATGTAGAAAATGATGTACAGGGGAAGTAAAATTGGCCATGGAAAAAAAAATAATAAACTGTGGCACCAGGTCATAGATGGGTCCAAATTTACAGAAGGTGGGACCACAATACCGAAGAGGAGAACAAAATACTAACCAAGCAGAACCAAATACCATAGTGTAGCACAAAATACTGCCGCCGACACCAGAGTATGAATCAGTTTGATTGCCCCGAGCAAGGCAATACAGTTTCATTCAGGAGGCCACTGGTCAAGGGGAATAAGTGCCTGATGCTCCTACATCAATTAATGGTGAGGGCATCAGATCTTTATGTACCTGGCCGGGGGCTGCGAGGAGGCCTTGGGTGCCCATTGTGGGCATTGGCCCACCAGGAAAGTTCCCTGTAGGGGCTATGGACTGTCTAGAATAGCAGCACCAACAATGGTCTTAGGTAAAATACAGAGTGCTTGATACAATAAAAATGTTCAATGCCCACCGCGCTCTGAAGTCTTCAGGAGAGTGACTCATTCCTTCCTCTCATTTATCAGCCTTTATATGATGATCTGCACAATCCTTTCATACCAGTAAACCAAGATTACTCATGTTCAGACACAAAAGAAATACAATTCGCAATGCAATAAAATCAAAGGCAACTCATTTCCAGTCCTCATTAGATGGGTGGTTCAGTGGTTATGGGTATGTACGAGTTTTAGAATAGACCAAAAGATGAATCTCACATCTACTTAAAGGGAACCTGTTACCAGGATTTTGTGCATAGAGCTGGGGACATGGGCTGCTAGATGGCCACTAGCACATCTGCAATACCATCTGATGCCAGCACAGGGAACGAACTACGCATGCGCTAGCTCGCGCATCGCGAGATTTCGGCGCTCCAGCTCTGTGACGTCAGCCAGCAAGGAGGAGATTCGGAGGACGCGGGGCGGTGCTGGGATCTTTTCCGCTTGACTCATCTCCGGATACAGGACTCATATCCGGTCATTTGCATATCAAATCAAAACTGTTTAACACAATAAAAGCGCAGAGAGCCATGGGGACTGGGTATTGCAGATGTGCTAGCGGCCATCTAGCAGCCCATGTCCCCAGCTCTATGCAAAAAATCCTGGTGACAGGTTTCCTTTAAAAGGCTCACAAAAAAAAAATAAAGTTATTCTAACAGTTTATAAGTCTGTGGCCCATAAAAATCGCTGAGATATAGCTCAGGATACATATGTACAAGTTAAGTTAGTTACTATAGGTACTCAGAAGTAGTGATCATGTAAAAAGTAGTGACCATGGTGGGGAGAAATTTTCCTGGTCTTGACCTGAATACCAAGACACTTATGTTAAGGGTTCACGACATGAACGTATATTTTCTTTCAGTGTCAGTTTTTTTCCGCAGACCATATGCGGAACCATTAATTTCAATGGGTCCAAAAAAATTAAAATAATCACATGCCCTATTATTGTCCGCATTACGGACAAGGATACGACTGTTCTATTAGGAGCCAGCTGTTACGTTCTGCAAAATACGGAATGCACATGGACATCATCTGTATTTTTTTGCGGATCCGTTTTTTTGCTTCCTATGCCAGCGTCTCTCTCATTCTTGATAGACAGGGACAAATTCCTGCATTCCTGTAAATCAAGAAAGAGGGAAGGCAGAGGAAGTACCCTAGACCTGGGGGTATCTGCAATTGATTGTTAAGCATTAGTGTTATATCTGCCGAGTACCTCAGCATTAGAGGTATGGTTGGCAGGAACAGGGCCAACCACCATGTTCCTCCCATCTTGGTAGGAGTAGGGCAGATCTTTCCTGTCAGGAGAGGGGGAAATGGTCTGAATCCAGACAGCAAGGAGAGGGGAAGGACATGCTAGAGCTCCTATTCCAAGGAACCATATCCAGTTTCTGCTGCGAAACCTTAACTTGAAGAAGATAGACAGAATTGAGAACACTGCTTCCAAAAGACTAGACAAAATGGATTAGCAAAATCAGAGCCTTCCAGACCATGCTACAGGTGAGGGACTATAGCTCAGACAGACACCCATCACCCAGACCAACACCAAGCCTGTGTTACATTGTGGACATCTATATCCACAAGTGCCAGTAGTATAGGGAGACACGTTTCGTCAAATCAAAAGTGACAGGTGGACACACCCCTTTCCCTGCCCATAATCCTGCCCACAGCCCCGCCCCAAACTCCGCCCATTACGTGTCAGTAATTCAATTAAGTTTTAATATGTTTAAAAATAAAATGATATTAAGCTTCTATTAACCTTGTATTAAGCCATTATAAATATTGACAACAGCTATTTGATCTGTCTAGGATCCTAAAACTAAAAAGATCTTTGATGTCACCGCAGGTCCTTAAAAGGTAACTGTTTGCAGTCCCTTTTGTTAGGGACCTGCGATCTTTGAAACTTGCTTTAATTATATACGATAGTGTTTAATAAAATCAAAGGCTGACGTGATTTAAGCAAAATATTTGATCACCGCATCCAACACAGATACGTAGTATTTATAAATATTCACAATAGCTAATTGGGAATGTTGAAGGCATGTTCTGCAGCAGCAGCTGGCAACCAACTTTCCTGAGTGTCGATTCTGTCTTGCCATTTTGCCCTATTTCATAGTCGCCGCTGTCACAGATATTCAACATATCTAGTAGTCAGCCTGCTGTATGAGCAGCTGCAAGAGTCACAATCACAGACCTGATTAAAGCTAATGTCCTTTCTATCAATCTATTTATCTATTAGTTCATAGATAACCATCTATATTTCTATCTAGCTATTTATCAATTTATCTAACTAGCTATCAATTTATCTCTAACAATTTATCTATTTATCCACGTATCTATCCATCTAGCTATTTATCCATCAATCTAACAATTTATCTATTTATCTATTAGTTCATAGATAGCTAGCTCTTTATCAATTCATCTAACTAGCTATCTATGAACTAATAGATAATAGATAATACATAGATATATTGTTAGATAAATATATTGATACGACAGTTGGAAAGATACATAGATAAATTGTTAAAGATAAATTGAGAGCTAGTAACTGCAAGCTTAATATTTTATTTTTAAACTTAATTGAATTACTGATGCGTAATCAGATCTAACAGAATAAAGGGGATTTCAATGGGCGGTATGGGAAAAAAAAAAAACCTCCCAGACTGTGAGCTGTGCGCTGCGATTGGCCAGCGCTGCAGCCTAGGAGAAGGAGACGCCCACAGGACAAGGGCAGACTCCGCCTACTATAACTTAGAGAGTGAACATACCGGAGGGCATAACGGGAAAACGGAGCGGCGCCCGGGGATAATAGTAAGTGCAGTGAGATCCCCGGGCGCCGCTCTCCATAGCAGGATACTTCGTTCACAATGTTTTTCAAGGTGAAAGGTACTCTTTAAGATCATGTGACCAATCCTGTTCAGCTACATTCAGGGGGCAGTATCTTCCCTGAACTGGTGAAATATCACATCAGTCAACTTAATAGGGCGATCATGTGACTGCTTGGTTGGGTGAGTTTACATGGAGGTTTGTGTAAAATTTCCTGCTCAAGCGCATACTGTGAACATTTCATCCATTAGCAAGTGCAGCGATGCAGGCAGTGGTTACTTCTAAAGATCTGGAGCGGGAGGCTGTAGTCAAGAACCAAGAACAAGGGATTCATGAGAATGGTAGTTTTCAGCCTGCTTAATGGTGGAATCACACATGCAGTTTTGGGGCAAGTTTTGATGCAGTCTTTGGAGGAAAAGGCAATAGTGGATCTAAAGAAAGACGAAAACCGATTTCGATCTGCCCCTACATTTGGCTGAAAAAACTCCCGATGCGATTCCAGCCTAAGGGCTCATGCACATGACCGGTGCCCTGTTTTTAGGACCGCAAATTGAGGATCTGCAAAACACAGATACTGGTAGTGTGGGTTCGGCATTTTGCAGAACGGAAGGTCCGGGCCATAATAGAACAGTTCTATCCTTGTCCGTAATGCAGACAAGAATAGGACACATTCTATATTTTTGCGGGTGCAATAGACATACGGATACGGACAGCACATTGTGTACTGTCTGCACCTTTTGCGGCCCCATTAAAGTGAACGGGTCCGCATCAGACACCGCGCAAAATGCGTGCCGAATGCAGACAAAAAAAATACATACATGCATGAGCCCTAATTCAGTGGAACTACCCAGTATTTAGGTGTAGTACTAGACAATGGTGCCACAAAGAGCGGGAAAATTAGGGGGGAAAAAAAATAAGAATCTCAGAAGAAAAACACTAGAAGCCAATGTGAGTATGGTATATTTCCCCAACAATTGTCTTGGTAAATTCAGGGCATTGGTTATCTAGGTAAATAATATTTATAACCTATCCTCTGTATAGGTCATAAATATCAGATCGATGGGGCTCTGACACCTGGGACCCCCACCGATCTTCCTAGGACATGTGACGTTACCGTACATTGGTCACAAGGCTTAGTTGCAGCTCAGCCCGGACCCATTCACTTCAATGGGGCTGTGCACACAAGCGGTGATTTTCAAGCATCACTTGTGCGTTGCGTGAAAATCGCAGCATGTTCTATATTGTGCGTTGCGGTGCGATAATCCACGCAACGCAGGCCCCATAGAAGTGAATGGGGCTGTGTGAAAATCACAAGCAAGTGCGGATGCGGTGCGATTTTCACGCACAGTTGCTAGGAGACGATCGGAATGGAGACCCGATCATTTTATTATTTTCCCTTATAACATGGTTATAAGGGAAAATAGCATTCTGAATACAGAATGCATAGTACAATAGCGCTGGAGGGGTTAAAAAAAAAAAATTCAATTCACCTTAATCGCGCAGCCGGCATCTCTTGTGTCTTTTTGCTGATTGCAGTCAAAGGACCTGTGGTGACGTCACTCCGGTCATCACATGATCCATCACCATGGTAAAAGATCATGTGACGGACCATGTGATGACCGGAGTAACGTCACCACAGGTACTTTGACTGCAATAAGCAAAGAAAGAATTAAATTTTTTTTTACGCCTCCAGCAATATTGTACTATGCATTCTGTATTCAGAATGTATTATTTTCCCTTATAACATGGTTATAAGGGAAAATAATACAATCTACAGAACCCCGATCCCAAACCTGAACTTCTGTGAAGAAGTTCGGCTACCAAACATGCCGATTTTTCTCACGCGCGTGCAAAACGCATTACAATGTTTTGCACTCACGCAGAAAAAAAAAAAAATAAATAAAAAAAAAAAAAAAAAAAAATCGCACATGTTCCCGCAATGCACCCGCACCTTTTCCCGCAACGCCCGTGTGAAACCAGCTAATCGGCGGGTGTGTCAGCGCCAGGACCCCTGCCGATGTGAGAATGATGATCTATCCTTAGGACAGGTTATCATTATCATTTACTGGATAACCCCTTTAAGCCCTGCCCATTCCCTAAACCTGCTGGAACCACTCACTTATGAGTGGGGTTATATACGGCACACCCATTTTTAGGCCGGGACATGCTGAATTTGCCATGATTGGCCCTGAAAATTCAGCACAACCCTGGTACGTTTGGGACTGTTGACAACTATGGTATAGATACATGCCTTACAAGATTATGATTTTTAAGCCCTTAAAAAAAAAATCAAAAAAACACATACAAACCCAACAACACATGAGCGAGATTTACTAGGATAATATGCCAGAATTCTGACTTAAAAGTATATTCCAGTAATTTGGAGTTATCCCCTTTACTGTCGATAGGAGATAACATATATTGGGGGTCCTACTGCTGGGACCACCAATCTAATAGTTATCCTGTGGATAGCTTTAATTTACCAAAATACCCCTTTAAGTCTATCTCAAGAACGAGAGCCTTGTACCCCACTGTTGTGGAGAGGCAGGTGGAGCATGCACCATGCTGCTCCATTTATCTCTAGAAGACTGCTGGAGAGTATGGAGCTCAGTTATTTCCGGCAGGTCCAATAGGGAGGAAAGCTATGGCACTGCACATGCTTCCGCTCCATTCATTTTAGGAATCCTTGCAGGGTACGAGCCCCTGTTCTTGTGATCTATTAGTTATCCCCTATCCTGTAGAGAGGGGAGTAACAAAGAGCTCTGGAGCCCCATAGTTAAACATGGAATGGGGCCCCATCTACCATAACCGCTTTCAGCAAGTTCGAAGAAGCTGATAATTGGTGTCCCTAATGCACACAGTGATGTCACGGAACAGGGATAATGTACAGAGTGATATCACAGTACCGGGATAATCTATTCAGTGAGATAATATGAAATGCACACAGTGATGTCGCTGTATATACAGGGTAACCATGGGAATCAATGCAAAATTTAGAACGGGACACATTCAATTTGCTATTCCACCTTACAGACATTTCACCACTAACTGCAACTAGTCAGTGGAGATGGGCCCCTTTAGTTTTTGGGCCCATGCCTGTGGATAGGGGGTAACATTACTGGAGTACTCCTATGCACCAAAATATCTGGTGTACCTGCCCTGCAAGACATTTTTTTTATTTGTTTTAGGCATGTTTTGCACCTTGATCATCATGGGAGTGCGACTTAGGGAAAAGGGACGTGGCTTGTGATGCGCCAAAATTTTGCAGCAAAGTCAAGTCTAAGTGTCTAAAGATGCACCATATTTATCAGCCAGCCCTGGCACCGTGATAAATCTGGAGCATCTTAAAAAGGGTTTGTCACCAGATTTAACCCCATTAAGCTAGCTGACGATAGCGATGCGCTAATGTCAGCTAAACCTAACTAGCCTATTCCTACTTTTATCTATGCCCCCGTTACGCCAGAAATCTAACTTTTTATAATATGCTAATTAGCCTCTAGGAGCACCTTTAAGACTGTTTAGTCCAAGTTTACACGGTCTAAATATTAGACAGGAACAGTAAATCTCCCCAATTAATTGCAGTGGGTGGCCCACTTTTTACCCTTCTAAAGCATTTGGTAATGATAATGGAAGGGACACAAACATGAATCACAACACAGCGGACGACTTCCCAACCTCCAAATGGTTGCGCCAAGCGCGACACAAGAGATAATGGATTTAAGTGTCACCGGGAGGAGAAGGCAGACCGCTCACAGCCAAAACGTGTTTGTTAGAAGCCATTTGTCTAATGGAGGCCAAGGAAATCATTTGCATTATTTAACCAGTTCACATTGATAGTTGGTCAGCGCTGTAATTTATAGCGAACAGATTTATATTCACTTTTCAGCAGTAGTGTCCCCTTTAGTCACATGTGTTATGTTAAGAGCTTGGTAAACTTACTTATACATTGGATATAGAGATTGTTGGGGATACAAATAATATATATATATATATATTTTATATCAAAGAAGTAGGACTGCACTCCGGAATCGTGGTAAAAACAATAGTGATTTATTCACCCATAATCTGGCAAATCTTGCGACGTTTCGGCTCACAAGAGCCTTCCCCAAGCTAGCTAGATATAGAGAGATAAATTATATACATACATACATACATACATACATACATACATACATCTATATATATACACATACACACACACACACACACATACAAAAACCATGCATAAACTAACGCTCAGCAAAATGCAAATAGGAATTCATGGCACGGACCATATTTTTGGTCCGTGTCAAAACTATTTTTTTTTTGCGGATCTCACGTCGTGGACCCATTCATTTCTGTAGGGCTGCAAAAAAATTCCTGATACTTTTGTGCAGTCTGCATCCATGCAGCTATATGTCTATCCCAAAAAGGTCTGCGAAACAGACAAGAATAGGTATTTTTGCCATAAGGTCAAACAGAAAATGTAGAAATCACATACCCGTTATCTATGGTTTGCAGACCACAAATCATCATGTGGGGTTCCAGGGGCCCCACAAGAGGAAATTATTCTTAGGGTCCAAACTCTATATTAGAGATGAGTTAAAGTGGATTTTGATCCGAATTTCAGGATAAATTCGATTTGCCGCAAATCAGAATTGCCTTGTGTTTTGTGGTAGCAAATCGATTTTACCTGTACTAGTGTTAAAAAAAAAAAATAAACATTAAAAATACCTGATCGATTTGCTCGTGACAGGCCGGCCACCGCCATCTTGCTTGAAGATCTTGGCCGAAATCCAGTGTGTGGTGACGCATGACATCACCACGCCAGCTGGCATGATGACGTCATCTCGGGCTGTGCGAGATTTCATGCCAGACCTTCAAGCAAGATGGCGGCGGCTGGCCCGTCGCGAGCAAATGGATCAAGTATTTTTAAAATTGGACACGGTTATTAATATCAGATGCCGTGATCAGGTATGAACGCGGCATCGGAGGGGTACATTGACAGGGAGCGGTGAAATCGCCGTTTCCTGTCATTGCACCAACTACTTAAAAAGAAATGTGCTTCGTGACCAAGTAATTTGTCAAAGCGGATTTTTGGGTAAAATTCGGCAAACCAGCCAAATCAAACTTTTAAATACTTTGCTCATCACTACTCTAGATCAATAAAGTCTAATAGGTTTTGAATCAAAGAAATAGACCCTAGAGGCAAGCGATTAGTCCTAAAGGCAGCTCCAAATGGGAGTTTCTCCTGCACCTTTGGGGCCCACTATGGTTTCAGAGACTCTGGTGGGCCAGTCCGACCTTGCCTATAGAAGAGAATGGGGGTAATCACCCTTTGTAATTATGACATTAGAACAAATATGGGACTATTTCAAAGGGATGGAAGGTACTAAAACAAAGAAAAGAAATGTGTCAAAGCTAAGCTGATACCACGTCGGAGTCTTCAGATCACGTCCTCCTTTATAACACGGAATAGGATTACTGCAGGACAGTGCTGGAATCCGTCATGTGCTCCTCTCCTACTTCAGAATGCTAGGATTTTATTAAACCAAACAATGATTTTGATCAGATTTTTCATGTCACTGCTTCTCAAGAGGTCTTTTATTTCAGAGACGACCCAAGTAACAAAGTCTGCTCTCAGACAAACACGGTCACAAGGTCTGAGGAACAGACGGGGAGGAGGGGGTGTTGTGCAGATTTACAGGTCTCAAAATTAGCATCACAACTGAAAAGCTGTTAGAGGATTTCCAACATTCCTGATGTAAAGTCTTAAAAAAAAAAAAAAAAAAAAACACACCCCAACAACTGAGGGAAAGGCAAAGTCTAAAAATAGATAAACGCAAAAACACAAATGCAATCGCACTCTGCAACCAGCACTCTGCCCTGCCTTTATGCTGGATGTTGAATAAGGCATTGGTGTACATTTTGGCCAAAGCGTAATAAGCCACTCACCACGTCAAGGTCGCCTTCATGAGTGGTCCCCAACACTAGTTCCTACCTGTTGTGGGCCATGACAGCCACACAAAGTCCAGGGAGCGCAGGTACAGCATGCACGCCAAGCACACTCTGCTTTTAACCCCGTCCGGTGCCATTACAGCTGTACCTACACTCCCTGGACTTTGTGTGGCTGTCATGGCCCACAACAGGTAGGAACTAGTGTTAGGGACCACTCATGAAGGCGACCTTGACGTGGTGAGTGGATTATTACGCTTTGGCCAAAATGTACACCAATGCCTTATTCAACATCCAGCATAGAGGCAGGGCAGAGTGCTGGTTGCAGAGTGCGATTGCATTTGTGTGTTTGCGTTTGTATCTGTATTCCACCATAGCAATCTGCACAGGGTTGTGCGGGCTGAATCCCCCATATTTCTTCTTTGTAGTCTAAAAATACTATGACTGTTCTCATACCTAAATATTATTTAGGTAGAACCCAAAGAAACCATTAACCCCTTCTACCTCGGGCCAGTTTTCACCTTCCTGCCCAGGCCATTTTCTTGCAACTCTGACACGTGTCACTTTATGTGGAAATACGCTTTGGAACACTTACTTATCCAAGCCATTCAGAGTTTGTTTTCTTGTGACACATTGTACTTCACGATAGTCATAAATTTGAGTCAATATAGTTCACATTTATGGAATAAATCTCAAATTTACCAAAAATTTAGAAAAATTTGCAATTTTCAAAATATCCATTTCTCTACTTTTAAAACCGAAAGCGATACCTCAAAATATTCATTACTTAACATTCCCCATATATCTACTTTATGTTGGCATCATTTTGGAAAAGGTCATTATATTTCTTTAGGACGGCTTAGAATTTTAGAAGCAATTCTTTAAAAAAGGTGGGTTTTGGAAATTTTCTTTAAGGACCAGTTCAGGTCTGAAGTCACTTTGTGAGGCTTACATAGTGGAAATCCCCCATAAATGCCCCATTGTAAAATCAGTTGAGGGGTGTAGTTTCTACAAACTTGGTTAACCCTTTAGGTGTTCCACAAGAATTAAAGGAAAATGGAGAGGACATTTCAAAATTTAAACTTTATTTGGCAGATTTTCCATTTGAATCCATTTTTTTCTTTAACACATCAAGGGTTAACAGCCAAACAAAACTCAATATTTATTACCCCGATTCTGCGGTTTATGTAAACACCCCACATGTGGTCGTAAACTGATGTAAGGGCACACGGCAGGGCGCAGACAAAAAGGAGCGACATATGGTTTTTGGAAGGCAGATTTTGCTGAACTGGTTTTTAGATGCCATGTCCCATTTGAAGCCCCCCTGATGCACCCTTACAGTAGAAACTCCCCAAAAGTCACCCCATTTTGGAAACTAGGGGATAAGGTGCCAGTTTTATTAGTACTATTTTGGGGTACATAATTGCTCTATATTATGTTTTTTGTTAGGCAAGGTAACAAAAATGGCTGTTTGGGCACAGTTTTTATTTATCTGACAGGGTAGATCATGTGCTATTTTTTATAGAGCAGGATACAATAATATCATAACTACTTTCACATATACTCTACTTTCTTTGTTATAGTTTTACATAATAAAGCATTTTTGAAAAAATAATAATGTTTGCGTCTCCATTTTCTGAACGCTTTTTTTTCTGCTGATAGTCTTGTGCAGGGGCTTGTTTTATGCAGGAAAAGTTGACATTTTTTATTGGTACCATTTTTGGGTACATGCGATTTTTTTTTATCATTCATTACTACTAGAGATGAGCGAACCTCTGTTTTAAGTTCGGCGTCTAAAGTTCGGGTTTGGATTAGCGGAGAATCCCGATCTGGAACCGGATATGGATTCCGACTTCCGTTGTGGTCCGTGGTAGCGGAATCAATAATGGCCGATTATTGATTCCGCTACCACGGACCACAACGGAAGTCGGAATCCATATCCGGTTCCAGATCGGGATTCTCCGCTAATCCAAACCCGAACTTTAGACGCCGAACTTAAAACAGAAGTTCGCTCATCTCTAATTACTACACTTTATTGGGCAAGGAGACCAAAAATATGGGTTGTTTTGGTACAGTTCTTATTTATACAGCATTCACTTGACAGCTTAGTTCATGTGACATTTTTATAGAGCTGGTTGTTACGGACGCCGTGATACCTAATATGTATACTTTATTTATTTCACTTTAACACAATAGCATTTTAAACATAAAATAAAAATTATTGTTTTAATGTCTCCATGTTTTATTTTTGTGTGTGATTTTCTTATGTAGGGGGTTCATTTTTTGCGGGATGAGGTGACAGTTTTATTGGTACCATTTTGTGGGACATACGCCTTTTTGATTGCTTGGTGTTGCAATTTTGTGATGCAAGTGACAAAAATGGCTTTTGATCGTTTTTTTTCTCTTTATGGTGTTTATCGGACAGGTGGATCATGTGATATACCTAATGTGTGTTTTTCCTTTATTCTATTATTATTATATATTATTATAAAAATCAGAGGAAAGGGGCGTTTTTTTTCTTTTTTTACTTTAAACTTTATTTTTATTAAACACTTTTTTTGCTTTTTACATTTTTTATTTATTTATATTTCTGTCCCACTCTGGGTCTTAAACTTTTGAGGGTCTGATCCCCTCTGCAATGCATTACAATACATCTGTAATGTAATGCATTGCCTGTTAGTGTATTACTCTGTGTAATACACTAACAGGTTACCTAGGAGGCGCAGCCTGGGGCTGGATCTCCTCGGTCCCCGTAAAAGGCAGGTCCCAATGCCGTGCAAGGCATTAGGCAACCTGTGCATGGCATCGGCCTGCCTCGTCACCCATCGGGTCCCCCTCACAGCAGCGCAGGGACCTGATGGGCTCCCTCACCCGCCACATGCACCTTCTATGCAGCGGTCAGCTCTGACCGCGGCATAGAAGGGGTAAATCCGCTGGCATTGGCTTTTACAGCGATGTCAGGGGATACAGCAGGGGCACGGCTATCATGGATTGACAGGCCCCTGTAGTGATCGGGCGTGCACCGATTCAGTGCCCGCCCGATCACCATGATGTAATACTACGTCAAAATGCGGCAAGTCACTTGCCTCCATGACTTACTATTACGTTATATGTTGGGAAGGGGTTAAAAAAAAACAAAGGCATCCCAGGAAGGATATTTTTCGCTAAAACCAGCTGTCATGTCCCATGTCTTCATGATTCAATATCATTAGTGTAATCTTTGCATTGCTGCATAAGTTTGTCCCTCTCGTCTCCCTATACTGTATGCTGCCCTATTCTTGCAGCCCTCCCCTCCTTCTTGCCAGTAGTGTAGCCACAGGTCAATACAGATTGCCATTGTTACATGGAGCCATTGAGTTCTGACACTTATTCAGGATATTGAGTCAGAATACCGGCCCATAATTAAAACCTTTTTTGTATTTACAATTCTTATCAAAAGTCTTATATTCCAGGAATAACGTTAGCATAGTGCAATCTGCTGTTCTATTTGCAGCGGACCGGACCGCAGGGGCAGTATGCGAGTGCACGGTGGACTGATGGGGGTAATAGTCGTACTCTCAGTTTTGCAGCTCCCTGGGCCGGCAGTGCAGTGGAAGACCGCACTAAATACTCCGGGGCACTCTATTGCAGAGGCCACCAGCCAGATGGCAGTTGAGGTGCCCTTAATGGTAATGGGTATGCTTAGGGTGCTTTGGTGTCTGAGTCCCCGTGTTCGTGACGCCAACACTGAGGTGCAATTAGGAGATGATGTAGCAAGTTTCTTAAACTCCCAGTACTTTACTGAAGCTGATCCAAAGGTCATCAATGTACGCGAAAGTCATTTACAGCAAAGCAGCTTTTACAGCGATTCAGATTAGTCGCCAGAAGTTGCATAAGGGGCAGTTTTCTATGACAATCAATCTTTCTCCTGGCTGGAGGGATGTACTATGTCTGCTGTACGGTATAATCATATCCCTCTGTATATGGGATCCAGCCGCTTTCTGGCATAAATGCCAGGTTTTAGCCAGACATTAACAGTTGCATGCAGCAGTTTTTGGCCCGGCTGACAGCTGGCATTTATGCCGGATCAGGCAGCCAGAACATCTTGACAGATATGTGAACGCAGCCTTAGAATAGTTTGGTGCGATTACATACAGACAAGACTTACTGCATCTAGGCCGCCATTTGGCTGACCATTGGACATGGGTCCAGCTGCCAAAACCAAAACACAGTTTTATGGCTAGTGGCCGCTGTGAGCGAACAGACATTTCTCGTACAATGCCTGCAGCGTAGGAAATGTAGTATTACACGGTGACCATTCAAATAAATGGCTCCATGCTGTCGCCTGAGTGGGAGACGGACTTTGCTGCAATAGAGGGTAGTGCACGAGTGGGAAACCCATAAACTCCTTTTTGAGGTCCATATGCCACATGTCAGGATGCAATAGATAATATATTGTAGAAATGGCTCTAGCCATATAGAATGCAAACCCTAATGCTGGTATAATGTAGGGCACACATTCCTTTAAAATCAAATTGTTTTCATTCTTTCTCCAGAAGCCTGAAAGATATAGGAAAGAGACTCCATGTACAGTAGGGTAGTCAGCAAAAATAAATAATCAATCTGCTGGAGAATACATAAGAGTCAATCTACAGTTCTTTCAGACTGATCTGTGCAATGTCTGATGAGCACCATCCAACTGCATCTATGACCTTTGACAAGTACATGGTAATAAAAAGGTATACCATAAGTCTAAATGCGAAATGCAATGATCCAATTTAAAACTCTTCGACTGATTTATTTTCCCAATTTATTTTTACTGACTACAAGTCTCATCCTTATCCTCATCCGTAGCACACGGCTAGAAATAAACCAGATGACAATAGCAGTACAGGCCTCTATTAAAGGGGTTTCCCCACAAAACAAATATTTTACAGTTTTCAAACCAGGCCCTGCATCTGAATACCGGTGTAATTTCATGCAATACATTTTTTTTTAGCCACTAAGTTATTCAATAAAATCTGTACAGCTCCCCCCTGCTGTTTGTTCTTTTTTCTTATTTCTTTGTCCTGCTCACCGAGAAGGTCGCACATGCTCAGTTTCATCCTTCAATGCCTCCTGAGCTGTGATAGGGAGATCATGGACACGCCCCCTGAGCTGCAGCAGAAAATACACTCCCCTTGAGCTGTCAGCTTGATATAAATCTAGCAGAGCAATGAATGGGGAGATCTCTGGACCAATGTGAGGTACAGGGCTGGTTCTAGATTTGATAGAAAGAGATCATCATGTACTGTATGATACAGGGGTGTAGCTATAGGGGGAAGCATGGGAAGTGGCTGCTTAGGGGCCCGAACTCAGAAGGGGCCCACTCAGGATGAGAACTAAAAGATTTTATTGTTAGGGCCCCCTCAACAGTATTGTGCAATGACCATACAGAGAAAATGGACCGAGCGGCTGCCGGGTCTGGTCTGAGAGAACAATCCTGACTAGCCACAGGAGAGGGGGGACCCAATCATTTCTAGTTACACCACTGATATGATTTCCATTTTTTTTTGTTTGTTTTTTTGTTTTTTTTTTAACATTAAACATCGGATAACCCTTTTAACATAGACAAAGCTGAAACCAGGCCTATAGTGGTCACTGAAACTATCTGAGCTTTTAGGGTATGGTGGGCATTGGTTATTTGCTCTTCATTGTTAACAGCCGCACGGTTCATAAGGTTACCACGTGACCAGTAACAATGAAGACTGAAGAAACAAATGTGGTTAGAACTAGTTAACATGATGCATCTGTAACACTCCAGAGTGGTGTTACCACTACTGCACCCTGCTACCATCTCTAATGGGCTAATATAATGTCATCCTATGCACTGTATGTCTTTCCAGGTCCTCCACAATGTGCATTTATAATCTTGTTCTTTAACTGTTTAATACATGTAATGTGCCAGGTTCACCAGCAGGTGGCAGCTTAAATGGCAGAGCTATTCTTAGGTAGAATGGAACTCTCCATTCCATTCTAACCCCCCTCTGGAGAGAAGTGGGCAGGTCCTGTTTGCTACTAGAAGGAGGTGGGGCAGTTCTGGTTGAGACTCCATGTTGGAGCTGCCAGGATCCTAACCTACTTTTTGGCTGAACATAAGTCCAACTAGAAGAGTGAAGTGCGGCATAAAGAGGAAATAAATACACCAAGTTAGCTTGTCAGTACAGTACAGAGTGAGAAAAATATAGCACAGTTGAGTTTGCCTGCCAGTTTATGCTAAAGCCTGCTGGAACCAAGACAAAGCCTGAAACTGTTTGGAGAAACGTTTATTCAAGTAAAGCTGCCATTGAATTTCATCTCAAGGTCTGGACTCAAGTTATTTCTTCCAATGCCTCAATTATTCCCCCCATTTATTGCTTCGGAGCCAAAGCCTGGGCACACAGAAGGACATTTTAGGCCGCACTATACCACTCGGCATTCCTACACCTGGGACGCGTGTCATACATCTATTAAGGGCCCTAGGGGGGAGGCGCCCGTTTCACATCTGTGTCTGACAGCCACAGGCAGCTATACCTTTAAAGGGATTCAGCCCGATTTTCGATACTGAGCTTTTCGTATCATCATATTAGTCTCCATTATCTAATTAAAAATATACTAGTTTTACCCCCACCTGTCATTTAATTTTTGTATATGGTAATAACCTTCTTAACATGCCCAAGGGGCTGTCCTTCCGGCCGTTTGTGCCCAGCCGCACCCCTGATCTCTAAGCCCAGCGTCCCCCGCTGTTAATTTATTCACTCCTCTCCGTCACGTTAAGAAGGTAATTACCATATACATAAAACCTATTTTTTATTAAAAATAAAATAACAGGTGGGGGGGGGGGGGTAAAACTAGTATATTTTTAATTAGACAATGGAGACTAATATGATGATACAAAAAGCTCAATATCGAAAATCGGGCTGAATCCCTTTAAGATCCTTTTACATGGACCAGTAACCAAACAGATTATCAGGGATGACGGTTTGTATAAACGCTTGGTACCAATAATTGGTCTGCGTAAAAAGGTGCTGGTGATCATCCAGTGAAGGTGCAAATGCTCATTCTTTTGCCACTTAAAATCATACACTCTGTGCAGCAGATTGTGCTGCGTAAACAGCGATCTGCTGCCTGAACAATGAGTTTCTGTTTGCTCATTTGTTGGATGCATCATCAACAATTCTCATTTGTTAGCGGCACGTCACCCTGTGCAAACAAAGATATGCTGCCAGCAAACAATGGTACTGCATGCATGGGGATGAACGATCATAGCAACAATCATTCATCCCCATAGATTAGAGATGATCGATGCATGTAAATGCAGCCGACGAGTAGGCAAGGACTGGGAATGAAGTTCTATCGGCCCACGTGTAAATGGAAGGCAGAGTGTCCTGCCCAAATTATAGCACTCTACTTTGTCTAAATAAGTGTCATACAGTAAATGATCGCACCACACAGTCATAAATACAACCATGTCCAAAAACAATGTGCAATATAAAAGGAAAAATAAAAATTATATAATATATTTTCCATCCCTGCTGCGGCTCTGGGCGTTTTACACCGATAGTGAATTGGCCAGCTGGGCATTGGAGTGAGGAGGAATCCTTGATCATTACCACGTACTTGGCCAATCACTATCCTTAGGCAGCCCAGGGAGATATGTGGCACCGTGCCAGCTTAAAAATGAGTTCTTCAATATTCATAGCATATCTGTGGGATATGTCCTTTAAAGAGTTAATATACGTTTAATAGATCTCTAAATCCCCAAGCATGCCTACACAGAAACCCCAGGAATGGAACAGAGAACAATCCACATTATTTGCTAAGGCTCTGGGTTTTAATTTTGTAGCATGTGTATTAAAAAAATAAATTAAAAATAAATTATAATAAAAATAATAGTGCATGTCCGAGACAAAAAAAACAGGGAGGCCAATTATATAGCGCACTGAGCAGAATCCTAAAGCAATAAAACGATCCAATGAATAGTAGAGCTGCTACAGCTAAAAGTCATGAAGAATAAAAATCATGTAAACCAGAAGGCACTTCACGAGGTAAAACGCCCACATAGAACTCCTACAAATCAGCAAATACCCCAAGAAAACGGACGAGAGATGGAACTATCTTAGCTGCGTTTGTTGTTAAAGGCTATGGACACCTTTAGGGGTATTATTTTTTATCATTTTATGTAATTTGGTTGTATATTCAAAACTTTTTAGAAGATTGTCTTCTGAAGGACGTTACAGGCTGCTTAGTCTCGTTTAGTGTGAAGCCCATCAGACCAACTCTTTGGTGGTTTGGTCTGTAGCTCTGCTCTCCTGAACGTAAAATCTAAAAGTGGGCATCGTCATAACAAAATAAAGTTACATAAAAAAAAAAATATATTACCTTTATGTATATTTAGAGCAGAGAGGTGCTGCAGACCTAACCGTCAGAGCTCATCTGATGGATTTCACACTGAATGAGACCAAGCGGCCTGTAAAGTATGAGCATACATGCAAGGTGAATAAGAGAAAAAGTTGGATTTTATTTAAAAAGTTACCTTTTCTCTTATTCACCTTGCATGTATGCTCATACTTTACAGGCCGCTTGGTCTCATTCAGTGTGAAATCCATCAGATGAGCTCTGACGGTTAGGTCTGCAGCACCTCTCTGCGCTAAATATACATAAAAGGTGACTTTCAAAAATAAAATCCAATAATTACTGTGAAGGCGCCACCAAGGTTGGCACAACTACCGTGGCCGTTCCCATCTGGTATTTGTGGAAGGCACATTGAATGGCCTTCAGTACATCCAGGACATCATGGAATATGGGTCACCAGCAGCTCCTCTGGCCACCTCAATTGACAGATTAGCCCCCCATTGAGGATGTCTGGGACTGAATGGGGTGACATATCTCCCATGCACAGCAGCCAACAACCACCTTGGCTGAACTATAGGTCCAAGTTGAAAAAGTTTGGACAGACATACCACAGAAGGAGAGCCAGCATCTGTATGACCGCTTGTATCACAGCAAGGGGAGATGCCATCCAGTATTAGTGACCCTCCCGCAATATACACCCTGCTGCAGAACCCAACAGAAAGGGTGCGCCACCTTGGTAGTGTGATCATTGACCCAGGGCCGGTGCAAGGATTTTTGCCAGCCCTAGGCAAAGATCCATTTTGCCACCCCCTCATGTCACTCACTAACTGACACGCACTCAGACACTCACTGAATGACGTACACAGAATCTCCCTGACAGACATACTCACTGACAGACACACATACACTCACTGACAGACATACACCTACCCACTGAAACACACACACACGGAAACTCACTGACAGACACTCACTCACTGGCAGACAAACACACACATATACTCACTGACAAACACACAGACACTTACTGACAGACAGACATCCACACTCACTGACACACAGACACTCAATGACAGACACACATACATTTACTGACAGAAAGACAGACATACACTCACTCACTTAAATACACCAGAAGACACTCACTCAGTCAAACACTTAAACACTCACCTCCCTGGGGTCCAGCTCCTCAGTCCTCCAGCGCACCGTTTAGTATGCCGGGGCTGGAATGACGTCATATTCCGGCATTACAGAGGGCGCGCGAGGGAGGAGTGGGGAGCTGCTAGAACAGCCTCCCTTGCCGCCCGCCTCCTCTCCTCCGGTAATTTACTGGCAGAGCAGGCACCTGGCATAAGGGTAAGCAGATGCCTGCTCTGCCATATTTAAGAAGGACCTCCACCTCCTGACCCCCCTGTAGCGGCGTGGGGGCGGCTCAAGAGCCGTTCGCCCAGTGCTGAAGCCCCAGTCAGGGGGAGCCCACCAGGGCGCCCCCAGCAGGCCGGCGCCCTAGGCAAACGCCTAGTTTGCCTATATGGTTGCACCGGCCCTGCATTGACCAACCACTACTAACAGTTTATACCTTGTCAATCTCCGCTCAATGGCATTAACCCCTTGACGAGATTCACCATGCATGTCCTATTTAAACGCTGTGTACAAGGCTACAGCTAGTCATGATCTTCTGAACATCGTGTGAGTGACCCAGCTCCTTTGGCAATGAAATAAGGCTGCCATTTTGGTTTCTTGCTTGCTGGCAGTCACCATTATGACCTACTGTAGGTAAAATATAGAAATGTACGTGTCCATGAATAATGAATGACCATATAGCTTGATGCATTAACATGCAGTTGTTGGATCAGAGCGATAGACATGACACTGCAGAGACGTAGCACAGTGGATATGTTCCTGAAGAGATGTGGTCGGGCAGTCTATGCTGTAAGACCACAGGTTCGTTAACTAGTCTCTGTTCGCCATGAACTTCTTCAGAACCATAAGAGACATCTTATTAGGAAGCATCGGGGCTGTAAATATAATGAGTACCGCCAATGGCAGCAGACCACGGGATCTCTATGGGGCCTACGAGGTTGGGGGGCCCGGCAGGGCCGAATGGCCCCACCCTCTCACATTCTAGTCTTACAAGCCGGTTTAACAGCAACAGAGGAAGGGAGCATCAGTGGCGTACTAAGGAGTGTGGGGGCAGTCCGCCCCGGGTGCCGGCTCTCAGGGGGTGCCAGAAGCTGTATTGATGGGAGCGCTCATTGCTGGAGCGCAGGGAGCTGCGGTCCTGTCACTCACCACTCAGCTCCTCTCCTCCTTCAGGCTGGTGGCGCACAGAATGGTGAACTAGGAAGACTTTTCCCTGCCCCACAATTCAGCCTGCAGGCACAAATCGCGCTGCCAGCATGTGTGGGTGGGGCCTGCAGCCCAGAAATCTGCATAAGCTCCGCCCCACACAGTGCTGCAGAGCGATCTGTGCCTGCAGGGAAGAGAGGTATGTGAGCTTCAGGAACGGGACAAGGCGGGTAGTTACTGTAGGTTTTTGTTTTGTTTTTTAATACAGAGTGGGCAGAGAGGGATTTATTACTATGGAGGAGGTACAGAAGGTATTACTAATGTGAAGGGGGCACAGTGGCATTATTACTGTGAAGGGGGACAGTGGGCATTATTAGCACAGTGGGCACAATGGGGATTATTACTATGAAGGGGGCACAATGAGGATTATCACTGTGAAGGGGGCACAGAGAGGGCATAACTACTGTGAGGGCCACATCTGTACAAAACTACTGTGAAGGTTGTACAATTAAGGCAATACTACTGTAAGGGGGTCAAATTTTTTAAAATTATTGGGGGGGGGGGGAGCAGCCAGAGAAAGGAACCACCCTGGCTGCCAAACACCCTAGGCACGGGGAGCATCATCCTATCTGAACACTGGCGCTGCAGGCGCATGCTTGCTGGTTGCCAGCGCCACTGCAGGGATGTGAAGCAGGTTTCAAGAGAAGTTTCTATATTGCCCTCCCAGTGTCCGTCTCTGTGACCACCATGCTGACGAACTCAGTGAGTAGCAAAGGCTAGAGGTCTACTGCAGCAATCTTGACCACATTGTGTGTGACCGACTGTTAGGCCTCTTGCACACGACTGCATTTTCATTCAGTTTCTTCTTTTTGTGGACTGTATACGTAACCATTCATTTCAAAGGGTCCGCAAAAATAAATAAATAAATTCAGTACTGTTCTATTAGGGGCCAGCTGTTCCGTTCCGGAGAATACGGAATGCACACTCATGTCATCCATATTTTTTGTGGACCGCAAAATACATATGGTCGTGTGCAAGATGCCTTAGTGTAATAGTCATTCACACACACTGTGCTGCAATGCCTTAGGGGAGGGAGCTGTGAATCATTGGCGTGTGTGAAATATATATATATTACACATACATACACTAGTACAATAATTGTACTTCTATTTGGGTGGGGGGCCCAGTTCTGAGATTCGCTATGGGGCCCCTTGATTTCTATGTACGCCGCTGAAGAGCGGTCCCATCAAATAATCAAAGGCCATATGGAAATCCCTCAAGACCTCTCATGCTGGTCACTGATACTGAGCACCCTCCCCACTCAGCTGTACTCAACGGATATATCATAGGTCATAGAGCATTCTGTATAGATATACATGTACCAGCACTTTCATACCCGGCCGGCTATATAAATGATAGGCTCAGATTTGTAGCAGAACGCAGCAAGTCATTTTCCACTTAGCGGCCTATTGTAAACTCAGCAGTTCTCCCTATTATGTGCGCATGCACAGGAGTCCCCTTCACAATTTCCCTGGCTGGTTTGCGGGCGCACACAAAAGGGAATAGAGATTTATATGGACATAGAAATTAGGCCTCAGGCACACGAGCGCATGTTTTTTGCGGTCAGCAAACAGTTAATAAAGGGGGATTTATTAAAACCCCATTCATTAACATTTTACAGTACTTTGTTACTAAGGCCTCTTTCACACGAGCAACAATGATTAGGTCCGGATGCGTTCAGTGAAACTCGCACCATTTCACAAGCAAGTTCAGTCACTTGTCTGCAATTGCGTTCAGTGTTTGTTTTTTCCCCGCGGGTGCAATCAGAATTTAAGCGTTTAACAAGCGTGAAAAAAATAAATAAATAAATAAATATGAAGGTTTACAAACATCTCCTAGCAACCATCAGTGATAAATGCATTGCACCTGGATGCAACGCGTTCACTGAAGCCCCTTTCACTTCTATGGGGCCAGGGCTGCCTGAAAAACCGCAGAATATAGAACATGCTGCGATTCTCACGCAACACAGAACTGATGTGTTCACTTCACGCATTGCACCCACATGGAAAACTCGCTCGTGTGAAAGAGGCCTAAACGTCGGTGTGGATTCCTCAAAAAAAATATAAAAAAAAATGCAATGTGTGAATCCACTCATATCTATAATACGGCTGAGTGTCTAGATGAGGTGCTGGCCTTACATCAAGTGGTATCAGAGGCAGAGCTTGGTACGAGCCGATTTGCATCCCTTCTTGTCTGGTGCTACAAATACAACGGGTGCCTCCTCCTAGGGCCCTTCATGTAATGCGACCCAGGAATCGGAATGCCGAGTGGTATAGTGCGGCCTAAAATGTCCCTTTGTGTGTCACGGTGCTCCTACCTGTATACGGCTGGAACCCAGGCTTTGGCGCCAAAGCAATAAATAGGGGGAATAATTGAGGAATTTGCAAGAAAAATTTAGTCCAGACCTTGAGATGAAGTTGAACAGCAGCTTTACTGCTAAATGGTCATCAGAAACAGTCTTAAAACTTTATCTTGGTCCCAGCAGGCTTTAGCATTAAAACTGGCAGGCAAACTCGTCTCTGCTATATCCATTTCTCTCTAGCCCTGCTGTACCGACATGCTGACTGTATAACTTTGCTTCTTCTGTCTGCTGCACTTCTTTCTTTGTAGTCTAACTCTTAATTTTTGCCAGGAAACTATGCTCCTGGCTTCTGAGGCTTCAACCTTTGGCCTCCATGGCCAGCAGAGACGTGCCCTACACACATTCCCCAAGCAGGGGGAAAGCTATAACTAATTAGAAACTGCGACCCACCCTTCCTGCAGGAAGTAGGACTCACCCATTTCTCTCGGGGGTGGGGGTGTTAGAATGGAGCATTCCATTCTAACTGGAGCTCTGCCAAATTTTCTGCCACCTGCACATTACATGTAAACAAAATAGTTGCATAAATTAGAAATGCACAGTGTGGGGAACCTGGAATAAATACACAAGATGACATGAGGTTAGCCCAATAAAGACAGTAGCAAGGTGCAGAAGTGGTAACAGCACTCTGGGGTGTTACATAAACTCTATTTGGGGTGGGGGGTATTCTGGTTATAACAAGTTATCTCCATTGCCTAACATTGGGGATAACTATCAGATTGATGGGGATCCTACCACTGGGACACCCACCGATCACTAGAACGTGGGCCCCATGCCCTGTGGAGCCACCCTAAAATGGACGGAGCAGCTGGTCAGAAAGGCACGCTGCTTCTCCATTCATTTCTATGGGAGCACCGGAGACAGGCAAGTACAGAGCACATTTCCAACCAGCTGCTCCGTCCATTTTTTTTTGGGGGGGGGGGGGGGGCAGACATGGTACAGGGTCTTCATGATTGGTGGAGATCCCACTGGTAGGACCCCCCACCAATCTGATAGTTATCCTGTATATAGGGGATAACGTAATATAACTAGAATATCCCTTCAAGTGCCACCGGACTGGATCCTGTAATATCTAGCAGAAAGAATATTTTACACATACAGGAACTAAACAGATATCATCCAGCCCTATTAAAAGAGATTTCCTAGAATTAACACCCCCCCCCCCCCCAACTTAAACAGCCTCTCTCAGCATGATCAATCTTATAAACCAGGCACGCTGACTGGTAGGGCTCATCATGCGGAGTAACAGGATATCTTTCTTTTGTCTGTATGTTAAACAGCTGCAGAGATATCTGCTTTTAAATAAGAAGATCTGAGCACCAGGGGGCTGGACTGCGTTCTTGGAGCACCGCTTTGGTAACGTCCCTGCACACTTCCCCCTCCCCTTGATTGGGAGGTCTAGACATCCGCATGGTGAGAGCAGAACTACAGATGTAATCATGCTTCTCATATTGGTGACACTATTCTGACTTCGGCTACTTTCACACTTGTGGCAGAGTGATCCGGCAAAACGTATGCAAACTGATGGCATTTGTAAGAATGATCAGGATCCTGATTAGTCTTAAAAATGCCTGATCAGTCAGAAAAATGCATTGAAATGCCGGATCAGTCTTTCCGGTGTCATCCGGAAAAAACGGATCCGTCATTTTTTTCGGTCTGAGCATGGACGGATCCGGATGCCGTATCCAGCACTAATACATTCCTATGGAAAAAAAATAAATGCCGGCATTCAGGCAAGTCTTCCGTTTTGTTTTTTTTGTCTGGAGATAAAACCATAGCATACTGCGGTTTTATCTTTTGCCTGATCAGTCAAAAAGACTGAACTGAAGGCATCCTGAACGGAATGCTCTCTATTCAGAATGCATAGGGATTAAACTGATCAGTTATTTTCTGGTATTGAGCCCCTAGGACGGAACTCTATGCCGGAAAAGAAAAAACGCTTCTGTGAAAGTACCCTTCACACTAAGAAACAGATCTTCAACTAAATGTTATGTGTAAGTATCCGAAAAGTTGTAAAAAAAATAAATAAATAAAAATTCATCCTACAGCTGCATCATACCCTACTGACAGGCTAACAAATATAGCATTACTTGCATCAGGCTGTTTTCCCATACTGATTTTATTAATTTCTATCAACTTTTATTATGGGTTAAATGTGGGGAAAAATAAATAAATGAAGAAAATATTTACAAGTCTGTCTATATATGGAAGGCAGAACACTTACCTTCAGGCTATAGCCCTACCATGTTGAGGTTTGATTATGCTGACAGATTCTTAAAAGGACAATTTTCATCTATTTTCTTGTTTTTAGTTTCACGCTCTCCGGCAGTCTCGTAGGGTATACATGGTTGGCCAGAGCACATGCTCAAACTGACGCTCGATTGAGACAGGGGAACAAGGAACCCCGTCCTCTGGATTGGTGGGGATCCCAGTGTTCAGACCCCCATAAGTCAGTTATCCCCATCTTATGGATGGGGGGGGGGGGGTCACTTTAACCCCCTAAAAATACTATTTTGGTATTAAAGGCCATAGGAATTCTCACTTTTTTTGCATTTTTATGATTTTTCATTTTTTCAATTGCCATAGCTGTGACCACTCGTTTTGTTTTCTTGGAAAGAACTGTACATTTTTTGTGACACCATTTTGCAGTACATAAAACTTAAGGATTACATTTTTGGGGGTTAGTAAGTAGAGATGAGCAAAGTTGACAAAACGTCAATTCAGCTGTTTCACCGAATTTCACAAAGAAATTACCTTTGTGATTTATTACCTTGCCACAAAGCCCATTTCTTCATAAGTAGTGGACGCAATGACGGAGAATGGGAGAATGGGGGGGGGGGGGATTTTTATTTTGGGGGGGGGGGCTACTTTTGCACAATAGCAGCATCTCAGAATAAGTAATTTTTGTTGCTACCATTTTGGGGTACATGGCACTTTTTTTTTTTTAAAGTGGGTAGTTAAAACAACATGTTATCCTTATCATATGGGCTGTGTTGAACCTGTACCATATAATGTGTGCCTGTCTCATTTATTAATTTTTTTATGCTTTTTAAAAAAAAAATTTAACCACTTTTTATGGAAAAATGGTTGACTTTTTTTTTAGTAAACTTTCTTAACCTTGGATTAAGAATTTTAGGACTACTAGGGGACGTCACAATACCATTGATCGCTTTTTACAATGCATTCGTATGCGAATGCATTGTAGCACAGGTTAATATGCAGGCAGTCATAGCAGGAATGGGACCTTTGTTAGGCTTCGTTCATATACCCATTCAGCCCTTCAGTTCTTCTGCTCCGTTTAGGAGCAGGAGAGTGGAAAGGACGGAGAAGGCACATAACTGAGCCGAGCCTAAGGACCCCATAGACTATAACGGGGTCCTTTATGTTTCCGCTCAGAAGATGATTTTGAAGCGGAGACAAAAGTCCTGCATGCACAACTTTGGTCTCCGCTTCAAAATCATCTTCTGAGCGGAAACATAAAAGGACCCCGTTATAGTCTATGGGGTCCTTAGGCTCCGCTCAGTTATGTGCCTTCTCCGTCCTTTCCGTTCTCCTAAACGGAGCAGAAGAACGGAAAGGCTGAACGGTGATGTGAATGAAGCCTTAGGCTGCTCCTGACTGCCATGGAAAACCATCTGCATCCTGCAGGAATGATGGGGATAGAGGGCGTCCTCTCCTAACTGCCTAGATCAGGGATCAGCAACCTCCGGCACTCCAGCTGTTCTAAAACTACAACTCCCCGAATCCTCCTTTCACTTCTTTGGGAGTTACAAGAACAGCTGAGTAAGTTTGCATGCTGGGAGTTGTAGTGTCACAGCAGCTGGAGTGCCGAAGGTTGCTGATCCCTGGCCTAGATGCTACAGTCACTATTGACTGCAGCTAGTAGGGCAGGGGTCAGCAACAGCCAGCACTCCAGCTGCGGTGAAACTACAACTGCCGGCATGCTCCATTCCCTTCACTTATGCGAGTTCTGAGAACAGCCAAGCCAGTATGCATGCTGGGAGTCATACTTTCAGCACAGCTGAGTGCTGGAGGTTGCTGATCCCTGATCAATGGGGTTAACCAGCCAGGACCAGAGTCATCTCTGATCCCGGCCGTTACAGCAGAAGCCAGCTTCAGTCTGTGCCAGGCTCCAGCCGTGTTTGTGAAGCCTGATATCAGCTCAGTTTGTAGCAGCCGGGCAGATATCAATGTCACATTTTTTATTACATCAGAATAGCTATTTACTGAAAGGACGAAAAAAATTAAGTCCATTATTGCTCAGACCTACATTTCAGATGTCATCGAGCATCCAACACGACATTCGAAAGGTGAATGGATCCATATTTACAGTAATTCTCTGGAAACCTCAGCATGATGAAACATTCGTAAATCTCATTCTATGCATTACAAAGCACTCGCTGTATAGACCTAGTCTGTTCCCTTGAAGTGATCATCCATGAGAGCAGATCTCTCACATGTAGGTCTATAGGCTCCGCTTTTTTCCCCATGCGACTGAGCCGAAACACTTGGGGTACGTCCACACAGAACGTATTCCACTGCAGAAAAACCTGCAATCAAAATCCCTGTGGTTACATGCAGAGTTGCCGTGGCGGAAAACCACTATTAAATTTGCGCGGCATGTCAATTTCAACACAGATTTTTACAAATTTTAATTTTACGGATTTGTAAAATGCTGCAGATTTTCCGCCTGCAATTCCGAGGCGGAAAATCCACATCATATATAGGTGAATGCACATTGGGGGTTGCACAATTCTGGTCAAAAAGCAACAGAAACCTGAAGGAACAAATCCTAAAGGCAATGGGAACAGAGCCCACTCCAGGTGGAGGGAAGATACATTTATTTTTTAATCGAGATGTAATATTTACAAGATTTTTAAACTATGTATCGTTTGTATGGTAGAAAAACAATGCATCTAACCCTTACAATGCATAAAGCACAACTAGTGCAGTAAAATCTATAGGGCTCTCCTATCAGTTCTTCAAAATCATCTGCAGTCACAAAAAAAAGGTGAAATCCCAAGTTTAGCCCCCAATTCAGTGACATCTGGAGCACCTCCCCAGCTCCGTGGTTTCGAGAGCACATGACGTACGTGAGGAGCTCAGTCTCTGGACTAGCAGTGCAGATCATTATTACATAACCATGAAGACCTCTAGGGCAGCACGTCATGTGTGCCATTATATATGAAGTTCATTTCTTGGGAATTGCTGAGACATGATCAGATTTATCAGATGACCAAGGCACAACATCCTCCAACGCAAGGAGGAATCAATACAGAAGCCATCGGTTATGATGCAAGACTGGTGCAAACACACTTCTTCAGAATGAGCAATTAGATAACCTATAGGTGATATGTCCTGCACTCAACGCGTGGGATCGCCATATCTAAAGTCACACGCATTTCGCTAACTCTGGACCATTTATGAACCATTATACAGAGATTCTCCATGACCTCTAAACATATCAATTCTCATATACAGTAGGCGACAAAAATAAACCATAGTCTTACCTGGAGTTCACACCATGCCACCTCCACCCAAGTTTCTGTATCCAGACCTTTATAAACAGTCTTAAAGGATCCTCTTCCAATTTCTATGTCAAACTTTAAAAACCTGCCATCAGGGGAGGTAGAAACAGCTTTTATGTCTGCCTCCTCTTCATCATTCTCCTCTTCTTTTTTGGACTTTGGTACCTCTTTAGAAGTGTCAGGTTCATCTTTTTTCTCTTTTTCAACTTGATCTGGAGGTTCTTCCGCTTTGCTTTCCCTAGAGGTCTCGAACTTGGGTTCAGGGGCCTCTTTGGTCAAAGCCCGGTCGCTGGTCCCATGTGCTCTCTTGGCAATGGCTCTCCTGGCTCTAGAGATAGGGATGACCTTGTTGTGGTGAGGAGATTCACCCAAGTCTAGAACCGGAGGTTCTTCCTGATCAGACTCTACCACAGTCCTTCTTAAGAACCTCAGCTTGACCTTTTTAAAGTCTTTAGCAGCTGGCACAAGCTGGGTTGCTGTCCCCGAGTTGAGCATTGCAGTGTCCAGGATATCCACACCAGTGTTCATCCCATGAATATTCATCGGTCTCCCCGCAGAGTCATTGGATTCTGCAAGACACCCTTTTCTCAGAACTGGATCCTTTTTGCAATGAAGCCCACTATCCATTAGATTTGTGGCTGCAGTCTGAGAGCCCTGTGTCCCAAGTCTGGTGGATTCATGGTACATGTCAGTTTAAGATGAAGAAAAAAAAAAGAAGGAACAACTCAACAGATTTCCCTGCAGGAGGCTGTGACGCAGACAGATGCGGATGCAGCAGCCCTTTCTAAAGCTCCCATGAAAAGGTTATAAAAAGTCTGCCCACCCCAGATCACTGCAGATCCTTTGTCAGCACCGTACGCCCGGATCTTGTCAGAAAACCACAGGAGCCTGCAGGAACGAGACAAATCATTAGATACATACACACAGCATGGAACCACTCCACCCCCTATCTGCACTCAGGAGCTGTCCAGCACCACCTCCCATCTAAGGGGGTCATTAAAGACACGTGGGAGAAGAGGGCTACCTCCTGACATCTCAAGATGATGCGAGGAACAACGCAAGAGGTGACCACAAGGAGATGTGGTCATAGGGATCGTACAAAGGGTCAGAAGAAGGAGCATCATGGGTGTGATATGAACATAGACTGTAGTAACATATTAATCATGCCTTCCTATCCTGGCATTGCCCTGTAAAGTACCCCCTACCACCTTCTTAGATGGACCCAGGAGCCTCACTGGAACACAAAGAGGGGTAGAAGTTCCCAACCAGGCCCTGGCACCCTCAAAAGATTAGGTGTAGGTGGGTACAGGATGACACAAGATGAAAGAAGCACCAGGCCTGGCAGTCATTCATCATCAAGCACACCCACTTGATAAGACACTGGTATCAGGCCTGGCATGTTTACAGAGTGGGTGCCAGGCCTGCCATCCTCTGCATAGCAAATAATGATGCGACAAAGTGCAGCCTCCTGCAGCATCAAGACTCCTGCTTAACCCCTGCACTGCTGGCTGACACCAAAGATCTACAAAAAAAAAGGGGGGGGGGGGGTACCACGAAGGAGCATATGCATGGAAAGGGTGGGGAGAGGCAAACAATACTCACATGGATCCCAAGGGGACTTCTTCAGGAAGTCTATCTGTTCACATCACACACACAAAACTAGAACTTCTCCTCCCTTTACACAATGAGCCCCTAGAAGCCTCCAGCCCAGGCTCGTGCTGACCCCACCCCAACATGCCCTGCTCTCAGTGCATCACCTCCATACCCACCCTGATCACAGGAGGTAGGGTGTCCTGCGCCCCCTGGGCATGGCCGATCCGTCAGCGGGCGCTGCGTCCCCCGCCTGGTAATGACATCTCCACGGAGGGAGCCGGCTGCTGGACAAGGAGATGCCTAGGTGGGCATTGCAGGGAGGAGAAGGAGGAGGAGAGGCAGGGGTAGGAGGGGAGAGGAGGGATTCGGCGGCCCTGGACCAAGGAGCAGCCGGCATCTCTCAGCGCGCCCCTCCCTGATGGATGATGCCGACAGCAGCCGCTCACACCCGACTATGTGCCTGGGGACATGAGGGAGCGACCACCCGACCCGACATCCCATCAAGTCATCAGATAAAGGGCCACAGACCAGGAGATTCGCTGCCAGCTATGTGTGTGGTATAGAGACCATCGCTGGTCTGTCAGTGCGATCGTTTATGGGACAATTGGCAAGAGGATAACCCATATGTGGTCAGCTTTCAGATTGGTCATAAAGGACAGCTGGACCAGACTATAGTCCCTGAGAGGGGGGGGGGGGGGCGCAAAAGCCCACCTGCCACATAAAAATCAGGGCATGATAAATTGAGGGGGGAGGCTAACAAGAACTCATGGGGCCCCACACCACCCTGACCTCCTTCTGCAGGAATGTGATGTATGCATTCAAGTCAATGGGTCCGCAAAAACAAACAGAACAGATACAGAATGCTTCCATATCGGTTCCGTTTTTGCGGAACCATCTATTGAAAATTTTATGCCCAGCCCAATTTTGTCTATGTAGTTACTGTATATGCCATACGGAAAAACGTTATGGAACCAGAAGCAAAAAAATTGAAAAACTGATCAGTTAAAAACGGCCCGCAAAACACTGAAAAAGCCATAGTCGTGTGAACAGGCCCTAATGTGTTAAAAGGGGTTATCCAGCTACAGGAGAAAACTGGACAACCCCCAGAGCCCGCCTAAAATAAGTACGGTGCAGATCTTGTGCCGCCATCCTAGTCCCCCTGGCCAAGTTCTATTTACCCGGCTGCAGCGGTGACCTCGCGTCAGCAGTGCGTGACAGCTGCAGCCAATCACTCTCCTAGAGAGGTGCAGTGCTAAGGCCAGCGAATGGCGACAGGAATTAAGGGTCGTTGGGAGTTCTAGCCGGGAGAACAGGATCTGTCCTTTATTTTAGGTGGATGCTGGGGGTTGTCCAGTTTCTGCTTGATGTGTACAAAAAAAAAGGACATGGTCTATCACACAAGGGAGTGAAAAGTGAGTGTGACAATGCAGAAAGGGGCGTGCCAATACACAGATCCCTTAGCATGGTAAAGGGCACAGACTGGAATAGATTACAATGGTGGGAATGACCGTTAATGGGGTTACTAGAGACCCCCGTTGTCTAGATTTTTTATATCGATGGCCTGTCCTCAGGATAGGGCGTTAATATGCAACAGGATGTCAAACCCCTACCGAACATATATTGGTGGACCCCTCGGCTGTATTAGCTGTTCCTGGGGGGATTGGGGGCCTGAGGGACTGTTGGTCCTATGGCTTCTATGGGAAATAGTACCAACCATGACAAAACCTGTTAGAGAGGCGTTCCCATTAACATTTATGACACTTCAACAGGATATTAACTAATGTCTGATAGGTGTGGGTGGGTCTCGCGTCTGTGGTGAATGGCAGAGGCGGCCGCGCATGCGCAACTCTCTCCTTTTCTGTAGAAGTTTCAAAACTAGTCAAGCTGGAAACTTAAAGGGAACCTGTCACCAGGATTTTGGGTATAGAGCTGAGGACATGGGCTGCTAGATGGCCGCTAGCAAATCCGCAATACCAAGTCCCCATAGCTCTGTGTGCTTTTATTGTGTCAAAAAACTGATTTGATCCATATGCAAATTAACCTGAGATGAGTCCTGTACGTGAGAGGAGTCAGGGGGTTGTCCCATCTCAGACAATGGGGGCATATAGTCAGGATATGCCCCCATTGTCTGATAGCGGTGGGACCAGCACCTACAATAAGAACGCATGCGCAGCCACCCTCCATTTATTTCTATGGGGCCGCCGAAAATAGCCGAGTGCTGGTGCGCTCCCATTTACTTCTATGGGAGCAGCGCTTGGTGGTGGACGGACCCCAGGAAATCCGGGGTCCTCCAGCCACAGCTCTCATTGAAGGTGCAGGTCCCAGTGGTGGGACCCACACCTATCAGACGATGGCGGCATTTCCTAGCAATATGCCCCCATTGTCTGAGATGGGAATACCCCTTTAAAAGTTGTCCTTGGGAAAAAAATAAAATACAGTGGCCCCAATTTGTAGTCCGGTCCACATTGACAGAAGGTGGGGCCAACAATACCATATTGCGGCACATTTTACCACCTCAGCAGGGCCAAATACCACAGTGCGGCACAAAACATTGGGGGCCCCTGTGGTGTTCAGCATCAGCTGCCATGGTTTGACCTCCTAGGATGGCAATACAGTGGATTACAGGAGTAGAGGGGGCGTCAGATCATTACTTACCATGGCTGGAGGCAGAGAGGGGGGCTCAGGCACCAACTGGGCGTCGGCCCACAGGGAAGTCTATGGCCAGTCCACCCCAGCCCGTTTACGCATCCGTTTTCAGAGCTCCCTTAGGGCTCATGCACACGAACGTGTTTTGTTTCCGTGTCCGTTCTTTTTATTTTTGCGGAACCATTCATTTCAATGGGTCCATAAAAAACACAAAAGTTGCTCAGTGTGCATTCTGTTTCCGTATGTCCGTTCTGTAAAAAAAAATAAAAAAATAGAACATATCCTATTATTGTCTGCATTACGGACAAGGATAGGACTGTTCTATTAGGGGCCAGATGTTCCATTCCGCAAAATACGAAATGCACACGGACGACATCCGTATTTTTTCGGCCCTTAGAAGTGAGCGGAGAGACGCGCGTGCGGTCAAACCAGGGACGCACACCTATGGGACATTTATATCCTAAGGACATGCCAGAGAGGTCAGGTTGGGACTATCCCTTTATTTTTAAGGTATATTTCTGACCCAACAAAACAACGTGCGTTTTCCAATTTTTGGTGTAGGGTACAAACAGAATCGCACGACGGAGAACCGTGGCCCCACTGATTTATAATGGCAGCACGGTCTTCAAAAACGAGGGGGCGTGCGACGGAGGCTTCAGAACCTCCAACACAGATGTGAACAGAGCCTTAGAGACGTTTGCATGTCTAATGATGTTGGTCTTAGACCTCATGCACACAACCGTATGTAGTTTGCGGTCTGCAAAAAATACGGATGATGTCCGTGTGCATTTCGTATTTTGCAGAACAGCCGTCCCCTGATAGAACAGTCCTATCCTTGTCTGTAATGCGGACAATAGGACATGTTCTATTTTTTTTGCAAAACGGAAATACGGAAACAGAATGCAGATGGAGTAACTTCCATTTTTATGCAGACCCTTTGAAATGAATGGTTCCGTATATGGTCCGAAAAAAAAAACAAAACACGGAACTGACACAGGAAGAATATACATTCATGTGCAGGAGGCAATATAACAAAACAAAACAAAAAAAAACAGCCTAATATGGTGCCAGCTAAGTAGATTTCAGACATAGGGATCTATGTGAGGGGGTCTCTAGTAACCCTATTAATATCATACATTATTCTACCGCCCCATCATAGCACGTACCGGGGGGGGGGGGGGGGGGGTGTGTATCAAAACCGCTGTAAACGGTCTTAGTTGCCGATAGCAGCCAATCAGATTAGAAAAGGAACGCAACAATCTGGTTGCTATTGGCAACTAAGCCAGTGTTCCTTTGCACCAGTTTTGATAGATCGCTCCTATTAAAGGCGTCGTCCGAGCTTTTAATATTGATGACCTATCCTCAGGAAGAGAGACAGGAGATGACACGCGCAGATGCAGCTGATCGGCGGGGGCGCCGGGTGTCAGACCCCCGCCAATCTGATATGGATGGCCTATCCTGAGGCTAGGTCATCAATATTAAAAGCCTGGAAAACCCCTTTAAAGTCTAACAGGTGGCGGCTCTGCCCTCCTGTAGCTTTCCTACCACCCCAGGGTCTGGACTTGGCGTTCGAGGAAACAGAGTAAATAACACGGATGTGAAGGAAAGGAAACTTACTGCTCTCGGAGACTTACAGTTTGCTTTACTTGGTGCAGTTAAATCATGAATGAAGCAGACCCCTCCCCGCAGTGAGCCCCCGCCCTATTATACCCAGGTGCACCCGCCTTCTGATTGCTCCTCCTGTGCTCAGGAGTCACGTGACCTGTGGAGCTGATTCAGGCTCAGTGCACACGATCAGGATTGCTTGCAGGAAAATCCGCACCGTAGCGCGTGTACATTGTGTTCTATGAGAATCTGAAATTCTCATGCACACAATGCAGATTTTGCATTTACCCTTTAAAGCCTCATTCACACGTCAGTGTTTCACGGACGCGTGCTGTACGTCTTCTCCGTGGAAAGCACACGTCCCCGTTTATTTTAATGCGTGTATTCAGACATCAGTGTTTTACCACAGTTCGTGGGTCCGTGTTTTTAGCACGTCTGCGTGCTCTATTTTGTCCGTGTTCACGGATCCATCACGTCCATTATGGTCTATGGGTCCGTGAAAACCACGGATGCCATCCGTGTTGCATTCATGTTTCACGGATCATTAAGAAGAGATGCTTTTCAGCTGTTCAGTGTCAGTGAAAAACGGATGCATCACTGACCACCTGCTCACGGATTTGAGCACGGACACGGACGCGTGAGTGAGGCTTAAGGCTAAATGCACACGATCAGGATTGCATTTGGATTTCCTGTGCGGATTTGCGTGCGGAAAATCCGCACCGTAGGTCATGAACATTGTATTCTATGAGAATTTGAAATTCACAATGCAGATTTTTCCCGGACGGATTTTGACCTGCGGTGCGGATATTAAAATCCGCAGCATGTCAATTTATTTTATTTTTCCTGACCGGATTTTCTTCATTCACTTAGTAAAATCCGCACCAATTGATGCAGATTGACCGCACGGATTTGCCTGCGAACACCTACGTATTTCAGTGCGGATTCTCCGCACATGAATCCTGAATGTGTGCATTTACCTATAGGGTAAATGCACACGTTCAGGATTTATGTGCAGAGTGAAATCCGCAGGTGTTCGCAGCGAAATCCGTCTGGTCAATCTGCATCAATTGGTGCGGATTTGGTGCGGATTTTCCTCTTCCCATTGAAGTGAACAGAGAAAATCCGGACATGGAAAAAGAAAATAAATTGACATGCTGCAGATTTTAAAATCCTCACTATAGGTAAAAATCTGCGCAGAAAAAATCTGCATGGTGTGCATGAAAATGTCAAATTCTCCCAGAATACAATGCGCACGACCTGCGATGCGGATTTTTCGCACGCAAATCCGCACAGAAAATCCACAAGCAATCCTGATCGTGTGCATTTAGCCTAAAGGGAAACTCCAACTACTATTTTTTTAATTTTGTATTGTGGTAACATTGCGGGACATTTATCATGGGAAATCTGGCTTAGTTGCCCATAGCAACCAATCAGATTCCTGACTGCAGGAAAAAATAATATAGCGCATGGATGGAAAATATGTTCGTGTGCAGGAGGTCATAGGGCTCATGCACAAGAACGATTTTTTTTTCCATGTCCATTCCGTTTTTTGTTTTTTTGCAGCCCTTATCTGGAACCATTCACAGAAATGATTCATGTGTGCATTCCGTATCCGTATGTCTGCAAGTCCGTTCCGCAAAAAATTAGAACATGTCCTATTCTTGTCCGTTTTGCGGACAAGGACAGGCATTGTTACAATGGACCGGCAAAAGAAATGGATGTAACACAGATGTCATCCATAGTTTTTTTTAGTGCAAAATATATACGGTTGTGTGCATGTGCCCTAAGTTAGGGCTCATTCACACGAACGCATTTTCTTTCCGTGTCCGTTCTGTTTTTGTTTTTTTGCAGACTGTATGCGAAACCGTTCATTTCAATGGGTCCGCAAAAAAAACGGAAGTTATTCCGTGTGCATTGCGTTTACGTATGTCCGTATTTACGTTCCGCAAAAAAAAAAGAACATGTCCTATTACTGTCCGTATTACTGTTCATGTCTGCAAAATACAAAATGCACACCGACGTCATTCATATTTTTTGCAGATCCGTTTTTTGTGAACCGCAAAATACATGCGGTCGTGTGCATGAGGCCTTACACTGAATCTTTTCCTATAAAAGACTATATCTGTCTGCTCCGCTCCTCCTGCTCTGTAACATGCCGCCTGCGGATTGCACTGCATTTTCAACACGACGGGTTCCCTTTAAGAGCTTAATTACATTTCTTTGACATTTAAAAAAAATGGTGCAATATTTAAAATTCGGAATGTCCAATGTATATGCGACCCCCCCTCTGCGAAAAAGTCACATGGCCCTGGCCCAGAACATTGGTTGATCAGAATGATTAGTGGGCAAGCAAACAGGATCCTGGTATGTATACAGACTATCTGATCACAAGCATTACTGGTATCTATGACACAATCCACACTGTGTACAGACCGCCTTCAGTCCCTATGATCCCAGCAATGTGACCACAACAGTCCCAGTTTTTGTTTGCCAGGATAAAGGTTAGAGGAGGACGAGAGGGGACATTTTGGTGTCAAGGCAGATTTTAATCCTTCCACTTAGGCCTCATGCACACGACCGTTGTTGTGTTCCGTTCCGCAAAAGGGAGTTCCGTTGTTCCGTGATCCGTTTCCGTTTTTGTTTCCGTGTGTCTTCCTTTATTTTTGGAGGACCACCAGACATGAAGGAAAGTAAAAAAAAGTCTAAGTCAAGTTTGCCATGCAAATGATAGGAAAAATGCGGACGCGGATGACAATCTTGCGTGCCTCAGCGTTTTTTCACAGTCCCATTGACTTGAATGGGTCCGCGAACCGTTTTCCGTGAAAAAAATAGGACAGGTTCTATTTTTTTGACGGACTGGAACCACGGATCACGGACGCGGATGACAAACGGTGCATTAGCTGAGTTTTCAACTGACCCGTTGAAAGTCAATGGGTCTGCAGAAAATCACGAAAAACTGAACAACGGACACGGAATGAAACAACGGTCGTGTGCCTGAGGCCTTTCCTGCAGTCAGGGGTGCACCTAGCCTTTTCGCTGCCTGAGGCCAAAACTGAAACGGCCCCCCACCCCCAATGCCAATCTCTTAACCTAACCCCTAACAATTTCTTAACCTAACCCCTATGCCACAATGAAAGCACTCATTGCCCATGGCCCTTCTGCTGCCCCCCTCTTGCCCCGATGGCCTCACCTGGCCTCATTGGTGGTGCCCCCCTGCCCGCAGTCTTTCTTCACTCACACATTTTTGTGGCCTTTTTTAGCTCGTAAAAATACTAGGACTTTTCTGCATTTTGTAGACTTCTTTTCTGCATCATTTATTTTTTATTCATGTTTTTTTTTTCATGAAGAAATGCTTACGGAGAAATGCTTGACAAAAAGGCCATGTGCCCATAAACTGCCATGAAAGTGAGGAAAATTGCCACAAAACCCCATAACGTATATAGCGTAAACGTAGACCGACTGTCTGGACCTGCAGCGGATTTAACTCAGGGGCTCACGAAAACTCCTGAATAAATGCAGCTAATAAAAAAATTAATACATTTCATTGAGTTTCCAAAAAATCGCTAAGCACGAAACACATGGGGAGACGGTCCTAGTTCACCTTTCTGTTTTTCACGGACGTGTGCTGTCCGCATTTTCCACGGACTGCGCACATATCAATTGATTTGAATGTGTCTGTTCACACATCAGTATTTTTTTACGCACCGTGTGTCATGCACTACTTTGGTCCGTGAGGCGGGGGACACACCCATTGAAGTCTGTGGGTCCGTGAAAATCACAGGACACAACACCGATGGCATCCGTGGTGCGTCCGTTTTTCACGGAAGACAGATAGGAAATGCACTTGAAATTCATTTTCAGCTAAGCAACGTCCGTGCATTACGATTGACACACGGACGGACGTTAAAAATGGACACACGGACCATCCATGGATCCTTTACGGACATCTTCAATGATTAAATAAGGACGCTTTTTTCACGTACGTAAGGGCTCGTTGACACAACCGTTGGTGTCCCGTGCCAGGCGCATGGGGATCGCAGGCCCATTCACTTGAATGGGTCCGCGATCCCTCCGTTCCGCTAAAAGATAGAGCATGTTCTATCTTTTTGCGGTGCCCCAGAAAGCACTCCATAGTGTTCCGTTCCATGCTTCCGTTCCGCATCTCCGGATTTGCGGACCCATTGAAATGAATGGGTCCACATCCGTGATGCGGAATGACAACGGAAATGTGCCCATGTATTGCCGAACCGCAAATGCGGTCCGCAATATGGGAACAGGACACCAACGGTCGTGTGAACGAGCCCTAATACTGACATGGAAATGTAAACGAGGTCTTAGGCCTCCTGCACACGACCATATGGTTTTAAACTGATCCGTTTTCCCATTCCGTTTTGTTTCCGTTTGTGATCCGTTTTTCGCGGATCGGAAACGGAGGCATACAATAATGTTTAAACAGTAAGTACATAAAAAATTTGGGCTTGGCATAAAGTTTTCAATAGATGATTCCTCAAAAACGGAACGGATACGGAAGACATACGTTTTCGTATTTCCGTTTTCGTATTTCCGTTCCGTTCAAAGATAGAACATGTCCTATTATTGCCCGTAAATGACATTCCGTGGCTCCATTCAAGTAAATGGGTCCGCAAAAAAAAACAGAACACATACGGAATGTACTACTGAATCAAAAAACTGATCCATTAAAAACGGCCCGCAAAACACTGTAAAAGCCATACGGTCGTGTGAACAAGCCCTTAGGCTGGAGTTTTTTTGAACCAAAGCCATAAGTAGGCTCAATGCAAAATATAAAGGAAGGATTTTCACTTCTTTTTGCTGGATCCACCTTTGGCATTGAGTTAAAAACTGCACCAAAACTGTGTGTGTAAGTCGATGGCGGACTGGGAACCAAAAATAATGACCCTGGAAGAAAAAAAAGAAAAGTGGCCCCAATGTTGTAGGTGGGTACAAATTGACAGAAGGTGGGACAACACATGTAGATGCGGCCAATACAATTTGGAAGGGTCAGTAGTACCATGGTGCGGCACAGAATACCATCCCACAGAACCAAATACCACAGTGCGGCACAAAATACCTCCCCAGCAGCTGTCCCTCTGTGGGGGCCATCAGTAGCTGCCACGTTCTGTCCTCCTCCTCCAATTGGATCTGGAGCAGGGAGCTTAGGAGGTGAGATGTGGGCCACAACACCAGGTCAGACCTACCTTCTGCATCCCGCTTGGACTTATGACCCCCTATAGTTTCCCCAGTAGTATGTACCTGGCCAGTGGTAACGAGGAGGGCTTGGGTGGCCCTATGGGCCCTAAATTCCCTGTATAGTCTATGGCCTGTCCGGCCCTGGAGTAATTCCACCCTTAGGTTCACAGGAAACATGAATTTGCTGCAGCATTTTTTGGCCAGCTAAAAAACCCGCCTCCTACCACATGAGATTTTTATGGTATTTTTTTAGTGCCGTTTTTTCCTAAATGACTGTGTTAGCTGCATTTTTTCTGGCGTTTGTTTTTTCCCTATAGATAAGATGTCAAATGCCCAAAACTTTTACATGCTAAGCTTTTTTATTTTTTTTTAAAGCCAGAGACCCCCCAAAAAAGCACCTAATTCACAAAAACTCCAGCAGCAAAATAAGCACTTGCATGTCCTGTGTTTGATAATTACTCATACTGCCGACTTTCAGTTAAATGCACCAGACATGGTGTAACGTCCCAGAGTGGCATTACCACTTCTGCACCCCACTACTATCTCCTATGGTTAACCTAATGTCATCCTGTGTATTTATTTGCAGGTCCTGTCTAATGTGCATTTCCTATTTTGCAACTGTTTGTAATGTGCCTGGTTCCCCAGCAGATGGCAGCATAAATGGCAGAGCTGCAGGTACATAGAATTGAGCCTCCCATTCCATTCCAACCACCTCTCTGTGGTGCGGTGGGCGTTTTCCACTTGCTGAAGGGAGGGTGGAGTTCTAGTTAGAGTTAGGCCTCTTGCACACGAACGTGCTATGTTTTGCGGTCTGCAAACTGCGGATCCGCAAAACATGGATGCCGCCCGTGTGCCTTCCGCAATTTGCGAAACGGAACAGATGGCCCATTATAGAAATGCCTATTGTCTGCAAAGCAGACAAGAATAGGACATGATCTATAATTTTTGAAGTGAATGGGTCCGCACCAGAGCCGCAAAAAATATGGCTCGGATGCGGAACCAAACCACAGTCGTGTACAAGAGGCCTTAGTCTGAGCTTGCCCCCTGCTAGGGGAAGGGAGCAGGTGCAGGATGAGCCCTGTCTAGGCCAGCTAGGCCAGGGTCCGTGGAAAAATCGGAAAATGCACCGTTTTGCAGCCGCATCCGTGATCCGTGTTTCCTGTCCGTCAAAAAAATACGACCTGTCCTATTTTTTTGACGGACAACGGTTCACGGACCCATTCAAGTCAATGGGTCCGTGAAAGAACACGGATGCACACAAGATTGGCATCCGCGTCCGTGATCTGTGGCCGTAGGTTACTTTCATACAGACGGATCCGAAGATCCGTCTGCATAAAAGCTTTTTCAGAGCTGAGTTTTCACTTCGTGAAAACTCAGATCCGACAGTATATTCTAACACAGAGGCGTTCCTATGGTGATGGGGATGCTTCTAGTTAGAATATACTACGAACTGTGTACATGACTGCCCCCTGCTGCCTGGCAGCACCCGATCTCTTACAGGGGGCTGTGATCCGTACAATTAACCCCTCAGGTGCCGCACCTGAAGGGGCTAATTGTGCGTATCATAGCCCCCTGTAAGAGATCAGGGGCTGCCAGGCAGCAGGGGGCAGACCCCCCTCCCTCCCCAGTTTTAATTTCATTGGTGGCCAGTGCGGCCCCCCCCCCCCACCCTCTATTGTATTAATATCATTGGTGGCCAGTGCGGCCCCCCTCCCTCCCTCTATTGTATTATCATTGGTGGCCAGTGTGCGGGCCCCCCTCCCTCCCTCTATTGTATTATCATTGGTGGCCAGTGTGCGGGCCCCCCTCCCTCCCTCTATTGTATTAATATCATTGGTGGCACAGTGTGCGCCCCCCCCCCCCCCGGGCCCCCCTACCTCCCTTTATTGTATTAATATCATTGGTGGCACAGTGTGCGGCCCCCCCTCTATTGTATTAATTACATTGGTGGCCAGTGTGCGGCCTCCCCCCCCCCCGATCATTGGTGGCAGCGGAGAGTTCCGATCGGAGTCCCAGTTTAATCGCTGGGGCTTCGATCGGTAACCATGGAAACCAGGACGCTACTACAGTCCCGGTTGCCATGGTTACTTAGCAATATTAGAAGTATCATACTTACCTGCTGCGCTGTCTGTGACCGGCCGGGAGCTCCTCCTACTGGTAAGTGACAGGTCTGTGCGGCGCATTGCTTAATGATCTGTCACTTACCAGTAGGAGGAGAGCCCGGCCGGTCACAGACAGCGCAGCAGGTAAGTATTATGCTTCTAATATTGCTAAGTAACCATGGCAACCAGGACTGCAGTAGCGTCCTGGTTGCCATGGTTACCGATCGAAGCCCCAGCAATTAAACTGGGACTCCGATCGGAACTCTCCGCTGCCACCAATGATCGGGGGGGGGGGGGAGAGGGGAGGCCGCACACTGTGCCACCAATGATATTAATACAATAGAGGGAGGCAGGGGGGGCCGCACACTGTGCCACCAATGATATTAATACAATAGAGGGAGGGAGGGGGGCCGGGGGGGGGCGCACACTGTGCCACCAATGATATTAATACAATAGAGGGAGGGGGGGGGGCCGCACACTGGCCACCAATGATAATACAATAGAGGAAGGGGGGAGGGGGGCGGGGGGGTCGCACACTGGCCACCAATGATATTCAAACTGGGGATGGAGGGGGTCTGCCCCCTGCTGCCTGGCAGCCCCTGATCTTTTACAGGGGGCTATGATACGCACAATTAACCCCTTCAGGTGCGGCACCTGAGGGGTTAATTGTGCTGATCATGGCCCCCTGTAAGAGATCGGGTGCTGCCAGGCAGCAGGGGGCAGTCATGTACACAGTTCGTAGTATATTCTAACTTGAAGCGTCCCAATCACCATGGGAACGCCTCTGTGTTAGAATATACTTTCGGATATGAGTTTTCACGATGTAACTCAAATCCGATGGTATATTCTAACATAGAGGCGTTCCCATGGTGATGGGGACGCTTCAAGTTAAAATATACCATCGGATTGGAGAAAACTCAGATCCGATGGTATAAAAGGGACTCCAGACTTTACATTGAAAGTCAATGGGGGACGGATCCGTTTGCAATTGCACCATATTGTGTCAACGTCAAACGGATCCGTCCCCATTGACTTGCATTGTAATTCAGGACTGATCCGTTTGGCTCCGCACGGCCAGGGGAACACCAAAACGACTTTTTCCTTCATGTCCGTGGATCCTCCAAAAATCAAGGAAGACCCACGGAATGAAAAACGGACACGGATCACGGAACTACGGAACCCGTTTTTGCGGACCTTAAAAAAAAAACGGTTGTGTGCATGAGGCCTGATTCTGTAATTGCATGTAATTAGAAATTTAGCATAACCACTGAGTTAAGTCTCATTCACACGTCCGTGCTCAAATCCCTAAGAAGGTGTTCAATGATGCATCCGTGAAGCTGTCCGTGAAGGATCCGTGTGTCCGTTTTTTGCTGAAAAATAATTTTCAAAGCATCTCTTCTTAATGATCCATGAAACACGGATGGCATCCGTGTTGCATCCGTGGTTTTCACGGACCCATAGACTATAATGGACGCAATAGATCCGTGAACACGGACAAAATAGAACATGCATTCCTTCTAAAAACACTGACCCACGGACCGTGCTAAAACACTGATGTCTGAATACACACATTAAAATGAATGGGGATGTAGGCTGTCCGTGGAGAACACATACAGCACACGTCCGTGAAACACTGATGTGTGAATGAGGCTTTATTCAATAAAATGTATCTGTATAGCGCCACCTGCTGTTTTTAATTTTTATTTTTATTTCTTTGACCTGCTCACGGACATGGCCGCACATGCTCAATTTCATCCTTTAACTGGCTCCTGAGCTGTGATAGGGAGAGCATGGAAACGCCTCCTGAGCTGGGATAGGTGGAGCATGGACACGCCTCCTGAGCTGGGATAGGTGGAGCATGGACACGCCTCCTGAGCTGTGATAGGGAGAGCATAAACACGCCCCCTGAGATGCAGCAGAAAAGACACGCCCCTTGAGCGGTCAGCTTGATATAAATCTACCAGAGCAATGAATGTGGAGATCTCTGGATCCATGTGAGGTACAGGGGATGGTTCTGGCTTTGTTAGAAAGAGATTGTCATGTACTATCTGATGTCTGATTTTCATTTTTTACATTAGTCATGGGATAGTCCCTTTAAAGAGATATGAGACATAAAACCTTTTTCACACAAGGGTTTAAAAAAAAACAGTTGGTATTATTTTCTAGAACAATCTTTATTGAGATATAAAAACATAATAAATACATATTAATCTTTTCTCCCCAGGCTGGGTCTCACAGGCACACTGTCAGTGTGAAATTGACAGTTTTGGTGTAGTACAATATAGCGGCAGCGCGCTGTAATTACAGCTGTTCATCAAGTGAAGCGAGGAGGAAATTGTAATTACTGCACCGCCACTATAATATACCAGTGTGCAGGTAAACATTGAAGAGGGCGCAACTCTCGCACTAGCGCCGCAGCCCCATCAAACAGCTGATCAGCGGGAGTGCCGAGAGTCAGACCCCCACCAATCTGATATTGATGACCCCTCCTGAGGCTGAACATATGCCCCAGACACATGCAACTGTATGCCTAGATTTGACTTGACTCAGACATAGTAAAAAAAACGCCTACGGCGCGGTATAAGGCTAGGTTCACATCTGCAGCGGAATTTCTGTCAGGACGAAGTGCAGGCGTAGTATTTCCAGCAAAATGACTATAATCATGCCAGACACTATAGGGTACCCGTTATAGGGAATGGGATCCAGCAGGCACTCACATGTTAGGGGCCCCCCACATAGGGTAGCCACCTTTCCCAACAAAAAATACCAGCCAATTTAGACGACACCGAAAAGAGGGTTGTGCTTATCACAGGATGTTAAGTGGTTGTCATACTAGGGTTCCCAATAATATTAATGCCCCCATTAGTGCCCTCAGTAATAGTAAAACCCCTATTAGTGCCCCCAGTAATAGTAATGCCCCCTTTAGTGCCACCCAGACTTAACAATGCCGCCATTAGTGCGCATGTTATATTCTGTTGCAAGGTTTTCTTAGAGGGAGTTAATGCTGGGTGGACTGGTTCATTATTCAGATGTTGGTTTAATTAATTAGATAGTTTATTATTTGATGGTTTTAATATATTTATTGGCGATTATTAAATTAATTAAAAAAAATTCAGGTTACCTGTAATAAAACATTGCGGCCAAAATTTTATTCCAAAAAAGAGCTATTGTGCCACGTCTTTATTTCTTATTTAGTGAAGGTTATTGTTTATTTTGTTAAGTAACTTAACTTTGGCTGCCATGGTTTTCATAGGCCAGAACAGAATACCGGAACGCTAGCACAGATGGGCACTTAGCCTAAGTTCACATTAGTGCTGTTATGTCCATTATAAGAGCAGAACAACGAGAATAAGGGTTCATGCCCATGACCGTATGTATTTTGCGCTCCACAAAAAATACGGATGACATCCGTGTGCATTCTGTATATTGCGGAACGGAACAGCGGGCCCTTCACAGAACTGTACTATCCTTGTCCATAATGCGGACAATAATAGGACATGTTTGATTTTTTTGCGGAATGGAAATAAGGACATACGGAAACAGAATGCACACGCAGTAACTTCCGTTTTTTGTGGACCCATTGAAGTGAATGGTTCTGTATACGGTCTGCAAAAAAAACTGGAACAGACACAGAAAGAAAATACGTCCGTGTGCATGAGTCCTTAGGGAAATGCCGTATTTGGCACATAACGGAGCTGAACAGATCCCATTGACTATAATGGAGTCCTTTTGGTTTCCATTCTGGAGAACGTTTTTTTTTAACCAAAAAAATAATAATTCCTGCATGCAAGACTTTTCTCTCCGCTATTTTAGACAAACTCTGTGACAGGGGGAACCTCCAACACAGATGTGAATATGCCTTAGCTTGTTTTTGCATACAGTCTTATCGAAAAATGTCCTCTGATCAAAGACAACCCCTTTCAAACAAGTCCAGGGCTGATTTTGCCAGGTGACGCCGCAGCCAGCCAGACATCTTCCCTGCAGAGCCCTCTGCAGGGGAAAAGCAGTATTACATGTTGGCCAGTATGATAAGAGACTATCCACGTATACAAAGATTCCTCAAGTTTGCAAGAAACAGAGCAGCTCTCCATTTCGGGACCCCATCCCCATAGTGTCCATATTCCATAATGGGAGTTGGCTTCACGAGAGAACCCCTTTAACTTGCTGAAACCATAGCGCCTAAAACTTTACCAATGTGTACTGTAGACAAATATGTCAAGAGAATGTACAGATAAATGCTGAATGTAGCAACCAAACGCAATATGATCTGTGCCATACGCGGACGTCCATTGATTACAATATGTGCGACATGAGCATAGACACCGGAGTTTCCTGCAGCAAACAGTTAATCAAGAAGCTCCAAGCATGATAACGTCCATTCTTAAACTCTACTCTTCAAACTGGACAACCCCTTAAAGGGCATCTGTCAGCAGTTTTGTACCTATGACACTGGCTGACCTGTTACATGTGCGCTTGGCAGCTGAAGGCATCTGTGTTGGTCCCATGTTCATATGTGCCCACATAGCTGGGAATATATGCAAATGAGCCTCTAGGAGCAACGGGGGCGTTACCATTACACCTAGAGACTCTGCGCTCTCTGCTGTGCCCTCTGCACTTTTATTGACAGGGCCAGGCGGTGTAAACATTATCACGTCTGGCCCTGTCTAAGTGCAGATGGTGCTGCACTTGCAGAGAGAGCAGAACCTCTAGGTGTAATGGTAACACCCCCGTTGCTCCTAGAGGTTCATTTGCATATATTAAAACATCATCTTTCTCAGCAATGCGGACACATATGAACATGGGACCAACACAGATGCCTTCAGCTGCCAAGCGCACATGTAACAGGTCAGTTTCATACTGTAGGTACAAATCTGCTGACAGATGCTAGGAGAGTACTCTCAAGCAGGCTCGGACTGGCCCACAGGGGGTACAGGCGAATCCCCCGGTGGGCTCCTGAGCAATGTGGGTCCCTTGTCATCACCCCCTGCACAAGTGGCACATAACACAGTAGACTTACTGCACTACACATAGATAGGCCGTGTACAGCACCTTAAGAAACTATCCAGTTTATCATTATAATGGGGTTGAGATGATCTATCGGTACAGAGGCAGGGCAGCCAGTGTCCTCCTTTCCCAGGGACCTACCTTCTGAACGTTGCTGGAGAGACCCCCATAATCAATCATATTGTAGCATCTTGCTGCTGTGTGAGCAGGTAATATTTAGATGTATTCATATCGTGGGCATCCAAAATAAATGTTACTGGTGGGCCCCAAACAGCCCAGTCCGACACTGCCCCTAGTCCTACAGTGAGGTCCGGCCGTGTCACTGCGACAAGCTAGAATTTTCTTTTATGGTTAAACGTGTGTGTAACAAGGTTGATCCTGATGAAATCTCCGGGGAGAGAATTGCCTCCTCATCCATATTAAATATAAGCGATGAAGGTTTTAAGCCGTTCACTGTCAATCACCGGCATTTATACCTGATGTCAGGAGCGAAAGCTTTCACGCGAACGCTCTGCATTGAATCCATTACAATAGGCTGGCATTTAGTGATTCTTTACATTTACAATTAATGAACACCCTAAAGACAAAATCCATTATACGCCACGGGAAAGGAACAAAGCGGGTGTCACCTACGGGCATTCTCCTTCTTGTATTCCCAGATTCACATTCCTTTTAATGATACCTGCAGCAAGACTTTCCCTTGTCTGCTTTCTCGATGGTCCCTGGAAATAATCGCTGATGAGGAACATTGGTTTTATATTCGCCACGACTGATGGTATTCTGTACAGAAAAATGCTGTATAATTTGTGCATATCCTTATTAGCTTACCATTGAGATGTCCCAGCGGCGGCTGGTCCTAATCCTATTGCCTGGCACAATGAGTGTGCCCGCTGTAATTCCCAGGCCGAACGCTGCTCCTGGGACACAAGCTCACAGCGCTATAATGCTTTCTGATGCTGTGAGTTCCTGTACTGAATTGTACTGACGGCATTATGTGAGTACAATTCTGTACAGCCGAGCTCGGGCAGGAACACACAGCATTTAAAATCATTACAATGCTGTGAGTTGGTGTCACAGCAGCAGTGTTCATCCTGGGAAATACTTTCACACCTGCGGTTTCTTTTCCGCTATTGAGAACCGTCATAGGATCTCAATACCGGAGGAAAATGATTCAGTTTTGTTCCCATTCATTGGCAATGAGGACAAAACTGAACAGAATCCGTTCCGTTTGGTTGCGTCCTCATTGCGGACAGAAAAACGCTGCAAGCAGAGCAAGACGGATACGAAATGAAACACAACTTAAGTCAATGACGCCGGATCCGTTTTCTCGGAAACAAAATAAAATGGATCCCATTGACTTACAATGGTTTTAGTCCCGGATCTGTCATGGCTATTTTAGAGATAATACGACCGGATCCGTTCATACTGGTTGTATTAGGACGAAAGCGTTTTTGCTGATCCACGATGGATCCAGGAAAAATGCAGATGTGAAAGTAGCCTCACTCACAGTGTGTGTTCCTGGACTGCATACGCTTGTGCGAAACTGGCCTAAATTCAGCTGATGAGGTGGGGGTAATACCCGGCAGGCGCAGATTTCAGTGTTCTTCTACGCCAGAAAACTGGTTTAGAAGTTGATAACCCCTCCCTCGTCAATCTCCCTTTTCAGGAAAGTGGCGAAGCCGGCAGAGAAACACTACTTGTGCAAAACTTTTTGCGCAAGTGGTGTTTGAAAAGTGGTTCCGTGGGGTTCCGATTTGTGCTTCCGTTCCTCAAAAAAAATAGAACTTGTTCTATCATTTTGCAAAATGGACAGATCACGGACCCCATTCAAGTAATTGGGCCCGCTATCCGCATGCGGCTGCCCCAAAGTCGGTGCCCGTGCATTGCTGTCCGCAGCACAGGCCCAGCCAGCACACGGTCATGTGCAAGAGGCCTAACACTGACATAATGCTGCCAGTGTTTTAACTAATGCATCCCAGAACTGTAAGGCCTCTTTTTCACGGGCGTCCCGGATTTGTCCAGATGCGTCGTGTGTGCATTGCGGGAAACCCGCCTGAGTAGGCACGTAATTGCAGTCAGTTTTGACTGTGATTGCGTTCCGATGTTCAGTTTTGCACTCGCGTGAGAAAAAACTGAATGTGGTACCCAGACTTCACTAAAGTTCGGGTTTGGGTTAGGTGTTTAATTCATTTTATTATTTTCCCTTATAACATGGTTATAAAGGACAATAATGGCATTATTATTTTATTTACTCACCTCATCCACTTGTTTGCGCAGCCGGCATCGTCTTCTTTCTTCTTCTTTCAGGACCTGCAAAAGGACCTTTGATGACGTAATCATGCTCACCACGTGGTGAGCGCAGTGACGTCAGCGCAGGTCCTGCTGAATGAAGATAGATTACGTCATCAAAGGTCCTTTTGCAGGTCCTGAAAGAAGACGAAAGAAGACAATGCCGCTGCGCGAACAACAGGATGAGGTGAGTTATTTTTATTTATTTTTTTAACCCCTCAAGCCACATTTTAGTAAGCATTCTGTATTAAGAATGCTATTATTTTCCCTTATAACCATGTTATAAGGGAAAATAACACAGTAATTAGACTTTAATGGGGTTTCTCATCCCTATCATCTCCTAGCAACCATGCGTGAAAATCGCATCGCATCCGCACTTGCTTGCGATTTTCACGCAGACCCATTTATTTCTATGGGGCCTGTGTTACGTGAAAAACGCTGAATATAGAACATGCTGCGATTTTCATGCAACGCACAGGTGATGCGTGAAAACCACCGCTAATCTGAACAGCCCCATTGAGGTGAATGGGTCCGGATTCAGTGCGGGTGCAATGCGTTCACCTCACACATTGCACCCGCGCGGAATTCTTGCCCGTGTGAAAAGGGCCTAAGGGTTACATAGCATAATTAATCAGTATAATACTACGAAACTCTGTCAGTGCTGGGAGGTCAGGACGGGAGCTGCCGCATACTCACGCTGTGAGTTCGGGGTGTGGAACTTGCTCGTCTGAAAGGGGCCTTAGTGAAAGTTCTGCAACTGTTCCATTCATGTTATTTTTGTCTAATCTCACCGGTGCCAATGCTCTGCCTCTTCCTTCTGGCACTGCCACAAGCCCGTGACTTGGAGGATACAGCCAACCAGGTGTGGCTGCAGGAGAGTTAAAGGGGTTTTGACACATGCCAATCTTCTTCCCTATCATGTGGAGAGGGGTAGGTGTAATGCCCCAGAGGTGCATTACCACCTTTTACACCCCTTCTACTATCTGCTATGGTTGATGTTTACGTCATCCTGTGTATTTATTTCCAGGTCCTGCATAATGTGTAATTGTATTTCTTACTTTATGATGTTTAAGTGTAATGTACCTGGTTCATCAGCAGATGGCGGCACTTATGGCAGAGCTACCCTACAGAGAATGGAACTTGTCTTTCTAGAGATGAAGGAGGTTTAGTTATTGAAGGTCAGTCTAGCTTACCCCCTGTAAGGGGAAGGGTGTGTGCAAGCCAGCAGAGCACACCTTCAGCTCTGCTAGGCATATGTCACGGACGGTGTACAGGAAACAAGACAATGCAACATGCATATATGACTCACTGGATCCAAAGCTAAGGAACCAAAAGGGAGACCCCTGCACAAGAGCTGGCACTTTCCCTGGCTGCTCAGCCTATGCAAAAATCCCAAAGGTGGATGGTTGCATATCCACGTACCTCGACTATATAACACCTGAACACCCTACAATAGTGAGAACGTGACAACAAAATTAAACCTAGAAAAGAACAAAGACCATCTGGCCTGTCTCGGGTTCAGACGCTTGGCTGACTCCAAGTAGGCCAGATTTTTATGGTCAGTAAATACGGTAATAGGGTGTCTGGCTCCCTCTAGCCAATGGCACCATTCCTCAAAAGCCAACTTGATGGCCAACAATTCCCTATCTCCCACATCGTAATTTCTCTCTGCGGAGGAGAGTTTTTTCGAGAAAAAGGCACACGGTCGCCATTTGGCAGGAGAGGAACCCTGAGACAAGACCGCCCCCACACCCACCTCAGAAGCATCAACCTCAACTATGAAGGGTAAAGAAATATCAGGTTGCACCAAGATGGGAGCGGAAGCAAAACTCTCCTTGATATTAGAAAAAGCCTTACGCGCCTCTACTGACCAAGAAGAAAAATCTACCCCCTTTCTAGTCATATCAGTGAGTGGTTTAACATTAGAGGAATAATTCAAAATAAACTTCCTGTAATAATTGGCAAAGCCCAAAAAACGCATCAGCGCCTTCTGATTCTCAGGAAGCTCCCACTTAAGCATAGCGCGGACCTTCTCGGGGTCCATGCGAAAACCAGAAGCGGAGAGAAGAAACCCCAGAAATTGAATTTCTGGAACCGCAAACACACATTTTTCGCATATAATTTATTCTCCCGCAGGATGAGCAAGACCTGACGTAAATGTTCCTTATGAGTTTTGAAATCAGGAGAAAAAATCTAAATGTCATCCAAATACACTAATACAAATTTTCCCATCAAATGATAAAAAATGCTGTTCACAAAATGCTGAAAAACGGCTGGGGCATTTATCAAACCAAAAGGCATACCCAAATTCTCAAAATGGCCCTCAGGAGTATTGAAGGCCGTCTTCCATTCGTCTCCTTCTCTGACCCTGACCAGGTTGTATGCCCCTCTTAGATCTAATTTGGAAAAGACTTTAGCCCCAACAACCTGGTTAAATAGGTCCGGGATCAGAGGAAGCGGATAAGGGTCACGAATTGTGATATTGTTCAGCTCCCTGAAATCCAGACAAGGTCTTAAAGAACCATCTTTTTTCTTAACAAAGAAAAAAACAGCGGCAACAGGTGACTTCGAGGGTCGTATGTGTCCTTTTCTCAGACTCTCAGAGATATAAGCACGCATAGCGATCCTTTCAGGTTGGAAGAGATTGTATAAACGAGATTTAGGCAGCTTGGCGCCTGGGATGAGATTAATAGGGCAATCGTACTCCCTGTGCGGGGGCAAATCCTGAACTCCACTCTCAGAGAAGACATCCGAAAATTCAGAGAGAAAAGATGGTACAGTCTTAGTAGCAACCTCAGAAACAGATGTCGTGAGGCAATTCTCTCTGCAAAAGTCACTCCAACCATTTATTTGCCTTGCTTGCCAATCAATGGTGGGGTTATGTTTAGTGAGCCAGGGTAGCCCCAACACTAGAGGAGTAGGCAATCCGCTAAGGACGAAACATGACACATCCTCAACATGAGCATCACTCACAATTAAACGGATATTGTGAACTATGCCCTTTAATGATTTCTGAGAAAGTGGAGCGGAATCAATAGCAAAAACAGGAATATCCTTTCCCAAAGTGCGCACCTGGAAACCATGAGTTATTGTAAATTGATTATCAATGAGATTGACAGCTGCTCCACTATCCACAAAAATCTCACAAAAAATGCTCTTGCTCTGTAGCGCCACCCTAGCAGGCAGGACAAAACGGGAACTACAAGCAAACGGAAAACCTTCAATTTCCGCCTCAACCCTGCCAATAGTAACAGACGGAACATTTTTAAAAGATTTTTTCCTGTTTGTTTCTTTATTACTCCCAGAAAACTGCCTGAATCTCCTAGAGGGACAAACATTTGCCAAATGATTTATACCTCCACAACAAAAACAAACCCTCCCATGCGAGCTGAATCTTCTATTGTCAGAAGCAATCAACCCCAGCTGCATGGGCTCCTGCTCAGAAGGGGCTGACAGCGACCGAGACCCCTGCGCACAGAATGAGACCGCTGCACTGTCCTGGGACTGAGTATGACAGGGAGGGGACATCTCTCCTCTCTCTCTAAGACGCCTGTCAATACGAACGGCCTGAGACATAGCAGAGTCCAAGGAAATAGGCCTCTCATGAAAGGCAAATGCATCTTTCAATCCCTCTGAAAGACCATGGCAAAATTGACCGGAGTGCAGCATCATTCCAACCAGTATCAGCTGCCCATCTCCGAAATTCTGAGCAGTATATCTCTGCGGATTGTTTACCCTGGCATAATAGACGTAGTCTAGACTCAGCCAGAGCAATACGATCCGGATCATCATATATCTGACCCAGGGCTAAAAAGAATTCATCCACTGAACGGAGAGGCCGTGGCCCCTCCGGCAGCGAAAAGGCCCAAGACTGAGCGTTACCCCTGAGCAGCGATATAATGATCCCCACCCTCCGTTCCTCATCACCAGAGGAATGGGAAGAAGGCGAAAATGGAGTTTGCAAGCCTCTCTAAAACGCACAAAATTCTCACTACCCCCGGAGAACGTATCCGGGAGCGAGATCTTAGGCTCAGAACAAACTCCATGAACGCAAGCTGAACCGGTCACTTGAAGCTGAGAAAAAGTCTTACGGAGATCAGCTACCTCCAATGAAAGACCCTGGAAGCGTTCAGCCAAAAGTGAAACCAGATCCATGCTTGAGACGGTTTTGGCGGCTTATAATGTCTCGGACGGTGTACAGGAAACAAGACAATGCAACATGCATATATGACTCACTGGATCCAAAGCTAAGGAACCAAAAGGGAGACCCCTGCACAAGAGCTGGCACTTTCCCTGGCTGCTCAGCCTATGCAAAAATCCCAAAGGTGGATGGTTGCATATCCACGTACCTCGACTATATAACACCTGAACACCCTACAATAGTGAGGGGACACGACCACCGGCTCCCTACACCAGACATGGAGGGAGTCAGGGTCACCTGGGATCCAGCAAACAGAAAATAACAGATAAATGTTCAGCACTTAACTTAATAGCAGACTGGGAAATAGGATCAGCATGCACACACACTCCAGGAAGAAGTATAAGCCGCCCAGTAAAGCATTATGGGGAGGAATTTAAAGGGAAGCAATCAGTCCAACTACATGACAGCTGAGAGAGGCTAACGAGATGAGGAACTGAACACCACAACAAAGAAAACTCAAGGAGGAGGTTCTGAAAGGCCTCTGTCAGAGCTTCTCAGCTGTCTGGTTGTGACAGCATAGAGGCCCAAGCTGCAAGCCTCACAAGCCAGGAGTAAAGGTCCCTGAATAAATATAAAGACAGACCAGACTACAGAAAGTAAAGTTCAGCAGAAAGGAAAAGATCATATTTAATCCTGATAGCACACTAGAGCTAAAGAGAAACAGATGTTGCAGAGCCGTGTGTGTTTGCCTGCCAGAATTCATGCTAAAACCTGCTGGTAACTAAGACAAAGTTGGAAGATTGTTTTCTGATGCAAGATTATTCAAGTAAAGCTGTTATCACCTATATACAAAGTCTGGACTCAATCATTTCTACAAATCCCTCAACTATTCCTCCTGTTTGCACTGCTTCGGACGACAACGCCTAGGGTTCCAGGATATCCAGGTAGGAGCACCGTGACACGTGCACAGCCACAACACCTAGGGGACATTATAGGCTACCCTTGCCCCAGTCTGGCATTCCTACACCTGGGTACCATCTATCACCAACACCATCTACTTAAAGGGAACCTGTCACCGGGATTTTGTGTATAGAGCTGAGGACATGGGTTGCTAGATGGCCACTAGCACATCCGCAATACACAGTCCCCATAGCTCTGTGTGCTTTTATTGTGTAAAAAAAACGATATGATACATATGCAAATTACCCTGAGATGAGTCCTGTCCCTGACTCATCTCACGTACAGGACTCATCTCAGGTTAATTTGCATATGGATCAAATAGTTTTTTTTTTACACAATAAAAGCACACAGAGCTATGGGGACTGGGTATTGCGGATGTGCTAGCGGCCATCTAGCAACCCATGTCCTCAGCTCTATACACAAAGCCCCGGTGACAGGTTCCCTTTAAGGCAGGCATGTCCAAAGTGCGGCCCTCCAGCTGTTGCAAAATTACAACTCCCAGCATGCCTGGATAGCTTACAGCTATTAGGGCATGCTGGGAATTGTAGTTTTGCAACAGCTGGAGGGCCGCAGTTTGGACATGCCTGCTTTAAGGGAACTTCGTTCTCTGTTTCTGAAATGCAACTGGCGTCACGACAAAACTCTTTCACTTTAAGGGACCCCAGGTAGTACCCCGTCCGTTGCATAGGTATCTGACAGGCAGGGGACCAATTGATGGGCTCCCCATGATCATCAAAATGGCCGTGCTCTGTCCCTATAGGGAGTGGAAGATTGAGCTGGCACTCGGCCACTCCATTCAACTGTATGGGAATGCCAAGGATAGCTGCGTACAAGCGCTCAGCCGTCCCCTGCAATCCCACAGTGCTAAATGGAGTGTCAGCGCGGATGTGTGACTCCATTTAGTCAGGGAACATTGGGTCCCCATTGTGATCCATAGGAGACTGGATAAGTTAGTGGCGGGGGTCCCACCGCTGGGGCTCCTGCCAACAGACACTTAACCTAACCTGTGGATAGGGTGGATAAGGCTTTATGAGGAGTTAACCCTCATAAGCTCACAGCAGGCATTTTTTGGGGGGTGGTGGGGGCTTGCACTAATGTTGCACAGGGGAATGTGGCTGGCCCCAGTGGCATACTGGCAGAAAGGTAGCACATATGCATTGGGGGTCATCTATCAAAAAACAGCTTTTTACACCTAATTAAGGAAGCACCTAATTAATGACGAGGTGAAGGCCTCAATATACGGTAAGTTAGGCGCACACTCAGTAGGCCGTGTCTCTGGACTGAAAACTACTCCAGTCCCTGATCCCCGTTTCCAAGTGCAACTGTTAGAAAATTTTGCCAGGGCAAATGTCCCAGCCATCAATGGCAATGCCCCCACCACTCCCAAGTGGAGAGGGCAGCCTAAAAAACAACAGTGCAACAAAATTTTGTTGCACAGACATTTAAAAAGACACAAAGCAGGGTCTTACGAATTTGGGTTCTGGCACAGGCTACTTAATAAAGTATCCCCATTATGTTCTTATTAGTTCCATTGCAATTATTGTAATTGTTGGAGGGGGTGGCTATTCTGACTTTTGCTATGGGGCCCCTTAGGTATGTATCTTCCCTTGATATTGTATAATGGGTTTGGAATGAACCCATGGAAAAACATTCAGATTAGCAATCCACCTGCAGTCAATAGGAGGTTGTTCAGGATTCACCTCCATCAGGGCCAGAGCCCAGGCAGAAAGCTGAGGTCACTGAGCGCCATCTGCTGGAAGACCGTGGTATGATTCAGATACTGCTGCAATGCAGTTATTACCAACAGCCAGCACTACACTCTCAAAATACCCCAAAGATCCTGATCCTATATGTATATTTGTTATTGTATATGTACTTTTGTAATGTTGTATAATGTAATATTAAAGGGTTCTTATTATATAATATTAAAGAGCTTTAAGGATTTTTCCTCCCTAGGATATGCTCTTTACTGATCGCTCTGGGTGTGATTGCTGATCTCTAGAAGAGTCTGCTTCTCTTCAGCAGTGAATGCACTGTTCAAGGAGAATATATGAAGGAACGCTAAATGTCTGCATACAAACTGAGTGTGAATAAAGCCTATACAGTGGCAAACAACAGTTTGGTACCCCTGGTCAAAATTACTCTTAGGCTACTTTCACACTAGCGTTTCTATTTTCCGATATTGAGATCCGTCATAGGATCTTAATACCGGAGAAAAACGCTGCCATTTTGTCCCTATTCACTGTCAATGGGGACAAAACGTAACTGAACAGAACGGAGCGCTCCAAAATGCATGGGATTATAAATCATACAGGAAAACCCAATAAATAAAATCAATAATAGATTAATAAAACACATGGACACAAAGTATGAATGGATATATTAGGCCACAGCCAACTTTAATAAAGAATAGCTTAACACATTATATAATAACCATAAAATGTATTTAAACCACAGATTAGACCAGCCATAAGCTCGGCCTAAATACCATAATCATCTCGTCCACTCACCACTTCTCGGCGAGCGACTTTACCCGCCGGACCATGCCAACTAAACAGCCCCTTTGGAAGAAAAAGAAAACATAGTTACTATGAACATTCTCCGCCAGTCCTAAACCAGATCCTCCATTCTTCATGGGCCCCACCCCGCCTAAAACTAACTCAATCATAGCCTGGAAGTCCAAATTAAAAATATCCAAACCAATGTCTGAAAGATGAATCCTATCTGAAAAATACAGGCCGGGCAGACCACCTTCTAAGTCCATGTGTCCAACCCCAAACAAGCGGCATGAAATGAGCCATAATTCTGTGTATGCAAATCCTAATCCTATCCAAATACATAAAGTTCGCATAAGACAGCCACAATAAACGAGGAATCATTTTGGAGAAAACCAGACGGGAGTCAGGAAACAACCGCCTAGTTCTCACCATGGTGCGCTTCATACAAAATGCTAGGTCGATAGTGCCCATCTTACCCACATCATTTGCACCTGCATGAAAAATAATAACGTCCGGATCTGGATACAGGGAGCACATCTCAAGACTGAAGTCTATCAAACCTTCCCAACGTAGTCCCCAAACCCCGTTCCAGAAAAAACGTATGATCTCTTCACCGCTCTTTGATGGGCCCAGTGCACAAGGGAATGGCCGACAATCCATACGGTGACTCCTGTGAATGGGCCCAGTGCACTAGGGAATGGCCGACAATCCATACGGTGACTCCTGTGAATGGGCCCAGTGCACAAGGGAATGGCCGACAATCCATACGGTGACTCCTGTGAATGGGCCCAGTGCACTAGGGAATGGCCGACAATCCATACGGTGACTCCTGTGAATGGGTCCAGTGCACAAGGGAATGGCCGACAATCCATACGGTGACTCCTGTGAATGGGCCCAGTGCACAAGGGAATGGCCGACAATCCATACGGTGACTCCTGTGAATAGGCCCAGTGCACAAGGGAATGGCCGACAATCCATACGGTAACTCCTGTGAATAGGCCCAGTGCACTAGGGAATGGCCGACAATCCATACGGTGACTCCTGTGAAGGCTACCAAAAAAAGACACATTATTAAACAACATTAAGGGATGGACAAATATAAAGCTGAAAATGACTAGAAGGCCATCTCCCAATCAGCGACTTACTCAAACCAGACCGAGCAGCCGTAGTTGCAGCCCCGTTCCTAAAAGAATGTGACGTCAAATTAAAACCCTCTAAACCCAATTCACACAACATTTTGACAAAACAGAACAAAATTGATATTGTGTTAACGAAGAGGAATCAGCATGAATAAAAAACAAAACCACCAGCTGGCCTACAGTGCCAATATTGAGATAACATACTTACCGGGCAGATTGCCCCAGCCATGATTCTGCCCATACGGATCCAAGAACCCCTTTGGAAGAAAAAGAAAACATAGTTACTATGAACATTCTCCGCCAGTCCTAAACCAGATCCTCCATTCTTTAGCAATAGTTCACTGATCCTAAAAGCTCCAAAAAACATGCATGAACACTGTAGAGAAAAGCAAAGCCTCGAAGTCGCTAACACAAACCAAAGACGTAACGCCGCACAATGAAGCTAACAAACTAGGGGAAATAGGGCACCTCCTATCAGGGGAACAATAGCCCTTTTTAAAACCCTTTTAGCATTTGCTTAATCATAAAATGATCCAAAACTGCATTAGCGCCCAATACTTTAAGGAAAAAGGAAACACCCGCTAAGACCCGCACAACCGTGGGATGAGCTAACTGCATCTTAAAAAGCGATAAACAGAAAGCTAGTGCCGATACTTCCTGCTTCCTACAAAAGGAGACCAACCCCTATCTTCCGCAAAAAGGCACCACCTACCCCATGAACGAACATATAATCGGACCAAGTTGCAGGTGCCACCGAAGACTGCAGAGAGGACATACCTAAGACCAAATCAGGTTCCAAAGATAAGGAGGTCACACTTACCCTTCCAGGTCGGCCCCGCTCAACAACCTGCGAAATTTCTGAAACTGAAAATGAGAAAGCGAGTCAGCAATTGAGATATCCACACCGGGAATATGCCGTGCTTTAACCCAAATATTCAATTTTAAACAAAGAAGCACTAGATGACGTAAGAATTTAACAACTAACGGACATTTGGACGATAAACAATTAACTGCAAATAAAACTCCTTTATTATCAGTGGGCAGAAAAATGTGTTTATTAGAGAAAAACCTACCCCATAGAACTACGACACCACCACTGGGAACAATTCCAATAGAACAATATTATTTGTCCCACCATTCGCTACCCATGACGAGTGCCATTTAGATGCACACCAATGGCCCTTCCAAAATGCTCCAAACCCACAGGCACCCGCCGCATCTGTAAACAACTCCAGAGAAGGAGTCGAGACAAATTCATCCTGCCAAAAGGAACAACCGTTATATTACTGAAAAAATTCTAACCATATGGACAAATCCTCCTTAACCTTCTTACACAGTCATACATGAAAAACCAGATTACGCACTCCAGAAACTTTTGCAGCCAATTGCCGACAGAAAACACCACCCATGGACATAACTCTAGAAGCAAAGGCCAAAAGACCCAACACTGACAGAATTTTTTTTTACCTTGGCTTTTTTTCTACCCAACAAATCAGATATAGCAGAACGTATTTTATTAACCTTTAGCAATGGAAGACGAAACTCCCCCTTCACCGCTTATAGCGGTTTACTGGAAGAAAGCAGAAACGCCCCCGATTCAGCAATGGCTTCAAAGAGGGGATCAATTGTACCGTATGGGGCAGATAGCACACTGGGACTCCCGTACACCTCAATGATTTGAAGCTATCTGGACTCCTTGGAAAAATTTTAGGGATTTCCACGCCTGACGACCGATTAGATTGTCGCACTATTAACACAAAGAACCCTGATTACCACTGTTAGTCAGGGGCATGCTACGAACAACTTCTTTGCAGAAGAAAGAATCCAATTCATTAACTTCAGTCCTTCCTTTAAAACTGGATAACTAAGTGACAGCAACCCCCCCCCCCCCCCATTTATTCCTTTTTTCTTCCTTTCTCCCTCTCTTCCCTTTACATTCCCTGTATTTGTCCCCCCCCCTCCCCTTATTTTCACATTGTGTCTGTTTCTGGCATCGCACGATGTGGTATTCTCCTTTTAGTGCATTAACTCACTTATCACCGTATATCTGAGGCACATATCTCCTTCGCAGCATTCCGCTTTTTGCTGGGAAGTGAATACCATACACTGTCTACAAGTTGGAACATTTGAATGTTTACAATAATATTTGTACCGCCTGCCAACTACATATAGTTTGTTACAGTCGGGAATTGTTCCTTACTGCATCATTATTTGTTGTACTACAAAATAAATAAAAACAGTTTTTAAAACATATGATCTAATAGAATGTATGGACATCATAGATCAATGGGAGGAATGTCCTGCTCAGAACTTCCCACTAGAAGCCAGAGAGGAGAACAGCTCTATAGGGGTGGCTTCTGCTCTGAGGGACTTGAGCTTCATGTATTACATGGATGTCCATATACTACATTGTCTGGTTGGCCATGGCTTTCTCTGTTGCAACCCCCTGTTTAGTCAGTGCTTTTAACAAGGAAGGGGTTATCCCTGATGAGACAGCCCCTTAAAAAAAGCTAAATAACTTAGATCCATCAAGTTTGGGGGAGGAGATGTTGGTCTATGAGGAAAACTATCGCTGGTCATGTGCTCTCGTTCAACCAACGGCTATGTCGTCTCATACCCTTTCAGTTTGGCCATACATGCTGTGTTCTGAATGAGGAGAAGGTAAAAAACTGCTGCTAGACACTTCTGACGGCTGCCTATCTCCTAAAAAAAAGCAGCTCAATCCTTCTCTTCCCCAACATCTGCCACTGGAGAAGACTCTAAAGTCCTTAATACACATTAGATGGTTGGCCGGTCCTGCTGAAATTGGTGTTTTGGCTGACTTAAATCTAACATCCCTGACCAGCTTTACTTAGGATGAGGTTCAGACAGTGCCTTGGGTTTCAGGACTGTATGTTTTTGTTGTATGAAACTTTTTTACAAGCTATTACTAAGAAGGATCATAATGAATATAAACCGAGACAGGATGAGCCTGTTGGGCATCGATATCACATGAAGCTTCCTTTCTGTGCACCGCCACCTTTAAGGAGGAGCAGCTGTCATCTAACAGTGCCTCTGTTTCCTGATGCGTAAGGAGTGATTGTCATCTGCGTCCTGTGCTCTCCTGTCCATCATAAAGTGCTGCCTGTTGAATGATGAAGAGGAAGACTCTGCTGCTCTTCAGTAGATCCCTACGAGGGCCACCTTTGAAATGCAAGATATCTGCTTCTTGCAAAGTATCCCTTTCTAAATAACCTATGAGCCACCATCTTCTAAAATGGAGATGTCTGATGGTTGCTGCTAGCATGTACAGTAGATGGAATTATCTTGTAGAATGTCATTCATTGTGATCACTTATCGCACTATGTGGGCTCTCTGATTCTGGCTTGTCTCACAAGGGCCACATTGTAGGGTCCATATTATGGTGGCAACACCACCCTCCCCAGTTAAATTGAATTGAACTTGGATCTACACAGAACACTACAAGGTTTGGTTCAGCAGAACCTGGGGGCCTAAATATTGTGGCTGTGGTATAGACCCTAAAATGTGGCCTGCATCCTGGAAAAGCCTCCAGCTTTGTAAAATGTTAAATGAATTGTCAGGATATGTGATGCTGAGCATTTTTCTCCATATTGTTAGAGCCTACAAGGTTCTGGTTCTCTATTATGGAGCACAGATCCTCGATGTTTTCTCAAAGCTACAACATTTCAGTGGTCAACTGGCATACAGTGCTTGACTATATAATGCGCAGCTCTTCTTTAGGTCCATGGGGGGGGGCATGCCCTTCACATCCACTTGGAGGAAGTGACTTTGTGGATTTGCACAAGTAGCTATGTGGTGGCAGTAGAGGGGACGATAGCAAAGACCAAAGGCAATTAAAGGTGTTGTCCATCAAGAGGGGGTGGCCCTCTCCTACTGCAGTTCTCTATACAATGAGCTGATTGAGGGGCTTTCAGTAGACAGAGCTCCAATAATCCATTGATATTACAAGTTGACAGCCCACCCACCTACAAGAGACCCTCCAGTTCAGGAAAAAATACTTCACATTACCTGGGGAACGAACAGAACACTTACCTAGTGCCATCCTTTTCATCTTTTCAGCTGCAGATTGTTCTGAAAAGTACATTTGGTATCACCGTGTCAACCAATCGGTTTGACTTTGGGTTAAACCTAAGGCCCCTTTCACACGAGCGAGTCCCATGCATCGGACTCGCAGCGTTTGTCAGAGAGAACACCCGTCCAGACTTCCGGAGCTACTGCCGGGGTCGCATAGCATTATAATGATTTATGATGCTATGTAACCCTTAGGCCTCTTTCACACGGGCGTTGCGGAAAAAGATGCGGGTGCATTGCTAGAAAATGCGCGATTTTTCCACTCTAGTGCAAAGCGTTTTGCACACGCATGAGAAAAATTGGCATGTTTGGTACCCAGACCCGAACCCAGACTTCCTTACAGAAGTTCGGGTTTGGGATCGGTGTTGTGTAGATTTTATTATTTTCCCTTATAACATGGTTATAAGGGAAAATAATAGCATTCTGAATACAGAATGCTAAGTAAATTATGGATGGAGGGGTTAAAAAAAATTATAATAATTAAACTCACTTTTTTAACCCCTCAGGTGAACACCGTAAAATAAACAGTGTCAAAAAAGCAATTTTTTGTCACCTTACATCACAAAAAGTGTAATACCAAGCGATCAAAAAGTCATACGCACCCCAAAATAATACCAATCAAACTATCATCTCATCCCGCAAAAAATGAGATCCTACCCAAGACAATAGCCCAAAAAATAAAAAAAAAGGACTCTCAGAATATGGAGACACTGAAACATGATTTTTTTTTTATTCAAAAATGCTGTTATTGTGTAAAACATAAATAAATAAAAAAAGTATACATATTAGGTATCGCCATGTCCGTAAGAACCTGCTGTATAAAAATATCACATGAACTAACCCTTCAGGTGAACACCGTAAAAAAAAAAAAATAAACGGTGTAAAAAAAGCAATTTTTTGGTCACCTTACATCACAAAAAGTGTAATACCAAGCGATCAAAAAGTCATACGCACCCTAAAATAGTACCAATCAAACCGTCATCTCATACCGAAATAAATGAGTGGGAGTGTTCCACAGGATTGGCGCCAAATGTGGTGCCAATATTCAAAAAAGGTCCAAAAGCAGAGCCCGGAAACTATAGGCTGGTAAGTTTAAAATCTGTCATGGGTAATTGGTTGGAAGGTTTTCTAAGAGATGCTATGAAAATAAGCAAATAACGCCATATTCTACACAACACCGATCCCAAACCCGAACTTCTGTAAGGAAGTCTGGGTTCGGGTCTGGGTACCAAACATGCCAATTTTCGGGGTTCAAGTCTTTCAGGGGTGAAACATTCTCCAGACGCATTTCGGGGATAACTCTCCCCTTCCTCAGTGGCATTACCCCCTACAAGTAAATTGTGGGTTTTTATACCCTTCAATGGTCTCATGGGAAAAAAAGGTATCATGGAAAAAAGGGTATGGATTCCTTCAATGTGGATTTTTCTCATGTATAGTTGTTTTCTCAATGTTAAGGGTATTTCTTGTTGCTGTGACTGCCCATAATTCTTTCGAAGGTGATTTTGCCGATTTTCAAATGTTTTTGTACATGCGGTTTTTCGCCCCTGTTTCACCCCTGAAAGACTTGAACCCCGATTGGACAGTGCACTGTTAAACCATAAAGGATACCAAGGATTCAAAAAAGACGCTTTGCACATACCTACCTCAAATCAGCTGAAAACTATCACTGGGAGCACAACCCACGTGACATATAGAGTATCGAGACGCCGACATAGAAAAGACCGGGACGCCGGCCTGCAATCGGAACCAACAATAACTCGAAAAAAAACAGCTGAATAAGAAGGAAAGGTAAGCCCACAAGTGTGGGTTATTTGTACTGACTTTGATTTACACTCTGCGAAATATTACCAGTACTGTTCCTGCCTGTAGGAGACTATCTCATGTGATTCTTTCATGCCATTTTTTCGAACGAAAATATAAACAAAAGTTTATGTGGAAAAAAAAATCCGAAATTTTTTGAAAATTTTAACGAAAGTTTATGTGAAGATTCTCATGAGAACTAATTCCAGAACATTTAGGAAACATATGGACGGCACTGACGAGTAATGCCATATATCTGTGTGCCGGTGTTTCGCTGCTGAGATACAATAGACATCTACAACTAAGTGTATCCTTACCATTGCGATATAGAACAACTAGACATAGGAACAACACGTCTGTTAAGATAGTAGCCATAATTCATGTGCAATCACAGCCGTCTACAAACCAGCAGAACAGGCTAAAGACATACCCAGGGCATTTCAGCATCTGCAATAAGCAAACCCCAGTAATATGGGAGTAACTGAATCTACTGTTTAATTCATTTTTATTTTTGACATTTTATCATATGTGCATTTTTATTGTATTTTATTATATTTTATCAGGTACAGTTATAATAAATTGTTTAAACTCCGTGGGGCTCTGCATGTATGAGTGTGCCAATCTTATATTGATAAAAATCTACTTGTCACTTGCCATCTTTTTCCTCCACTGCCAAGGGGAAGGGCAGTCCTTCAGCCATGGTTCCCTAGAGGTTTCCTCCACTGGGGGTTTTTCCTCTCCTGAGTGCTGAAGGTCCGACTCTTCATGAGTCAAAGGCCCATCATCAACAGGGCCACATTTAAGACCAGTGCCCTGACTTCTAATGAGAACATCTACTGTACATTTGATACCTTGCAGTTAAAAGAAGTCAGTGTATATTAAAGGGGTTGTCCAAGTTATATTTATATATATCCCCAGGATAGGTCATCAATATCAGATCAGCCGGGGTCCGACACCCGGCACCCCCTCCGATCAGCTGTTTGAAGAGGAGACTCGCACGGTGTCAGCGCTGCCTCCTCTTCACTGTTTACCTTCTAGCCGTTGCATCTGCAGTGGTGAGCAGGTGTAATTACACCTAAGCCTTCCTATTGAAATGAATGGGACGGCTTGGGTGTAATTACACCTGCTCACCACTGCAGATGCAACGGCTAGAAGGTAAACAGTGAAGAGGAGGCAGCGCTGACACCGTGCGAGTCTCCTCTTCAAACAGCTGATCGGAGGGGGTGCCGGGTGTCGGACCCCCGCTGATCTGATATTGATGACCTATCCTGAGGATAGGTCATCAATAAATATAACTTGGACAACCCCTTTAAGTAGTGGTGTGTCTGAGCCTCTTTATAAGGGTTCATTCACACGTCCGTAAGTGTTTTGCGGATCCGCAAAACACTGACACCTGCAATGTGCGATCCGCAATTTGCGGATCGCACATCACAGACACTATAATAGAAAATGCCTTTTCTGGTCCGCAATTGTGGACAAGAATAGGACATGTTCTATTTTTTTCAGGAACGAAATTGCGGGTCCCGAAAAAACGGATCCCGAAAAACGGATGCGGATCCCGAAAAAACGGATGCGGATCCAGGAAATGTGGATTTGCATCTGTTCCAGCCCCATTAAAAAGTGAATGGGTCCGCAAATTGCGGAACGAATGCGGACCCAAATTACGGACGTGTGAATGGACCCTAAATCTTTATAGTCAACTGGATGCAGAGTGTTGGACCCTTGCTGATCAGTGATGGCCTTTCTTGTTTTTACAGCTCAGCTTATTTTTTTATCCCTTACCTACAGGATAGGGGATAAGTATCTGATTGGTGGGGACTGAGAATGAGAATGGGGATCCTGTGTCTCCAATGAAATGGAATGGTAGGTCAACCATGTTCCATTCTGCATCATTCAGTGTCTATGGGACTTCTGGAAACAGCTGAGCGTTGTACTCGGCTATCTCCAGCAGTCCCATAGAGAGTAGCTATGTGCACGCTCGACCTGCCACTTCATTCATAAGGGGACACAGGATATAGCTCTTGAGATCAGTGTTGGTCCCAGATATCCTCTGGATAGGGGAAAGTTTTGTATTGACAGAAACTATCTCCGAACCACATACCCATTGAAGTCAACGGGGGCAGACCACACAGCTGCTATTGGGCCCCTGGAGGAAGGGGGTCCAGTCTTGGACAAAAGGACCCGCCTCCTAATTACACCAAATTCTTACTCCTGTATTGAGTCCCTGTCCGAGGCTCAGGCTCTGCTTTCCAGCTGCCATGCTTCCTCTGTCCTGTCCTCGGGGCCCCCCTTTACTCAGCACATCATCAGTGACTAGCACTACACCCGCTGGAGTCCCGACTGGCACTCTATGTTGTCTCGCTGCTGGGCGCTGGGCTGGCCAATCAGCGTTAGCAGCGCTTGCATAGCCTGCTGGTGATTGGCTTACCTAGCGCCCAGCAGAGAAACTTGTGTCCTGTGCCACGGGAGTCGGGATTTCATTCCTCTGCAAGCAACTTGCAAGTCACAGTGTAGAGGATGATGAGAGTGACTTCTGCGGAAACGATGACTTTAGATGAGAAGTGACTGTGCTGTCAGTAATATGTGTTTTGGGTGTGAAGTTAACCCCTCATTTCCAGTGCTGAACCCCCAGTTTTGATGCAGAGTTCTACTCTGTCAACTCTGCAGATGAACCTGAATCTTCACCCTCTCAGCCACCGACACAGTGCAACGCCGCCATGCCCTGCTCTGTGATCTCAGGTACAGTAAGTGTCTCTGTGTCAGCTTCATGCACTGATGTAGAGACACATTGTTTGTCCTGCTTTACACTGCAGCTTAGCTCCGTAAGGGCATTACTAATGTGACCCCATCAGTGCTGGGAGGTCAGGACAGGAGCTGTTGCATACTCACACTGCAAGTCCGGAGCATGACACTAGCTCGTCTTAAAGGGGCCTAAGGGCGTTATTCTGGCATTCTCCTAGTACTTACCCTTTAACCCCTATACAGGGATCTGGACTTGCTGTATGGAGCCACCAGGCTGGTACCTTCTAAAGATCCCTGTGTGGTTGACAGCTGACCCATTGAGGTCAGAGACACTGGTACAGGGCTCTGAGGGAACAGGCAAAACTCGTAGTCGGTAACAGGCCGAGGGCAGGGCTGGCAGCTTATGTGCAAATAAGTGAAACAGGTCCAGGATCAGGTCAGGCAGCATGGTGAATAAGCATGGGTCAGGTCAGGCAGCGGAGGGTAAATACAGGTAAACGGGCAGAGGTCAGTACAAGGGCAGACAACAGAACAGCACACCTTTGCAGGGAACTTAAGCTAAAGAACCTTATTGCTCAGGCACCCTCCCATAAGGGAAGGTTCCTTAGGTACCCCAGGTAAAACAGCCATTGGCTGTAGGGGAGAAAATCAAGCTGGCAGGTAGGCCACAACTTGTGTGAGGAAGTAGAGCGGGTCCTGTGACCGGGCCCAGCCAGGCGAGGAGAGCAGTGGCAGGCGAAACTGGCCCATCAGAACAGTATCCAAGGACAGCGGTGGCTCAGTCGCCTCTACAAACAGATCCACCAATTCCTGGGCTCCACTCCTGTCATCCAAGATGGCCGCACTGTTTGGCAGACTACCTGATGCATACTGTGCATTTGTCCAAGGTACTTCATGCTGACCTCAGATTGGCCAGCATTTATCACATGAACAGTACTGGCCAATTCAAGAGCTGGACAAATAGGACACATCTTAGACTACTCATACAAAGTAGGCATCAGATAGTCAGACGTGGTGTGTCCATCTTGGGTGACAGAAGAGGAGCCCTGGAATTGGAGGATCTGCAGCTGAAAATATGAAATGGAGGAAACCAGATAAGTGTTCTCCTCGTTTCTCAGTTCATGTGAATTTTTTTCTTGAACCAGAGGGTCGCTTTAATACCTGGTTGTGTGGAGTGTTACCAGTGTCGGACTGGGGTGACTAGGGCCCACCAGTAAAATTTATTTTGGGGGCCTCACCGTATGGATACATTCAAATATTACCTGCTCACATAACATCAAGATGCTACCAGATGATTGAATATGGAGGGTCCACGCAGCAACTTTGAGAAGGTAGGTCAAGGAGAAAAGAGGATACTGTCTAGCTTTCCTCTATACCTAGAAGTCATCTCAGCTCTGGTCGTGTCTCTAATAATAAGCTGGGGAGTTTCTATCAAGTTTTTTTTATATGAACATAGGCTGGTTAAGGTGCTGTACATTGAATATATGTATGTAGCGCAGTAAGTCTACTGTGTTATGTGCCACTTGTGCAGGGGGTGGGAGACTAGGGGCCCACCTTGCTCAGGGGCCCACCGGGGGATTCACCTGTACTCCTGTGGGCCAGTCCTAGCCTGAGTGTTGCAGTAGAACATGGACTGGGTTTCTCCTAGACCAGTGTTCCTCAACTCCAGTCCTCAGGGCCCACCTGCCGGTCATGTTTTCAGGATTTCCTTAGTATTCAGCAGGTGATATAGTTAGTGTCAGTGCACCAGGACTTACCATAGGTATTCATTCTGTGGGACATTCTCAAGTCGTGACCGGCTGGTGGGCCCTGAGGAACACTGTCCTAGACAACTCTTTTAGCCATCTTGAGAGCATACATCTAGTCATATCTCATTTATAAGAACATGGAAGGGTTATGATTCTGTTCTTGGAAAGTTTGGTCCTTGGAATTGTCCTTTTTCAGTTCTACTTTTTTTTTAACTTTATGCAATTTAGAATATTTCTGAAAATGTAGCTTACACAAGGTCTTATCTGAAGGGAACTAGTCATGGTATCAGGTTACCTCTGACATAGCTGACCAAAGCACTACAGAATACTTCCTCATGTGTAACCCTTTGGCTGCCATGGGTGTAAATGTACAGCAGGGTTCACATACAGCTATTGCCCATGTTTTCTGGGGTGCTGTTTTACGTGTTCCACCCCTTCCCCCCCAAAACACTGAGGCCAGATGTTACTGTAAATTCTATAGGGATAAATGGGGTCATTTATCAAACTGGTGTAAAGTAGAACTGGCTTAGTCGCCCGTAGCAACCAATCAGATTCCACCTTTCTTTTTCCGAAGGATCTCTGAAAAAGAAGTCATTTTTCCTTTACATCAGTTTTGATAAATCTCCCCCAATACCTTTATTTTATGTTTTAATAAATGCATCACTGATCCCAGAAATCCGAATATTGAATTTTTTATATGTTCCCAATTTTAGCCCAAGCCAAAAAAAAAAAAAAAAGGATGACATGACCTTGACCTTTTGATGCAGTTTTTTTTAATATAGTTTTTGGCGCTAATGCAAGGAGTGGATTATAAAAGGAGGGGAAGTAAAGAGGATTCAACTTCTCTTTTTCTGAATCCACTTCTAGTTTTGGTTTCAAAAACCAAATTAAAAAAGAAAAGATTCATAGATGGCAATTATAGGCAAAACAGTGTTTTTTTCGCACTTTTTAAAGGGGTAGCTGATCGATGAGTTTGATCACTGAAGCAGCCAGTCCTGAGGATAGGTCATCAATATTAAACTCCTGGAAAACCCCTTTAAAGGGGTTTTGTCACTTAAAAAAATGATCTGACCCCCGACGCTCTTACTTTTCTTCCCGCTCCGAACTCTGACAGGAATAAGCCGGTTGTAGAGATAGAGTCGGAGCAGGGAGCGCGCCAGCGCATGTGCAGTTAGAATAAAGCCATGGATGAGCTTTCTCTAAAGCTCCTCCATGTCACGTGCAGCAATGGACGAACTGGCTGCACGCAGAGCGGGGCTCATTATAAAAACATTACCATTCAGATTTTTTTTAATAAAGTATATTAGGAAACTCTTTTTTACCCTATCTCCCACTATATAGTGGAAAGTACTTATATAATGGCCAACCCCTTTAATACAAGGCACTTACTAATGTATTGTGATTGTCCATGTCGCTTCCTTTGCTGCCTGGATTCATTTTTCTATCACATTATACGCTGGTCGTTTCCATGGTTACGACCATCCTGCAATCCATCAGCGGTGGCCGTGCTGGCACACTGTAGGTAAAAGCACCAGCCTATGTGCTCTCCCACGGTCCTGGCCACCAGAGAGGCTGGCACTTTTTCCTATAGTGTGCAAGCACGACCACAACTGCTGATGGACTGCAGGGTGGTCGTAACCATGGAAACGAGCGGTGTATAATATGATGGAAAAATGAATCAAGCCAGCAACGGAGGCAATATGGACAATAACCATACATTAGTAAGTGTCTTGTATTAACTCTCTGTACATGATAAATGCCATTTGCTGAAGAGAGACAACCCGTTTAATAAAGTTTTTCACTTTTGGCGCATTTATTGGATCCATAGTGATTTTAACCCAAACATAGCATGCTATAAGGATGACTTATTTTCCGTAGGATATTCTATAGGGAAAAAACTGAATAAAGCCTCATGCCCACGACCTTATGTATTTTGCGGTCTGCAAAAAACATATCTGCAAAAAATACGGATGACGTCCATGTGCATTCCATATTTTGCGGAACGGAACAGCTGGCTCCTAATAGAGCAGTCCTATCCTTGTCCGTAATGCGGACAATAATAGGACATGTTCTATTTATTTTTACGGAACGGAAATACGGACATACAGAAACGGAATGCACACGGAGTACCTTCAGTTTTTTTTGCGGACCCATTGAAATGAATGGTTTTGTATACGGTCCGCAAAAAAAACGGAACAGACATGGGAAGAAAATACGTTCGTGTGTATGAGGCCTAAAATATATGTAAAAATGGCTGTATAAAAAGCCACCCAAAAAAGACATGGGTGAAATTCAATATTTTTTTCATGTCCACCCTGAGGGTGGATTCACTAGGTGACATCATGCTCTGGGTGTGGTGTTTTTTTTCCGGACTTCTCTACAGGAAAAAACTGTCTAAAAAAGTGTAACTGAAAAACAACACCCAAAAAAAAAAAAAATGTCTTGGGAATTATTTACAAGCAAAAAAAGCCAAGAAAAAGACATTGTGTGACAGCAGCATTAGGGCTCATGCACACGAACGTATTTTTTGTCCATGTCCGTTCCGTTTTCTATTCATTTCGATGAGGCCGCAAAAAAATTTGGAAATTACTCTGTGTCCATATGTCCGCAAGTCTGTTCCGCAAAAAAATAGGACATGTAAGGGCTTGTTCACACGAACGTGTGAAGCCCGTGCCCATGCTGTGGTCCGCAATGCACGGGCACCTTCAGTGGGGCAGGCGCATGGGGATCGCAGACCCATTCACTTGAATAGGTCCGCGATCCCTCGGTTCCGCAAAAAGATAGAGCATGTTCTATCTTTTAGTGGTGCGGAGGCACGGAACGGAACCCCAGAAAGAACTCCGTGCTTCTGTTCCGCATCTCTGGATTTGCGGACCCATTGAAATGAATGGGTCCGTATCCGTGATATGGTGCACACACTGCAGGTGCCTGTATATTGTTGAACTGCAATTTGTGGTCCGCAATAAGGGCATGGACGACTTACAATCATGTGAATGGGGCCTTAATGACAGGGTTTGGTGTCATCGCCGTTCCCCGTCATTGCAGTCGGGTGCCTGCTGTTTGATGCGGCCAGCACCTGCTGTGTATGGGGCAGGCTCACCGCCGCAGTCCGCTCCATCCATTGTCTCAGCACCGCATAGTGAGTGGGGCACAACACTGCCGGCATGGCCCGGCTTATCGTAAGGGACAGCGGTGACAGCTCATATTGATCCTTTCTATATGGGCCCCTTTCTTCTCTCTCTGTACAGGGAACACTGACAAGTCGTGTGACTGGACCCTAAAGGTGGGTCATCAGCGACACTTGGTGGTGACAGCAGCGCCGAGTGACAGTAACTACTAACACCTACTAAGGACACGCTCTAAGGAATTTGCACGGACAAGTACTACTTCTCCAATCTTACAGCACGTCCTAATTATAAGTAAATGGGACATCATGGGAGCAGTGTTCCCTGTAAACTGCGCGGGCGCGCGGCCATGCAGCTTCCTTTATGCCTCCGCTCAGGACCTCTGCAGGCCCGCTCACCGCCGCAGGCCTGTTCCGTACTCTGGGGAAGCCCACCCTGGCAATGCACACAATTTTCACTGTGTGCATTGCTGTAGTGGGTGGCCCTAGAACTCGGAACAGGCACCCACCATACTGCCCAGTTATATCGTCCGGCACGGTGTAACCTCCATACATTTGCTGTACAGTAAACATTATAATCCTTGCACCATACCGTACAATATACAGTGTAGTTCATACACCATGCTGTACAATATACAGTATAATCCCTGCACCAAGCTATACAATGTAGATTATAATCCATACACCATACCGTACAATATACAGTATAACACCTACACTGGGGGGTTATTGTGTATATTGTATAGCATGGTGCAGGGATTATAATGTATATTATACAGCATAGTGTAGGGATTAGGCTACTTTCACACTAGCGTTATTCTTTTCTGGTATTGAGTTCCGTCCTAGGGTCTTAATACCGGGAAAAAACGCATCAGTTTTGTCCTAATGCATTCTGAATGGAAAGCAATCCATTCAGGATGCATCAGGATGTCTTCTGTTCCGTCCCTTGTACGGTATTTGACCGGACAGAATACCGCAGCATGCTGCAGTACTTTTTCTGGCCAAAACCCTGGAACAATACCGTACTTGTCAGATCTGGCATTAATTTCCATACAGATGTATTAATGCCAGATCCGGTACTAAGTGTTCCAAAAATTGCCGCATCGCCGGATCTGATTTTCCGGTCTGCGCATGCGCCTGCATATTGGAGGAGCTACTTTCTCTTTTGATCTTTGAAAAAATGTAAATACCGGATCTGTTATTCCGGATGAGACGGCTATCCGTTTGTATACGGTTTGCCGGATTCTACCCTTAGGCCTCTTTCACACGACCGTTTTTTTTTTCCGTTTTGCGGGCCGTTTTTTGCGGTCCGTATACGGTCCGTATACGGAACCATTCATTTCAATGGTTCCGCAAAAAAAACGGAATGTACTCCGTGTGCATTTCGTTTCCGTATTTCCGTTTTCCGTTCCGTTTAAAGATAGAACATGTCCTATATTTGGCCGCAAATCACGTTCCGTGGCTCCATTAAAGTCTATGGGTCCGCAAAAAAACGGAATGCATACGGAAATGCATCCGTATGTCTTCCGTATCCGTTCCGTTTTTTGCGGAACCATCTATTGAAAA